>NC_037678.1:39971662-40125613 GCF_003255815.1 Theropithecus gelada | reverse complement strand
CACCATCACCATCACCATCACCATCATCACCACCACCATCATCATCCCCATCACCACCATCATCCCCATCACCACCATCATCCCCATCACCATCACCATCATCTCCATCACCATCACCAACACCATCATCATCACCATCACCATCAGCACCGTCATCCCCATCCCCATCTCCATCACCACCATCAGCACCATCATCCCCATCATCACCACCACTACCTCCATCACCATCACCATCATCACTATCATCATCACCGTCATCCCCATCACTACCACTGTCTCTATCACCATCATCATCACCATCATCATCACCATCATCCCTATCACCACCACCACCATCATCCCCATCATCACCACCACTGTGACCATCACCATCACCATCACCACTATCATCATCATCATCGCTATCATCACTGCCACCACCATCGCTGCTATTACCATCATCTCTATCACCAACACTATCATCACTATCACAATCACTATCATAACCATCACCATCATCATCACCATCATTATTTTCACTATCATCATCACCACTATCTTCACCATCACCATCACCGCATCATTACCAACACCATTTTCACTATCATCATCATCATTGTCATCACCATCTTCACCATCATCACCACCATCATCATTTTCACCATCATCATCATCACCGTCTTCATCACCATCACTGCCATCATCACAACCATCATCATCATTATCTTAGCACCCACCCTCACCATGGGAAAGTGCTGTGGCCCCTTTTCTGTCCCTGTGGGCTCTGGCCCTTTGCCTTTTGAATAGCAGAAGGTCAGAACAGAGCCTGGGGATTCCAGAAAAAAAGAAAAAAGAAAAAAAGAAAAAGATTCCAGAAAAAAAGAAAAAAAACCCTCCTCTTTACACTTTAGTTTCTGGTTCTCTCCGAAACCACCTGCCTGTGCCTTTAGAGCAGACCTCCCATTCTTCACCTTCCTGAGGTATATTTGAACTCCATGAGACACCCTCCTACAATTTCAGTTCACCTGCTGGATGATGGCTCTGTGGGCTGGGGGCTTTCTCACTCAGCAGTCACTGCCATTTACTGTTCCTTGGTGACAGGTGGGGGCTTGGGCCCCTCCTGTCTGCATCCTCCACCATCACCCTCCAAGGGCATGAGGGATCTTGGACTTGGGCCTGGCCCCATCTTAGGTGGGACTTGGTGGGTGCTCTGCTCTAAGCCAGCTGCAGGTGCACCTACTCTGGCCAGTCACAGGCCAAGGGCTAAGGAGACAGTTCCCACCCTTGAGGGTTCATGGTCCAGTGGGGTCATGGCATTGGCCCAATGACCCCAAAGGTGGTGAAGTTGGGGAAGCTGGGACTGCCTCCAGAGCTCAAGGACCACAGCAGGTGCCCAGGGATTTAAGCGAGCCCTTGTGGTTTCAAACTCAGCAGCCTTCTTGTGTGGGGGACGTCACAGACCTGCTCAATGCCCCCAAGGGCCAGGCTAGGAGCCCGCTGGAGAGTGGTGAGAGGGTGACTGTATGCCCGGGAGAGGGTGAGCCTCACCCCCCGGAGCAGGTGAGTAACTGAAAGGCTGCCCTCAGGCAGGTGGGCGCTCGGCCTGAGTGTCTCCTGCTCCTCTTCAAGGAGCGTGTGGGGCCCCCAGAGCACAGGGTGAACTCAGGCCCCTGCTGTGCTCCGTGGATGCTCGGCCACAGAGCATGCTGTGCTGGCTGCAGCTCTGCACGGGCCCTGCCAGGCTGCACGGGAACCTCTTGATGCAGCGATTCCCAGGCCAAACCTGGCCACGTTTGTGTCTGCGACTCCACACAGACGGGCCACCACTCCTGTCGTCAGCAAACTCTCTGAGGGCAAGGAGCTGCCACCCGAGGGTCACCTCCATAGCCGTGCTTCTCCTACCACACCCAGAAGAGTGCATTTGCTGTGAGCAGGGGCTGGCCGCTCATGCTCTTAGGCAGGACAGCTGTGGACTGGTCCCTGTGTCCCCAACATGCCCTGGACATGAGGTTTGGCTCATCTCAAGGTCAGACCTGGGTCACAGGGCCTGGCTGTCCGACACGGGGCTGAATGCCAGCTCCTACTTGCCCCTCCACCTTGACCTGCCCAGTGGGGCCCCTGGGCAGGGAGACCCCGGCCCTAGGCTGACTCTGAAGCACCCCCAACGTTGGGGCTGCTGGGCAGGGAGACCCCGGCCCCAGGCTGACTCTGACAGCTCCCTGCAATGTGCCCGTGTCATGCGGATTTGGCCTCAGGTCAGCTCTCATCAGGGACGCTCTGTCTTCAGAGAACGCAGCCCACACAGTGGCTGATCCCAAGGGTCTCAGAGACTCTCTAGATAGTACTGAATGAGGGGGCCGGTGGCCCAGGGTCTGTGGGGAGACTCCCTGACCCCAAGAGACTCCCAGTATGTGGTGGTGTCTGCCCAGCCAGCCTCCCCTACTGCCCAGGTATAGAGCTGGGCTCCAGCCCGGCCAGCAGGAGTGCTCCAGGGCCCCAGAGGCCACTGGGCCTTGTGCCTGCCAGGCTCAGACCCTGTGGTTCAGCCAGGAGGAGCAGCCACCCAGGAGCCTTGGGCCGAGGAATAGGTGGGACAGGCCGGGATGGCAGGTGGACCTGAAATTCCATGGCAAACACTATAGGAAGGGATACATCAGGGGTAATTACATGGTCCTTCTTCCTCCTACCCCATCAATACATTTTTTTTTTCTTTTAAAAAAAGAAATGTAGTTTCTCTGAAAATTTATCCATGGTGATTTTTAAAAGTTGGCAGAGGCGTCGTCCTGGCTGCGGATCAGGGCTTCTGGAACAAGCAGGCCCATGAGTCTCTGAGGCTTCCCCGGCAGATTCCCTCCCCAGCTGGAGGTGGGGGGCGGGGGGGACGCAGTGCCCTTTGTGATGACCGGGGAGAGGGGGGGGCCTGAGATGCCCTCATGTTCCTTCCCTCTGTCTTCTGTCCCACTCCCTCCTGTCCTGGCTTGGTCACCTGCCTGCTAGGTGACTTCAGGGAGTCCCCACCCCTCCCCAGACCTCAGTTTCCCCATCTGTTCAGTGAGAGCCGGGTTAGCGCAGAGGCCACCAACCCAGGACAGGCCCACATGTCCCAGAGATGACTGGCCAGGAGTGTCGGATGGTGGGGATGGCGGCAGTGGGGGCTCCGCTGGGGGGGCAGGTCCCCCCGGGAAATTGCAGCCACCCAGAGCAGCGGACCCTCATCCTGGCCCCATGTGGCTGGTCTTTCAGCCTTCCAAGGGGAGCCAGATCCAGGTCTTTAGGCTCAGTCTCCTGATTTTAAAGTTGGCAACTAATTAAAATAATTTTAAAACCCTGTGCACACTATACAAAGCATTTGAGAGGATGGGATTTGGCAGGTCGTTATTTTAACTAACGTCTTCCATTAGTGTGGTGCGTTTGTTATGATTAAAGAATCGCTTTTGACACATTTTCATTTTAAAAGCCCGTGGAGCCAGCTGCCCCCTCCTCCCTCTGGGGTTGGACCAAGAGCTGGGTCTTTGCTGCTGGTTGAATGAGTCCCTGGGCCGGGGAGATCCCCGTGATGCGGCTGCCCTGAGTTGCTTTCCCCTTTGTCCCTTTGGCCCATTGGCCTTTGGGCACAGCCCCATCATGGCCTCCCCTAGCACAGCCTCCCCCAGCATGGCCTCCCCCACCTGGCCCCCCCCAGCACGACCTCCCCCAGCACGGCCTCCCCCAGCACGGCCTCCCCCAGCACGACCTCCCCCAGCACGGCCTCCCCCACCACAGCCTCCCTCAGCACAGCCTCCCCCAGCATGGCCTCCCGGGCGGCCTTAGCCTGATGGCGGCAGCAGGAAGGAGAGGGGCAGAGCTTCTGCTGAGAGCAGGAGCTGCCACCATGCCCGGGGATCCGGGGCACCTAGGGGCTATGGCGTCCACCTCTTGCATGATGGGACAGCCGGCCTCCGGGGCCATGCCACAAACAGCCAGGGGACAGTACTGTGTAGGGGTGGGAGGCTTCCAGGACCCTGGCCTTGCCTTCAGCCTGTGGGGCATGGGGGCTGCTGAGTGGGGCCCTACCTGAGTGAGTGAGGGGTTTCTGGGCACAGGCTGGGCACACAACCTGACAGGGCCAGTCCTTGAGTGATGACCCTGGCCACCGTCCCTGCGATGAATGACGGGGACGCTTAGCACCCCCCTGCCTGTGATGCGGTGTGGCCAGAGGGCCTTCGGCTCCCTAGCCTTGTTCCTGCCTTCAGTTAGCTCAGAACTGGGAAGAGAGCGGCCAGACAACAGCTTTGCAGCAGGGCTCCGACTCAACACCGCCGGTGTCCCCACACCACCGCGAATGTGTTCCTGGACCGAACCACAATGGAAGTGTGTTTGGTTCCAGGAGGCGTCCAGGGAGCTGGTCACAGAGCTGCTCCCTGACCCAGGGGCCCTGGCGGAGCCCAGTGGGGTGGGGGCACTTTCCAGCCACCTCTCCCTGCCACAAGGTCAGTCGCTGGCAGATGCATGAGGAGCCTGTCCGACCATGTCGTGGCCCTGCCTGGGGTGCCCTGGCCCTGCAGGAGGAGGAGGGAGTCGAGGGCCAGCATCTGCTTCTGAAGGCAAGGGAACCCCTGGAGCAGGGCCGCCCCATCAGAGGTGGGGTTGGACCTGCGGGTGGGGGAAGAACGGGCCCCAGCAGGAGAGAGGGCTCCGTGTGCATCTGCTGGCCTGGGGGCAGCACCCACTGGATATTTCATGACGGGTTGCTGGTGTGATGGGGTGCGGACATGTCATCCAGCTGTCACCTGGCAGGACCCTTCCTGACCCTGCCCCATGGGGCAAACCCCCCGGAGCTGAGGGCCTCAGGCCAACCATGTACCTGGAGTCCAGTATGCTCAGGACATGAAGGGACCCAGCCAGACCAGCTGGTGGCCCTAAGGCAGGGCGCAGGGTGGGCCACAAGGCAACAAGCTCACGCAGAGCCGAGGTGGGGAGAAAGCACCCCGGGCTTCTCAAAGTGGGTTCCTCCCAGCACTGCTGTCCAGAGCTGATCCCAGACAGAGGTGAGGGGTGGCGCTAACCAGCCTGGGGCTGGCAAGGTGCATGGCATAGGCAAAGCTCGTCTGAGCTGAGAGCCTGTGTCCCGTGCCAGCACTTCGGGAGTCCTATCACTGCCCCGGACCATGGCCAACACTACACATCACCTTTTGGAAAGGCAGCTCCATCCGTCTGTTCAGCACCCCGGAGCCTGTGGGGTGACCCGTGGGTGACACTTCTTTCCATCCAAGGTGGTTCTGCTCTTCACCTTGTGTTTACAGCCTTGCTGGCTGTGATGGACAGCTTGATTTTGTCCTCAAAAACCCATCCCTTCTACCCCTCCACCCCTTCACCCTCCACCCTTCACTCCTCACCTCTCCACCCCTCCACCCTCACCCCTTTACCCCTCCACCCTCCACCCCTCCACCCTCCACCCTCCACCCCTCCACCCTCCACCCTCCACCCCTCCACCATCCACCCCTCCACCCCTCCATCCTCCACTGCTCCACCCCTCCACCCTCTACCCTCCATCCCTTCACCCCTCCATCTCGCCACCTTCCATCCCTCCATTCTCTACCCCTTCACCCCTCTAACCTCCACCCCTCCATCCTCCACCTCTCCATCCCTCCATCCTCCACCCCTCCATCCTCCACCTCTTCACCCTCCAACCCTCTACCCTCCATCCCTTCACCTCTCCATCCCACCACCCTCCACTCCTCCATGCTCCACCACTCCACCCCTCCATCCTCCATCCCATCACCCTCTCATCCTCCACCCCTCCATCCTCCATCCCGTCACCTTCCCATCCTCCACCCCTCCACCCTCCACCCCTCCACTCTCCACCCCTCCATCCTCCACCCCTCCACCCTCCACCCCTCCACCTCTCCACCCCTCCATCCCTCCATCTTCCACCCCTGCACCCCTTCACCCTTCCATCCTCCATCCCTTCACCCTCCATCCCTCCATCCTTCACCCCTCCACCCCTCCATCCTCCACCCCCCTCCACCCCTCCACCCTCCACCCCTCCACCCTCCACCCCTCCACCCTCCATCTCTCCACACCTCCACCCGTCCCCACACCTCCACCCCTCCCCACACCTCCACCCCTCCCCACACCTCCACGTTCCACCCCTCCACCCTCCACCCCTCTGCCCCTCCACCCTCCACCCCTCTGCCCCTCCACCCTCCACCCCTCTATCCCTCCACCCTCCATTCCTCCATCCCTCCACCCCTCCATCCTCCATGTCTCCATCCCTCCACACTTCCATCCTCTACCCCTCCATCCCTCCACCCTTCCATCCTCTACCCCTCCATTCCTCCATCCTTCTGCTGATTACTCCCAGAACTCAACATGTTCTCTAGGACTAGAGGAAGGTCCTCTCTAGGAAGAGAAGACCCTCTTGTGGGTCCTCTCACCTGCCCGATGGTGAGGAAGGTCAGGTCCAGGTGGGGGTCTGGGCTGGATGTGCCAGAGGGGCAGGGCAGAACCCTTAGCTCCTCCTGCTGCCCCAGGGCCTGAGTTGGGGCAGGAAGGCAGGGAAGAGGTCCACGGTGCCCAAACAAAGCTGTCGCCCGTAAGCCTCTCTGTTCGCCCTCCCTGACGCCCTTTAGCCCTCCTGCCCTCCGCCCCTCCTAGGGGGGATGCAGCCTCTGTTCACGCTAGTGTGCCAGCATGCCTGTCTGTCCAGGACCCTTTGATGCCACCAACACCTGACAAAGGCAGGCTGGCTGCAGCCGTGCCCCCATTTTAAAGGTGAGGAAACTGAGGCTGAGATGGGTGAAGTAACCACAACCTGACCCAGAAAGGGCCAGGCCCACCTCCGGCAGTGGCCCTGCTGCTGCTGGTGAAGATGTCCTGGAAAGGTACAGCTGGAGAGGCTTGGCCTCGCAGATGGAATTTCCCATGTCAGGGAGCAAGTGTTTTCTGACCTTTTCAGGGACCCTGTAAATGGCCTCTGGGCCCCCAGGCCGGCCCAGGCCAGCAGGCTGCAGTCTGACTCAGCTTTCTGTGAGGGTCAGGCTGTCCTGACTCTGCCACACCCCAGCCCATCCCCCACTTAACCAGGCACCTCCCCTCTGCCAGGCGCTGAGGCTCCACCCTCCCACTGCAGCCTGCGATGAGACCACCCTGGCCCCAGTGCAGGGGTGTCCGGGAGCCTCTGGGGTGGCTCTGCCCCAGGCTGTAAAGCCTCCCATGGCAGCCCCTCCTCCAGCCCTGCTCAGATCTCCACCCCACGCCTTGCACCTGTCCATTCCTGGTTTTAAATAGCCATGACGAGCTACCCAGCTCCTCCCTGCTCTACTGGGGCCAGCACAGACTTCCCCAAAATGCCGCCTCTTCCCACGGCCCATGGGCAGGCCAACCAGTCCTGGGTGCAGCAGGAAAATGGCCAGAGGACGCTCAGCGTGGCTGGAGAGCCGGGATGCTTGGGTCCAGGCCACCCTGGCCTCTCGCTTGCCGCGACCTTGGAGAGGACAGAGAGGCAGGGCTTGGGGGGGCGGCTCTCATGGCAGTGGAGTGGCCTGTCTGTGAAGCCTGGGCAGTAGCCGCTCCCGAGTCCCTGGTGCCATGGTCCCCCAAAAGGCCGTGGTGGTTAAGCCCTTTGCACATGGGCAGGTGGCAGGTGCGGCCGCAGAGCCCTGTGTTAGTGCCTGTGGGGGTCTCCCGCCCAGCTCCAGGTCGGGGTGAGGGTGGAGGGTGCCTGGAGCTGAGCATGGAGCCCGGCCGAGGCCTGTCTCGGACGCATCCTCTGTGGCCCTCCCTGCGCCTGGGCAGAGTGAGCCGAGGCTGCTCTCCAGCGGCTGCACCTCAGTGCTCTGGCTCCGTGGCTATTTTTAACCTGAGTATGGTAAATGCATTTCTACAGGAAAACCACTCTCCTCGATCAATCCCTGCAGCTGCTCGGCATGGATGGCAGGGCTCACACGCGGCCCGTCTGCTTCTGCTCCTGGCCAGGCCGCTGAGGGCTGTAACCGAAGCCCGTCAGCTGACCGGGAGGGATAAATCTGGCTCCTCTGACAACTGCGTCTCACTGGTCTTCTCTGGGGACAGACACCCCTCCCCACCCACCCTCTGCTGCTCCTTAATATAACTCTGAAGTCATGCCTAGTGCCCAGAGGATGGCTTGGGAAGACAGCTTGGGCCTGGGTTCCCCGGTAACTGGGGACACAGGGTGGTGGTGGCTGCAGCAGGAGCGTTAAGCCCCCGGCTTTGTCCCCAGGGAGACAGGGAGGCTTGTCTTGGGGCAGTGTCCTGGCACCACGGAGGAGCTGGGGGTTAACTCAGAGCCATGATCCCCCTCAGGTTGCCTGCAAAGTACCCTGGGGCTGAATTCATGGGGGATTTTGGGGGAGCTGACTTTCGTCAGATCTTCAAAGGGATCCTTGAACTAAGAGGTAAAGAGGCCCCAGTCCGAGGTGCCCGTCTGCCGGCTGCCTGCGACGCTGCAGGGAAGGTCCTGGTACCTGCTCAGAGGGTCTCCCCCAACTCCTGGTCTGCAGGCCCCGCCTGGAGCACTCTCTGCCCCTGCTTCCTTCCCATTGTCCTCCGCACATCACCCTCAGCTGCACTTTGCACTCGTGCTGGTCTATCGGCTTGCCGTTTGCTTCTCCTCGGAGGAGTTCTGCCAGGGCAGAGACTCGCTTGTTCATGGATGTCACTCCGGTGCCCGGAACAATGCTGTGTACAGAGTAGCAGCTTAGCAAATATGTGCAGAATGTTCCAGAAGAAGGTGCAGGGCGGCGTATCAGTCAGGACAGGCCGGGCTACACTTCAGCAACAAATACACCCACCCCATGTCCACATGGCCTCAGACAACAAAGGTTGATTTCTTTGCTCACTTTGAGCGTCCCGGAGCCATGGTGGCCGCTGTGGACAGGACAGGATGTGGCCTACCACGTGTCTGTTTGTGTGTCCTGCCCGCGTGTCCTGCCCACGTGTCTGCTTGCGTGTCTCCCGCGTGTCCTGCCCATGTGTCTGCTTGCGTGTCTCCCGCGTGTCCTGCCCGTGTGTCCTGCCCGCGTGTCCTGCCCACGTGTCCGGCTTGTGTGTCTCCCGCGTGTCCTGCCCGCGTGTCCTGCCCGCGTGTCCTGCCCCAGGTCTTCTGCGCATCATGAGGCTCTTGACATTTCTCTTGTCAGACCAGGTCCACAGCCAAGGAAGGAAGTAGGACCCTCAGGGTAGGAAGGACGGGAGCTGGGATTCAGGGCAAGGGCCCCTCGGCCAGAGGAGGCTCTGGTGAGCATGGGGCTGGTGGCACTCGGGGCTGCCGGGAAGCTCCTGCCCTGCTTGGCATGGTGTGGCGGGCACGGCCCACAGAGGGAGAGGGCTCATGGAGGAAGGAGAGGGCTTTCTCCTGGGGCAGGGATGGCCTTGCGTCACCCCTCATCCCTTGGAACTAGATCAGAGCTGGCAAAGGAGCCCTGGCCCCCAGCCCCAGCCCCATCCCCGTGTGGCCCTCCCTGAGGCTCCCTGGAGGAGGCTGAGCTGGCACAGGTACACAATCCATGCCTTCCTGCGTGTGCCTGTGACCTTTGACACGACTTGCGAGGCAGTTTCATTTGGTGTCTTTATTTTCCAGCCAGGTCTTGGAGGCTCAGTTGCTGTCAACAGGGAGGCAGATACATTGTGACCTTCTACTGGGAAAGATGTTAACTTTTGCAGTACCCCGTGAGTGATGACACATGGGGCAGGGAAAGGGACGTGTCTGTTGTGGGTGCGTGAGGCTGCAGGGACGCCGCCTCTCCAGGCTCGAGGACCCTCTGCCAGGCGTTGGAGCTGGGAGGTGATAGCCACCACGTCTAGCCCCTACTCTGAGGTCAGGAAGCTGAGGCCAGGGGAGGGAAGGGTGCCTGGGACTCGCCGGGGAGAGGAGGCAGGGCTGGGTTCCCACCATCCACCTGCCTGCGAAGGGTCGGCCAGGCCTCAGCCACACTGAGTCAGCGGCTCAGATAGTCTCTGGTCCTTCCTGTGCCCTGGTGAGTAAAACCTGTGCGCCCTAGTGTCCCTTGCCTCTTGGGGCTCCTGTGGAGGTGACGGCATCAAAGTACACGACACCATCGTCATCATGGGGAATCTGGGGGAGCTGAATCCATGCCCAGGGGGCCTAGGAGCGGCTGGTGACAGCAAGGACCACTAGGGATGGGCCGTGAGCCTCTGGGGGTCAGAGGGAGACTCCCTTTTTATGCCATTTGGCGCTGTTAGATTTTAAAAAAACACAGGTGGATATACTGTCTTTGAAGGAAATGAAAATAAAACCAGTAACAACAATGATGGTGTCAGTAGCCACGGTAACGCGGCTCTGGAGGTCAAGGCTGGCGGCCCCGGCTATTCCCAGCTTTGCTTTTGTCCAGCCCTGGCCCTGCTCTCTCTCCATTGTGGGGGCCGGTCAGTGCTGAGGAGACTGTGGACTGCTCGGTGTTGGGACCGCACAGGTGCTCCTGGTTCCTCCTGGCTGGAGGCCCCTTCCCTGGGAGAGGTGAGGGCAGAGTCCGGAGGGGCCACCTGTACTGGATGCCCCATGCCCTGCCCAGGGCCCTGAACTCAGAGATGCTCAGGAGACAGGAAGTGCACCAGGCAGGGCGGGTAGTTGCCGGATGCTGGGAGATGAATGGCGTTGGGTCAGTGCCCTCACTCCTCCTGACCCCAGACACCAGGTCCATGTGAAACCAAAGCTGGTTTTTGTTATTGTCACCAGGCTCACAGAAGAGTGGAAATTGCATTTTTGGAAGTTAGGATGTGGCTTCTGTCCAGGGCCTGGCTGAGCTTCAAGAGGGGAGAGGGACCCGGAGGCCCTGGAGCCGGGGAGCCTGCTGTGTTGACTGTGAACACTGAGCTGCCGAGGGCAACAGTTTAAATTCACCACTGAGACTCTTGGTGGCCCCGTGGAATGGCCTCTTGGTGGCCCCGTGGAATGGCCTAGGGTTCACAGATGCCCAGGTCGAGACGTAGATTGTACAGAAACTTATGCAGATGGGGGTCCACCCCCGTCAGAGACCCCTGGCCCCGGCCCTGGTCTGAAGGTGACACGTTTATCCGAGGCTGTTCACCAGCTCTGCCCATCCTCCCGGAAACCAGCAGGGGGGCCTGGTTCACCCCAGGGGTGTGGGGGTGCTAGGGAAGGTGCTTCTGCCATGAGAGCCGTGGGGATGTGGTCACCTGGGCTGGGCAGGCTGGGCGTCAGTGCTGGACCTGGGCATCAACCTCGCTGCAACCTGTGACCCGGATGTCACCCACTCTGCATCTCAGAGGCTCTGAGGGGCCCTTTGTCCACGGTCGACCACACGGAGGTGGCAGTGCTGGGGCTTGACTTGGGCTTTGGGGTCCCCAGGGGAGATATTTGTTTCCAGCCCATGGTCACGATTCCCTGGGTGCACTGGCGGCGCCAAGCCTTCCGGAAGGACCCACATTTACTGGGTCAGAGGTGCCTGGAGACAGGGAGGACCTTCCACATCATTTCAGCTCCAGGCAGAACGTGCGTCAGGGGGAGGAAGTGAGGTGCTGAATCAGTGAAGCCGGGTGGAACGGCGCAGAGCCCAGCATGCCCACAGAGCAATGCTCCCTCAAGGCAGCCCCGGGTGTGGCGCCCACAGAGCCGAGGGCACAGGCTGAAGGGGCTGCCCTGCACCCACCTGTCCCCACCTTGCTAGGGCCCACACAGGCTCCTAGCACCTGGGGTCTCCTTCCTGGGGCACTGCCCCCTCCACAGAGGCAGGTGAGAATAAAGGCCAGCTTCTGGGTACTTGTTACCTGGCAAACCCATGAGAGCTGAGGTTTCCTGGGCTGCAGCCACAGCCATTGGTTTTAGAGGTGCTGTGTGACTGTCGCACGTGGCGTGGAATTTTTGGTGGTCATTAATTGAGCCAATGATATAATTCCTGCTTAAACCGAGAGCTTCTCCAGGTCCCAAAGTTAAGAGTGAATCTGTAGACATTTATCTTACTGCTGCAAAGGAAAACACATCCCAGACGAGTTCAGCTGGGAGCCCGAGTCTGCTCCACTCTGGAGTCAGCCCCTCTGCTGACCGTCGGTGGAGACTCCAGGTGGTGACCACTCAGCGGGTTTGGGGCATCCATGGTGACCGCTTCCACCACAGGCTTGTCTGCGGGTTCATTAGTGCTGGGCGTGCGGCCTGGGGACACTCACAGCCACCTCCGACGCCCACCTGGCAGGAGACTACGGGGGCCTGTTGTCCTCTAGCCTGAGACCCCTGAGCCCCGGCTACACCCAGCCCTGGGCAGGGTCCTGCATCGGACACTATAGATGCAAAGGCCACAGAAGCATGACCAGCACACTGGCTGGCACGAGGGACAGGGAGTGGTGGGACCTGTGGGGAGCCAGGGAGCATCTGCCCATCTGGAGACATGGCCCTCGGTGTCCCCTGAGGGGTCCTGGGAGGTCAGAGACACTGACCCATGCAGGCCAGAGCAGTCCTGTCTAGAGCGGGCTCAGGCCATGGGCTTCTGATTTCAGGGCCCGTCAGATTGGAAGCTGCAGGGGGACCAGAGCCACTCACCCTGCACGGGGCCAGGCATGTAGCAGGCACCTAAAAATGCTTGTGAATGACCGAACCAAGGATGCAGGCGGAGGACTGGGGGAATGAATGAATGAGTGGGGGAGTGGGGGCAGCAGGGGAAGGTTCGTTGTGAGGGCTGTGGGACCAGCCCCTCTGGGTTCCAGCCCTGTCCCCCCACATTCAGCTCTGAGAAGGTGCAAATGGGTTGACGCTGAGAGCCCATCCTCCCCCGAGCATCGCGCAGCCAGGGCCTCGCGGTGACTCAGCCGGGGCCTCGCGGTGACTCAGCAGGCGCTGAACAGGGGAGGGGTGGGTTTTGGGAAGTGGGGAGGGTGGGGCCTGTGCCTGTGTGTGGGGGTCGCAGGGTGGGGTCCTGGGAGAAGGACGAAGAGCAAGGCAGGGCCCCCGACCCCCGACCTTCCAGACCGATTCCCTCAGAGAAGAGCTCTGATCTCAGGTGGTCGGGCTGTTATAGCCACACCTGTGCCACGGCCATCACAGGCCATCTTCTGTTCCGTGGCTGCCCTGGGTGACCTTCGGCCTGTGGGGCACACGCCTCAGCCGCAGGGTCCTCACTGCCTCCCCTCCACTCATCCCTCACCGAGAGCCATGGGGGGGTTCCAAAACTAGCCAGGTCACCCCACATCCTGCAGAGCTCCCCACACAGCCTCCCCATGTCCCCCCAACAGCCTCTCCCATCCCCCCATAGCCTCCCCCATGCCCCCCTCACAGCTTCCCCCATTCCCCCGCACAGCCTCCCCCATACCCCCAGGAAGAACAGCAGGTCCGCCCCAGGCTCCCTGGGCCCCCAGCCAGTGAGATCTTCTTGGGACCACAGGACGTGGGTGTCCTATGGGGCCGCCCCAGCACAGCACACAAAAGCCAGCCGAGGCAGCTGTCAGCTCAGCTCTCAGGGGAAGAGGACATTACGGTCCAGGGACAGGCAGGCCTGTGGGCTGACCCCAGACCCCAGCGCCTCCTCAGGAAGGAGAGTTACCCCTCCCAGTTCAGATCCTGCAGCTGTGCTTGGGGACCCACGGACGCCAAGGCAGGTGGCCAGGGCACCCCACCCCAGGAGGTGTCCCAGGTGTCCCCAAGCCTTCATTTCAGTGCTCGGCCCCTGAACGCTCCCATCACAGGGTTTACCAGCCCAGGCAGCAGCCATGGGTTTCCCACATCCAGGGCTGGGCTCCACAAGGGCTCTTGGCAAGCGTTCATTCCCCAAGGAGCCACCAGAAGTGCATGTCCTCTGCCTCCGTGAGGGGACCCAGGTGTCATCTTTGTTCCTGGCGGTGCTGGTAAAGATCAGGGCTCCCTAGTAAGGCCCTCAGCCGGGCACCATAGCACTTTGGAGGAGGCAGGGTCCCAGCCACATGGCCCTTCTGAGACCACATGGTTCTGTCTGAAGATTCTGAGTCCCTCTGAGGACCCCAAGATCCCACGATTCAGGTCACACCTGGACATTCTCCAGTTCCCCCACCACGGGGTAGCCCCCTGAGCGTGGGAAAGAGGATGGGGTGGGGGGCGCCAGCCCAGGGTCCTCTCTTAAGGACTGGCTGCACCCCTGCCCCAGGAACAGGATTCTGGGGCCTTGAGGCCCGCGGTTCACGCCGAGAGCCTCTTGGGGACCTCGGGGCAGGCGTGTGGGGCCTCCTGGGCTGGTGCTGCTCTGGCTCTGTCCTGAGGCTGAGCTGGTCGAGTGCTCGCTGAGCTGCAAGCGGGCAGGAAGGGCCGGGACTTGGACCCACCCACCTGTCTCAGTAGCTCAAGTGCTTCTGGGATCAAGGGTCCTGAGATAGCTGCCCTGGCCGATGCCCGGTGGGAATGCCTGTGAGGGGGCTGGTAGGAGGCTTTCTAATCCTCTGAGGGTGGCGGCTGAGTCACCCAGCAGGAGCGGGCCCTGCCCTGCCCTCCACAGCCGCTGTGCCATTGGGTGTGCGTGGGTCTTGGTACGTGGACACCCCTGCCTCTCGTCCCGAAGCTGAGAGGGTCAGATTCTCCCCACAGCCCCTCCTGTGCCAGAACTGGGACGCAGACCTGGGTGGCTCTTGGGATCCGTGGCTCTGGATGTCTGGCCCAGAGGAGCGGAGCCAGCTGAGAAATTATTCTTGGTGCTGGGGTGGCGTTGAGTCTCTAGGGGTCCAAAACCCTAACCACACTGACTTGAGTGGGGCTTAGCCTGCCGGGGTCCCCAGCGCCAGGCCCCATTTCTGCTAAGGTCCAGAGCCCTCTGTCGCTGGCCACCCTAAGCCCTGGTGGATGCGGTGGAGAGGACGGACTTTCTGGGGCCGTCAACTGTGACTGAGGGCTCAGAATCTCCGAGCACCCCTACCCCTCCATTATCTGTGGGTCTTGGAGGAAGTGGAGGTGGAGGACAGGGGTCCTCAGCTCCGCTTTGCCGATGGGGTCCCCAGAGGTCAGGGACTTGCCTGAAACCCCTTTGAGTGTTGGAGTCTGGAGTCCAAACCCCGGGCTCTTCCCCTCAGTGACTCCACAGAGCCCCCCCAGGAGCCTCACCTCCGATTGGTGGGGGCTATTCCTGGTATAGAGTGGATTGGGAGCAGGACTCCCCAAGAACCCTGGGCCCTTTAGCTTGTAGACACCAGCCTTGGCCTCTCCGGAGCCATGTTTGGAGGCTCATGCGCACTGGGTGGGGTCTCTTTGGAGGCTGAGGCAAAAGCCCCCCAGCAATTCTGCTGACTCTTGCAGGCCGCCCTCTGCCTCCCCCAGGCCTCGCCCCACTGGCCACGCACAGGCAGCTGGGTCTGGGTGTGATGGCCAAGTGCATGTGCCCATCGGGGATGTCTGGGGAATGAGGCAAACAGACCCCCAACCCCAGCAGCCCCTCAGTCCAGGGGCAGAACAGGGACTTTCTTTGGCCAGTGGGGGCTGGTGATGGGCCTCAGAGCCATTCCTGCTTTGTTCCTGTCATATTCTAGTTATTTTATTACAACTCTGGCTTTCTGGATCCCAAACCATGTACACGTGAGGATCTCAATACTGAAGATAACATAAAAACTGCACCAGGCACAGGGTCTCACACCTGGAATCCCAGCACTTTGGGAGGCTGAGGCAGGAGGGGTGCTTGAGCCCAGGAGTTCGAGATCAGCCTGGGCAACATGGTGAAACTCTGTCTCTACAAAATATACAAAATATGAGCTGGGCGTGGTGCGCACGCCTGTAGTCCCAGCTGCTGGGGAGGCTGGGGTGGGAGGATCACCTGAGCCTGGGAGGTTGAGGCTGCAGTGAGCCAAGATTGCGTTACTGCACTCCAGCCTGGATGACGGAGCGAGACCCTATATAAAAAATCAAAACGAAAAACTGTAACAACCGTAGCTGGATTTTCTAATTTTTGAAAAATTAATAGACTTTATGTTTTTGACCAGTTTTAGATTTACAGAAAAATCGAGTGTACGGAAAGCCCCCTTGTGCCCTTGCCCCATTATTGGCGTCTCAAGTTGGTGCGGTACGTTTGTGACAATTGATGAGTTAATACTGATACACATGATTATTAACTAGAGGTCATACTTCACTCTTAACCCTGCACATTCGGTGGGTTTGAACAACTCTGTAAAGTCCTGTATCCACCATTACTACTGCATCACCCAGAATATCTCCACGTCCTGTATCCACCATTACTACTGCATCACCCAGAATATTTCCACGTCCTGTATCCACCATTACTACTGCATCGCCCAGAATATCTCCACAGCCCTAAACACCCTGTGTTCCTATTCAGCCCTTTCTTCCCTCCCCACAAACTCCCGGAAACCTCGGCTCGTTTCCATAGCTTTGCCTTTTCTAGAATGTGGTATGTTTGGAATCACACAGCATGGAGCCTTTGTGGATTGGCTCCTTCCAACTGGCAACAGCGTTTAAGATTTCTCTGACTTCTCGCGGCTTGATGGCTGGTTTCTTTTTAGCACTGAATATTATTCTGGTTTATCCAGCCACCACCCGAAGCACTTCCTGGTTGCTTCTAAGTGTTGGCAATGATGAATAAAGCTGCTGTATACATCCACGTGTGGGATTTTGTGTGGACGTAAGTTTTAAATTCCTTTGAGTAATACCAAGGAGCACGGTTGCTGGATCGTGTGGTAAGAGCACGTTTAGTTTTGTAAGAAACCACCGGACTGTCTTCCAGCGGCTGCGCCGTGTTGCATTCGCAGCAGCCGTGGCTGAGGGTCCTGTTTCTCCACGTCCTCGCCAGCGTTCGGTGCCGCCGGCGTTCTGGGTTTTGGCCGTTCTAGTAGGTGTGTGGTGGCATCTCATGGTTGTTGGTAATTTGCATTTCCCTGGTGACGTAGGATGTGGAGCATCTTCTTATATGCTGGTTTGACATCTGGAGATCTTAGGGGAGGTGTCTGTTCAGGTCTTTTGCCACCCCCACTTTTTTTTCTTTTTACAGAGTCTCGTTCTGTCACCCAGGCTGGAGGGCAGTGGCGCCATCTCGGCTCACTGCAATCTCTGCTTCCCGGGTTCGAGCCATTCTCCTGCTTCAGCCTCCCGAGTAGCTGGGATTGCAGGTGCGTGCCACCACGCCCAGCTAATTCTTTTGTATTTTTAATAGAGATGGGGTTTTACCATGTTGGTCAGGATGGTCTCGATCTCTTGACCTCATGATCTGCCTGCCTTAGCTTCCCAAAGTGCTGGGATTATAGGCGTGAGACACCACACCAGGCCTTTTGCCCATTTTTAATAGGGTTGTTAGTTTCCTTTTTTCCTTTTTTTTTGGAGACAAGAGTCTCCCTCTGTCTCCCAGGCTGGAGTGCAGTGACATGATCTCAGCTCACTGCAACCTCTGCCTCCCAGGTTCAAGGGATTCTCCCACCACAGCCTCCTGAGTAGCTGGGACTACGGGCATGTGCCACAACGCCCAGACCATTTTTGTATTTTTTGGTAGAGACAGGGTTTCACTGTGTTGGCCAGGCTGGTCTCAAACTCCTGACCACAAGTGATCCAACTTCTTTGACCTCCCAAAGTGCTGAGATTACAGGTGTGAGCCACCGCGCCCAGCTGGTTGTTTATTTTCTTATTGTTGAGTTTTAAGAGCTCTTTGCATATTCTGTGGCTGGCTTTTATTCTTTTCATAGTGTCTTTTGCATAGTATAATTTGTTAATTTTAATTAAGTTCAAGCTATCAATTCTTTCATAGATTTTTCTTTGCTGGTGTATCTGAAAAGTCACTCCCTGAACTCAAGTTCTCTAGCTGGAATTTTTAAATAAAAAAACAACCTTGAGCTTTACATAAAGTTTTAATTGGTTACCACAAAAAATGTTAACATATTCTTAGATCTAAAATAAGTCTAACAGGTAGACATTTTGCCACCCAGCAGGTAGAGGATGGTTCCCCCGGCCTGGCTGACTCTGGTTTGGTTCAGGCCAACCCTGCCATGAATCTCCATCTGCTCAGCATCTACCTTGAAAGTCCAAGTGAGCAAGAGAGACGGTGACTTCTGGGTTTTCCCTGGAGATTCCCAGGGCTATTGGCATGGCTGGGGGAGCCCCTGACTCCAGCTCGGGTGTGTGGCCTCGGTCTTAATCGGGGCTCTGGATGAGGACACACGGGGAGATAAGAGCCTGGTCCAGCCAGGCAGGCACCATGGACTATCGTGACCTCCTGTCTGGACACCTGTCCAGTGATTGGAACAGGTGGTCTGGGTTTTCTAGCAATGCCCCTGCACCACCTACGCCTCCCGCCTCCCGCAGCTCTGGGTCTCTTGCAGCCCCGGCTGGGGTCACCACCATGACTCGCTGAAATGTCATCAGGGTAAAAAAAGGTCAAAACTGCCCAGGCCACATGAATGAGAGTCCTGTGAGCAGCTCAGGGCCCTCCTGCCGTGTGCGGAAGCGTGTCCTCTGCCCCATCTCTGTCTCTCTGTGTCTCTGTCTCTCTCTCACAGAGACGCTGCTGAGTCCCATGAGGTCTCCCCGAGGTCCACCCAGACCCCCCTGGAACCCCATTTCACTCCCTCCCCATGCTCTCCAGTGGCCGACTGCCTTCGCTTTTCTAGCCAGTCCTTGTAGGAGGGGTGGGGGGCAGACCTGGGCAGATGTGGACCCAGGCCCTCTAGGTTCCGTCTGCCCCCGGCCCTCCCCAGAGCCTTCCTGGAAATGTGAATGCAGGCGCCCACCGGAGATGCTGACCCCTCCGGAGTCCCAGCTCTGCCATGCGGGGCAGCTCCGCTTCTCTGAAAACGGCTTCCTCATCCGAGAAGTGGGCTGGTAAGGGTCCTCACGATTGAGAGGGTTGCACGGGGCAGAGCCCTCCATGTCAGCCCGGCTGCAGGAAGCCCCCACCACTGTGCCCGGAGCCCCTGGGTGCCTGGAACTTGGGGAACGAACTGAAACGGAGACCCGTTCTGTTCACTGCTGTTTGGCCAGCTGCTTCTCTGGCGGGCATGGCAGGGAATGGGGTCATTTCTGAATATTCTTTAGAATTCCAGCCTGTGTTTTCACGAGCCGATCGGCTGTTCGGTCTCATACCATTGGCGAGCAAGGATCCGGCCCGTTCTGATCTCAGCCCTTATGAGTGAGTGACAGGGTGATGTCCCTGAGGGTGAGTCAGGGGACTCGGGGCCTCGAAGGAGCAGGGACCAGGCAGGGCCACCTCCCCACCGCAGCTCCGCCCCCCTTCACACTCCCCACCCCACACACGTCTGGAACACATCAGAGTCGTGCTTAACAGAACCATATAGTCTCTCTTGGTAAAATTTTTTTACAGTAAATGGAGAAAAACATTTGCATTCTTTTAAGAAACTAAGTGACTGAAGTTTGTTGTTAGCGCCTGTGGACTTTCATTGATTTTCAACAATGGGACCAAGATTCTCAATAAAAAAAAAATAAGCCCAACTAGGAGGCGTCTTGTTTTCAGTAGATTATTTTGTTATCTTTTAGATGGGGTGCGCTATTGAAGAATATTTTGGAAATTTAAAAAAGCAGTTTACAAAGTTATTATCTGCCCACCTTAAACAGTAAACAGTAGGAGAGTTGGGGCGCTCCTACTCCCACCCCCACCTGCCTCAGCCCCCCTCAGGTGGCCCTTACCTGCCCCATCTGCGTGGAACAAGCCCCCCAGGCTTCCGCGTCTGCTCAGGCTCACCCTTGTCAGCCGCAGATCCTCTGTGTTGGGGGAGGGTCTGTGAGCTCCCCCCTCCCCCAGGATGCTGCAAGTCTCCGGAGGCTTCTGTTGGGGGCAGGGAGGGGCATCCGCTTCGTGGCCTCACAGCAAAGAGAAGAGATATTTTCTTTAAGAAGCAGAAGGGCTGATTGGCTGCAGACGGCTCTCCGCCTAGCTTTGTTTAGATTTATCTTCCTTATAAGCTGCGCTGGACTGGACTCCCTGCTAAACCGCCAAGGGGATGTGTGAGCCAATTACACACTGAACTGGGCAGGAAATGTTGAGTAAAAATGAAGTTTCCATCTGGCAACTTCCAACCCAAACTTCGCTGGGACGCGAGGGAAATCCCCGTTAGCCACAAGATGCTCTTTGCTCAACGTCGTCACGGCAACTTCCCACTGGAGACCGCCGCGGGAATGGAGTGGGACGAGTGGGCCTCAGCCGGTGGCCAGCTCCCTGCTGCCTCCTGCCCCGGCTGGGATGGCCCCTTGCCTTCTCTGTGGAGAAGGGACACCAGGGGCTCAACACTGTTAAATAAAGCGCAATCTCAGGGAAGCAGAGAGGTCGAGCATCCCCTAACCCCAGCTAGCACCCGGCAGTGACCAGCCAGCTCAAGCCAGCCCTTTAGAGCCCCTGAACCCACGGCAAGCCTGCCTGTGGTGAAGGAGCTGGGCCCTGGGCCCTGGGCCCTGATGCTTGCAGGCTTCGGGGGGGCTCTCTCGAACAGATCTCCCCGGCTTGGGGGATGTCATGCAAGGCAGTGAGGACCCAACGGTGGAGATAAAGAAGAAGGCGGTGGAGAAGGGGGCGTCCATGGGCCCTGCACCCCGTCACCTGGGCGCCGTCCAAGAGCCGCTGCTGGGTCACTATGGCAGTGTCCTGTGCCACCCCTGATTCAGATGAGGGACAGGGACATCCCACCAGCACAGATCTGCAGTGAGAAGCAGACACGCCCATTATGGAAGCTCAGATGGCTGTTCCGATGGGAAAGTCACCTGGGGCACCCCCAGCGTTTCTGCTATTGTCCAGGAGTGGACGGTGGTCCTCGTGGGTGGCTGACTAGTGCTTGTCTCTCTTCAGGTCCAATGCCAGCGGTTGACTTCCCGGGCTTGTCAGTCTCTGGTGGCTGCTGTGGCAAATGGACCCAAACTTAGTGGCTCGAAGCCACCTGGCTTTATTGTCTTACAGTTTTGGAGGTCAGAGGTCCAGCATGGGTCTCCCTGGGTCAAAATCAAGGTGTGGGCTGCGCTGCTTCCCTCTGGAGACTTCAGGGGAGACTCGCTCCCTCCTCCCCCGCCTCTGGAAGGGCCTGTGTCCCTTGGCTTGTGGCCCCGCCTCCATCTCGAAGGCCAGCCGTGCAGCATGGCACATGCTCCCTGCTCCATTGCACACCTCCTTCCTTCCCTGACCGCTGGAGCCTGTTGCGATGATCTGCCCTGGGCCCACCAGGGGTCATCTCCCATCCCGTGTCCTTTGTCCCCTCTGCAATGTAAGGTGACATGGCCACCCATTCTGCAGATTAGAATGAAGACATCATTGGAGCCATTATTCTTCCTTCCACTCAGGGAAGAACTTTCAGTGGGTAGCAGTGGCTTGGCTACCATGATGGGACAGCCAGGTGGCCATCATTTCTTGGGAGACCCATCCTAACACACCCCGGCGACGTGCTGGGCCTCACCGCGTCTTTGCAAACCTTGGCAAGTCTCCTGCTGGCCCTCTGGGGAAGCCCATCAGCAGAAGGGCCATGTCCCTTTTGGATGTCATCTCACCACATCACTGCTTCTGCTACAGGTCGCTTCTCTGCTGGTTCCTGACAGGAAGGAGGTGCTGCCAGCGCTGACCCCACAGGGAGGGTCTGCAGAGAGGTAGCCGGGGTGACGGAGTTGCTCTGGGGACCTGGGGAGCCAGGCCTGGCTGTGCGATGCTGCATTTCTGCTCGCTCAGCCTCCCCTGCCCAGCACACTATGGAGCAGATGTTGGTGCGGTGGGCAGTGGCTGCAGCCTGGCTCCCTTTAATGTCTACCCCGAGCGGCCCATTCGGCCTCTGTTCCTCCTCCGAGCTCCCTTCCCAGGCTTCAGGGTGGGGGGCATTGGACCCAAGTTCCTCTCTTTGGGGCAACCCTTTTCACTGTAGAGGTGACTCCCTGGGGCCACTTTGAGTGGAGGGACGGCCCCCAACAACCCTGATTTAGTGGCACTGATGAAGGCGGGCCAGGCCCCCAGGCGCTTTTCCACTTCTGATAAGGTGAGGCCTTAACAGAAGTGGGGAGGCTCTGAGCACCAGGCCACCAGGGACTTCTCTTCAGCCCTCCTCTGCTGCAGGGAAGTCTCCACAGCGACTCTTCCTGGAATCCAGCCCCAGTGGCTGGACGACGGGGAGGAGGAGGAGTGGGGGCGGGGTGCACTGGCAGGCACAGGCTGCAGGCTTAGGAAGGTGGTACAGGAGGAGATCTCTTCTGGAACCATTTTAGATTTACAGAAAATTTGTATTTGATGATAATACAGAGAGTTACTGCATACATCTGCTGAGCTTTAAAAAAATTAAGACTTTTTAAAATAATAGCTATTTTAGTTTTACAGAAAAATGTTGTAGAAGTACAGTGTTCCCTTGTGCTCCCTGCCCCAGCGTGTGCATGGCCCCCGCCCCCTCTCACATCCCACCGCAGGTACAGTGGCTGCAGTGGGTGACCCGGCACCAACACGTCCTTATCACCCGGAGTCCACCCTTTACCACCCGGCTCGCTTTTGGCACTGGAAGTTCTGTGGATTTGACTCATTTATAGCGGCACAGGTTCCCCCCACCGCTGTGTCACACGGAGCCGCTCCACTGCCCTGGCACCCTCTGGGCTCCCCCTGTTCACCCCTCCTCGCCCTAACCCTGGCAACCGCTGATCTTTCTGCCGTCTCTGTGGTTTCGTCTTTTCAAGAGTGTCATACACAGTAAGGCCTCACTTCATATCATTGGTAGGTTGTTGGAAACTGGGACTTTAAGCAAAATGACGTATAACAAAATGAATTTGACCATAAGCTAATTGACATGAACAAGAGTTAAGTTCCTATGGCTTATTTCCAGTCACAAAAGCATCACCAAACTTCTAAATAAAGTCCAAAACCCTTCTAAAATTAAACGTGGAAACAAATGTGAGTTTTCATCACCAAACTTCTATATAAAGTCCAAAATCCTTCTAATATTAAACATGGAAACAAATGTGAGTTTTCAATCAAGAATTTAAGAAAGATTACTAAAAACAAGTAAGATAATTATTTCCCCACTTATTCCAGTTCAGGGTGACCAGAGCCCATGCCCCCATCTCGGGACACCAGGCGGGAACCCAGCTGGACATAGCACAAGCTGCTATGGGAGTTGCTGTCCTGGAGCGGGCACTCACCCTCCGTCCCGGGTCGGGCACTCACCCTCCGTCCCGGGCACTCACCCTCCGTCCCAGGCACTCACGCTCCGTCCCGGGTCAGGGACTCTGACGGGAACAGCTTTGACACGCCAGCTCGCCCACATGCACATCTTTGGGGCACAGAAGGAAACTGGAGCCTCCACAGAAAGCCCACGTGGTCCTGGGACGATGTGCTCCATGGAGAGTGGCTCTGGGTGGGAGCAGATTTTTTTTTTCTCAACCTTATGATGAAACAATGTTAAAGAAAATAACATTGGCCAGGCGCGGTGGCTCACGCCTGTAATCCCAACACTGTGGGAGGCCGAGGCGGGCAGATCACGAGGTCAGGAGACGGAGACCATCCTGGCTAACACGGTGAAACCCCGTCTCTACTAAAAATACAAAAAATTAGCCGGGCGTGGTGGCGGGCGCCTGTAGTCCCAGCTACTCGGGAGGCTGAGGCGGGAGAATGGTGTGAACCCGGGAGGTGGAGCTTGCAGTGAGCCGAGATGGCGCCAGTGCACTCAGGCCTGGGTGACAGAGCGAGACTCCGTTTCAAAAAAAAAAAGGAAATAACATTATCCAAGGACCTGCCGACACTGAAATCATGCGTCATGCAGCCTCTTTAGACTCTTCTTTCACTTAACAACATGCCTTCAAGGTTCCTTCAGATCTTTTCAGAGATTGATACACATTGCCCTTTATTCTTGATCAGATTCATCATATTCAAATATTATAGTTCGTTATGATTATTTTACTTTTAAAGACTGGGTTTCCCTATGTTGCCCAAGCTGGATGCGAACTCCTGGGCTCAAGCAATCCTCCCGTCTCAGCCTCCCGCGTGGCTGGGATTACAGGCGTGAGCCACATTGTAGGGCTTCATTTCTCTCTATTGTCGAATAATATCCCATTGTCTGGATGGGCCGTAGTTTGTTCATGCATTTAATCCTGTTCTGCTGAAGCACATCTTGGATGCTTGCACGTTTTGGCGACTCTGAATGAAGCGGCTGCAAGCACCTGAGTGCAGGTTGTTTTGTGGCAGGGAAGGCCTTGCTGTAATGACACAGCGTGCTCAGTCCTAGCGTTACGGCTTGAATTATGTCCACGAATAATTCCTGTGTTAAGTTTCTAACCCTCAGTACCCTGGAATGTGGCTTTCTTTGGAAACAGGGTCACTGCAGGTGTAATCAGTGAAGATGGTATCATACCGGAGTAGGCCTTGATCCAATGTGAGTGCATCCTGATACAAAGGGGAAATCTGGACACACAGCCAGCCACGCCATCTCCATCTTCATGTAACGGTGATGGAAAGATTGAGGCGGAGAGCCAGGGGGTGCTTCTATGAGCCGAGGAATGCCGGGGTGCTCGCAGCGGCCAGGAGCTGGGAGGGAGGCCTGGGACAGAGTCTCCCTCACAGCCTCTGGAAGGAGCCAACCCCACTGACAGCTGGATCTGGGACTTTGGCCTCCAGAACCACAGACAACGCATTTCTGGTGTTCAGCTGCCCAGTCTGCTGTCCTTTGTCCGGGTGGCCCCCAGATGCTCACATACCCAGGGGGCCTGTGTGTTTAGGGCTGGTCATGGCCAGGCAGCACGGGAGGACTTTGCACATGGGATCTCCTTGCAGCTAACTGCCTAGGAGGGAGGTGCTGGTATCCCTGTGTTTGGGGCTCAGGCTGCCTCCTAGGTGGTGGTCCCAGCCCAGGGCTCCACAGCTCAACCGCTTACAGCCAGCACCTGTGATGTTCACCTCCGCCGCGGCTGAAGATCGTGAAAAGTTGGTGCTCAAAGAGCAGCAGCCTGGGGTTCGCCCTGGCAGGTGACCCCCCCTGACCACATACGCACAGCCTCCCCAGCTCTCAACAGCCCCACCGCTGCTCCCGAGGGCCTCTGGAAATTTGGAGCTGAGGTGGGGCTTTGCCAACCTCTCCCGCTTTGTAGCCCATCCATCCCCTGCCAGCCACCCTGCCGCTGACGAGGCACCGATAGTTATTTCTGCAAGAAAAGCAGCTTTCGCTCTCACTTTATTCCTTCAATTATGCAGCCGTGTCTCGACGACGCCATTCGTCAGAGTGGTCGGGCTGAGGGGGACGCTGCAGGGACAGGACAGCTGCAGCCAGCCCTGTTGTGACCTTGGCCACTGGGGAACGCCCTTTGTGTTATCAAAATTAATTATTTCTGGGAGAAATGTCACCCAGGCCCTCACGAGTTTGAGACATGGAGACAGAGCTCCTCCCCACACTCTTAGCATGCCTGGGGGGGCCCGGGGGGCCAGGCTTCTCCGAGTCTAGGGGTGGGGGTGCTGCTTCTCTGTTTTTGGTCCCGGCGCCTCTGCAGGCTGTCCTAGGGTGTCTGAGGCTCTTGCCCCAGACCTTGGTGGGTTTGGTAATTAGGGGTGGTGGTGGGGTGGGATGGGAGGTCGCTGCTTCGGTGGATCGGGAGTGCTAAGGCCCACAGGCCCAGAGTGTGGCGGGAGGTTGTCGGCTCTATGGCCAGCAGCCAGCTCTGCCCAGCTCCAGGCCCAGCTCCTCGCTGCCCCTGCCTAGGCCCCAGAGCCTCCCTCTGGCTCTGCTCCTAGAAACTATCATCTCCCCTCAAACCTCCAGGGGGGGTTCTCGCCCCCTTAGAATTAAACCGAAGCTCTCGTGCCGGCTGCAGGCTGATAGTACCACGTGACATCTGGCCACTGGCCACCCCTTCATTGTCATGGTTTGCGTGGGTCTCCGTGGCCTGGCTGGGGCTGGGGGCGGTGCCCAGAGGCTGGGACCCTCACACCCACCAGCACGCCCTGCTGACATGACCTCCCATCTCTATGCCCTCTGCAGAGAGGTGCTGGTCAGGATGCATGGCTGGCCTGAAGGGGTTCGAGGGAAGCCCGCCTGACAATTGCCTCTGTGTGTCCTCTCAGCATATCTAGAGAAACACTCAGGAGGATTCTTAACGACTTCAGTGGGATGTGTTTGCGGTTTACCTTCAAAGCCGTGGCCGCCCTTTATTGAACAAATGCCTGAGTCAGAAGCTCCGCTGAGGGACCCAACGCGTTCGCTCCCCCGGGCCGGGTGGTCATCTGCCATCATCACGTTGTTTTCCAGAGGAGGAAACGGAGGCACAGGAGTTCTAAGCAACACGCTCAAGGAGTCACAGAGAGAAAGTGGCAGAGTGGGGATCAAACGCTGGGACTCAGAGGCAGCGCCGCTCCCACAGCTGCCTCGGGGCGACATCCTGGCCCTGAGCCGGGCCCTGGGGCTGGGCGTCCTGGCTGAGGGGCCTGGAAAGACCCTGGGTCTCTGCCACGGCCTCCTGCTGGGCCCACATGAGCCCGGGCGACGCCTGGCACCGCAGGTCCTGCTCTTCCCCACAGCTGCCCGCCGCGGCCCGCCCCGCCCCGCCCCGCCCGTCCCGAGCCTTATGGTTGTGGATGGATCAAAGCCCCTGTGGTTCCCCCCACCCGCTTCCTGGGAGGTGACCGATACCAGAGATTAGCTGCCTAAACAATTAAAAATCTTGTTTACCGGCAACTGGGACTATTTCAGGTTTCACCTTTCAGCCAATCAATGCCCGGTCTGTGCGGTCAATACCAGGGTCTCTGTCTGGTGCCCAGGAAGCAAGGCTGGGAGGACCCACCATGGGGGCTTCTGGGAGGGCACAGTGGGGCTGTGTCCGAGAGGGTTAGGGGCAGTGCTGGGCCCTGGGAGCCCTGGCAGGGTGCCCCTTCAGGGCAGGGTCTGGGGGCTGCCTGGGGGCTCTGTCCTCATGGGGAGTCACCAGGTGGCACTGCCTGCTGGCCCTGAGCCCTCCATGCCACTCTTTCCTCCTCTCCAAATGGCAAAAAATCCAGAACCAGCTCACGGGTTTGTTGGAAGATCCTGTGTGGTACGAGATACGCAGGCCCAGTGGACGGCAAACACCCCATAGCCATGACCGCACCAGTGGTGACACAGCTGTCACCACCCGCCTCAACATTGCCCCAGCTGCGGCCTCTGGGTGAACTCAGTGGACCTCAGCGGTTCCGGGACCCCCAGATCTTTCCAGAGGGGCTAGGGCTGGGGGAGGGTCTGATTCAAGGAGACCAAGCACCTGGGGTGGGGGCAGATCCAGCCCCCTCTTGCGAGAGGGCCTGTGGGACAGCCGGGGCCTCCCTCTCTGCAGTGCTCAGCTGGCCCTCCCACTCCTGGCCAGCCTCCGTCAGCTCCACTCCCGGGGGCTTGACCCTCTCCCGCCTTTTCCCCATGAACGCCCCTCCTCCCATGGCCAGAGACACACACAGGAGCTGGGACAGGGGGACGGGGGAGATGGCTCCTCCGGCCCGAATGCAGCCCCCACCTCGAGTAAGTCACAGCCTCCATACTTCCTTCTCCAGGAACCGAGTTGGCCGCAGGCACACAGCCTTGCCGCTTAGCCTCGGTGCTCGTTGGGGGCTGGGCCCCCTTGAAAGAGAGTGAGGCGGTCAAGGAGGAGCAAGCAGGGAGAGGCCCACGGAAGCCCAGCACCTCGGCACCACCAGGACGGGCCCCCGGCCTTCAGCCTGCAGGGCTCATTCATTCATTCACTTAGAAAGTCTACTGGGCCCCCACAGTGTAGGGACTCGGCGAGTGAGTGAAACAGCCCCCCATACCATCCTCGCAGAACACGGAGCTCGGGCCTCAGCTGGCAGGGGCCCCATGCCCAGGATCCAGCTGGCAGGCTACAGCTGGGGTGACTCATCCGGAATCCGGGGAGATGGGCTGAGGGCTGTGGAGGGGCCATAGGAGGGCCTGGGGTGGGGCTGATGGAGGGGGACACAGGGCAGCCAGGCTGGGGGGCTGAGGGTGCAAGGTCACAGGCCCCAGGGCCCCCAGTCTGGGCGCCGCGTGAGTCGTACCCATGTCTGGGGGACTAGGACCTGAATTGGCACAAGGCAGCACCCGGGAGCCCCACCAACTGGAGACGTCCAGTAAGAGTAGAGGATCTATCCAGCAACCACTGAGGGGCCTGGCCTGGTTCTGGGGACCCCTCCCCTCCCAGAAGAGGCCGAATCCCCCTGAAGGTAGTGGGGGGATGCATCTCCTACAGTCTGAGTTCACAAGCAAGACACAGGAGGCGGGGGCTCCCTCGGCCGCAGATAGGCTCCGGGGCTGGGCTTCAGGGCTGGTGCACTTGGACTCATGGGTGGAGAGAAGCCGAATTTTTTGACAGCCCCGAAAGACGGCCAGTGCCCAGGACTTCTGACGAGAGACACATGGATGGTTTCACGGAGGCTGGACCTTTCTGTGTGTGTCCAGGATGACAGAGGGCAGGGGACCCCTCCACGCCCAGCCAGCCCAGGACCCCTTGGTCCCCAGCACGGCCTGGGTCTTGCCTCATTTCTCCAGGATGCCAGACAGACGCAGGGGCCTTGCTTGTGAGAGAGGCCAGTCCCAAAGAGGCCTGTGGGAAACAGAAGGCCTTACTCCCCCACCCCAAGGAGGGTCTTTCTCCCTTGGTTTCTGCCTCCCTGAGGTCTCCTCTTAGGTCAGAGGAGGGAGTTCCCACTGGTAAAGACTGAGGGCGGTCAAAGGCCCCAAAGGCCACTCTGCTCCTTCCTTGCCGGGCTGGGTGATGACCCTACAGTGGGGTGGGCCCCTCACCAAGGGGCAGGGGTGCTGAGAGCAGGTGCCGGGGCCTGAATGAACTGCTGCCCCTGCCCTGCTCAGCCCAGCCAAGTGATCCCTGGTCTCTCACCGGGTCCCATGTTTGAAGATGCAGGGGAGGTTGAGGCAAGGGTCCCATCTAGGAAAGGGAGAGGGCTGTGGCCAGGGCCGGGGAACAGTTCAGTCATGGGGGAAGAAGGAGGCAGGTGGGAGCTGCCAGGTTGTCAGGCTGGGATCGAGGACGTGTCCCTGCTAGGGATCGGATAAAGCTTCCAGGGGCAGGGGAGGAGGGTGCAGTATCTGTGGGTAGGGGCAGGGGGCCGGCAGGGGCAGCCACAAGAGACGGAACCTGGATAGGAAGGGACAAGAAGGGTGACACCCGCAGGGGTGGGAGCCCCAGGCTGGATTGTGGAGCTCACACTAGGCCTGAACGTGTGCTACACATCTTGGCCAGAACAGGTAGCCACCTGGCTGTGGGGGAAGAGGTAGGGGGTCTGGTTTCTCCCAGGAGGTAGAGTGGGTTCTTGAAATTGCCTCCTGGGCACTCTTTTTTTTTTCTTTTTTTGAGACGGAGTCTTGCTCTGTCGCCCAGGCTGGAGTGCAGTGGTGAGATCTCGGCTCACTGCAACCTCCGCCTCCTGGGTTCACGCCATTCTCCCTCCTCAGCCTCCCGAGTAGCTGAGACTACAGGCGCCCATCACCATGCCCGGCTAATTTTTTGTGTTTTAGTAGAGACGGGGTTTCACTGTGTTAGCCAGGATGGTCTCAATCTCCTGACCTTGTGATCTGCCCGCCTCAGCCTCCCAAAGTGCTGGGATTACAGGCGTGAACCACCGCGCCCGGCCCTCCTGGGGACTCTTAAGTCAAAACAGCCACGCTGGTGACCCCTGCCCCCATCCCCCCAGATAACAGGGGCTGGAACATCAGGATTGGCGTGAAATTCCACATCTATCTTCTCGCCTGACCCTTGCATTGGGACTGGACGGAGCCTACTGACAGCTGGAGGCTGGAGGCAGCTCTTGGGACAAGTCCCTGGCTTGGGCAGGCGCAGGAAGCTGGCACCCTGGGGTACCAGCCAGGCCTCTGGCCGTAAGCCGCAGATGGCTCTGAGAGGTGGGTGCCCTTCCCACAGCCCCCGGGGCGGCTCGCTGGAGCACAGGGGGTCCTCCCCGGGACGTCACTCTCCTAAGATGACGGGAAGGAGGCTGAGGGACTGAGAGGCGGTGAGCATCTATTGCCTGGCCCTTGCCTCTCACCCCTCAATCTCCCAGGACTAAGATGGGGCTAGGTCTGCACTGCCGCAGAAATGGACGTTTCAACCAGCCAGCCACAGCTCTCATTTCCTGACTGTCCTGGTGGAGACAGTGGCCACACGGCCAGTGTCACAGCAGCCTTCGCCTCTGCAGGGACACCGGCTCATTGGCCTCCTGAGGCCATGCGTGGACACTGGGCTCCTTGAGCCAGGCGGGGACACTCTACCTGGCTAGTTAATGCCACTCGATGTTAGAAGTTTGAGGCAACGCTGCTGTCATTTTAAGTGCCTGCCGATTTCTGTCACCCAGCTGGGTGTCAGGACACAGATGTACTTTGAAGGGGCCTTCTGATATTTCTATTGGAGGAGTGAGGTAAAGAGCCCGACCTGATGGTGGAGTCTGGGGGCAGTGAGGCCATAGGTTTATCTAGCTGGTGAGGTGATGCCCCGGGTGCAGGCTCAGGTGTCCCGGGTCAGGGACTGGGCTGGAGGGTGGCAGCCCTTCAACACCCTGCAGGGGAGGGGTGAGATCACAGCGGTGGGAAGCACCGCTGGGGACAGGGTGGGGGGTGAGGACAGGCAGGCTGGACACCCTGGACCCACTCGAGGGCCTGCAGGGGTCTGAGCAGGCGAGAGGAGGCAGAGCACGGGGAGGACACGGTGAGAGGAGGCAGAGCACGGGGAAGACACGTAGGAGGGAAGGAGGGCAGGAAGGAAGGCTCATTTTTTTCCCTTCTAGAAATCACGAACTGGTTATTAGAAATCACTGCAAGGCCTTGCTGCTGGTGGGGAGGAGGCGGCACCTGCAGCAGAGGCTGGCCCTGAGTGAGTCTCGCGCCTCACACCCTGTTCTGCACCAGGGCGCAGACCCCCGAGTAGCAGCCCTGAGGCCACAGCCTGGCACTCATCTGTCTCCAGCCCAGAGAGAGGCCCGGGGCAGCTGTGGGGCCAGACCCCCCAGAAGGGTGGTTGAGGGGTGGGGACCGGGAGACAGATGGTGTCCGAGGCTGTCCTGATTCTGCCTGTGGGCCTGAAGATGAGTCTGAGCACCTACTACGTGCTAGGGAGTGTGCTAGTCCTGGGGAGTCAGCCACACAGGACTAAGGGCTCTGGGGCAGGGATGGTCACTGCAGCCTCTGACCGCCAAGAATTGCAGTTGAGGGGGTGGGGGTCAGGGGGCTCCTGACTCACTAGTCTCAGACCCTTCACAGCACTGTCCCACTTGTCACCTGGACCGTCACTGCTGGGCCACCCCCACCGCCCCAGGCTGCAGAAGGGTGCGAGCAAACATCCTCCTTTTCCAGGTGGGGAGGCCCAGGCCCAGGGAGGAGGCCCCTGGCCCACCACTCAGAGTGGCGGCAGGGCTGGACACAAATGGGGGCTTCAGCTCCAGGTCAGGGAGCCCCCATCCCCAGGCCTAGAAGGGAGGGTGACTCTGCAGCTCTGTGGCCCCCACGGCCCCTCCTGCGTCCTCCCAATTCCACTTCTCGAGAAAGGCTATTCTCGGGTCTTCCCAACAGGTGCCGAGCACGGAGCATGAGTCTGCGCTGATGTCAGCCTCCCAGAGCGTCTTGGCTGGGCCTCGAGGCCACCTCCACCCCCAGCTGTGCTGAGAAGCCCGAGGCCCGAGACTGACAAGTGTTTCCGGGGCTGGTACGTCCTGGGCTGGCTCCGAGGAGGGGTGGCTTTGGGCTGGGGCTGTCACCCATATCCGGGGACTACAGCGAGGGCTGGAGAGTGCCCTTCCCTGCCCTCCAGGGGAAAAGACAACCCTGACATGGGGGTGGATGCCTCCTCCTCCAAGAAGCCCTCCTGGTCCTGGGTGGCCCCCACTGTACCTGCCTCCCATTACTATGTACCTGCCTCCCATTACTATGTACCTGCATCCCATTACTATGTAGCTGTTGGTTCTGAGCTGGGCTTTTGGGGAGGGGAAAACAGGGCCGTGTCCAAGTTGGCACTTGGATGCCACTCTGCACAAGGCCTGTCCTAAGCCCTTTCCCAAGGCCTGGGAGATGTGACCTCCCAGGTTCCTGGGGAGGCCCTGGGAGGTTGGATGCCTTGTCCGGGCCGCTTGGCTCTAGCCCTGTATCCTGCTCATGCTTTGTCCTAGCATTCAGCAGCATGCCTGGCACTTTGTGTGGCCTCAGCAGGTAGCTCCCGAATAAAGGAATGTGTGCCCACCTCAGCCACAATTCCCACAGAGGGGGCACCGAGGATTCATTTCAAAACGGCTGGCGCCGCTTCTGGAACCCCTGGTTCCTGGGGAGAGGCCCAGGCTCCAACAGGCAGACCCGGCCCAGGGCCCTCTCCTGGGCCTCCACCTTGGGCTCAGAGGGGCTGGAGTCAGAGATGCCGCCAGCAGGCAGCGTCCCCGCCCCAAAGCTGTCCTTGGCCCCTGCCCCCGCTGGGCCACACAGGCCCTGCCCACAGCCTCTTGTTCCTTGGCCATGAGGAATGAGCCCGGGGCCTGGAGGTGCCCCTGCGTGGTCTCCAGGTCTCGATCACTGTCAGGCACCCGGAGTCACCAGGAGGAGCCGTGCGTGGAGGCGGAGGGGCAGCGCTGCACAGAAGGAAATGTATGTGTTTTGGCTTCCAACTGCCTCTGCAATGACATAATCAGAAGGCTTTTACTGACTGGGCAATAAAACAGCTCATCACTGTGAACACGAGTGCCTCCGCATCGTGGCCGCCGGCTTGGCAGCCCTGGGAAGGTCACTCAGGAGCCCAGAGGAGGCTGCCTGGCAGGCAGCAGTGTCCCCGCAGGCCGAGCCCAAACACAGGCAGGCCCTGGGGGCTGTCGTTGGTCCTGAGCTGAGTGTAGCACAGAACCCCTAGGGTTAACCACCCCTCCCCCCACCCACTGTAGCTGCAGTGCTCCTGGGGCTGAGCACTGCCGCGGCACCCCTGCCAGGCCCCGGGAACGCTGCCCCGTAGAAGCCACTGCCCGAGCACGATTACCCACCTTGCGTCCGGAGGTCAAGGTGGGATAGGCTCAGTGGAAGAGCTGGCTTGTCGTGGTGGGACAGGGAGGGGAGGCAGGAAGGGTGGTCCAGGAGAAGGTCTTGGAGTGGAGGGGCCGGGGGGCCCACCGGCCTCGAAGAAGGCTTCATGAGGCTTTAGCAGGGGAAGGAGGAAGGAGAGGGTCCTAGAGTGGAGGCTTCTCCTGGCAGCTCTTGGGTGGAGCCACCTGAACTGTGGCTCCCAGGGTGGTGTCTGCCCCCAGCAGGAGGCACGGCAGGCATGGCCCATGGCCTCGATGGGGACATGAAGCCACGCGAGGCATGGGATTTCCAGCTTCAAGGAGCCCTGGAGACCACGGATCCAGGAATGCCCACCTTGGAGTGGGAGGTAAAGAGGAAGTGCCTGGGGTGGAAAGCTCCCAAGTAGTCCACCGTGGCTCCTCTGACGCAGGCCGCCAGGCGAACCCAAGCCCTGAAAGCCTGGCCCGTGTGCCACGCTCCCCAGTCACCACCGGGGCGGTCCCCAGCCCGTGACGGCGCCTTTCCCATGGAGCCCGGCCTGAGGAGCGGTGCGGGGCGGAGGGGCGTCCACGAACACCAGCGGCCACCTCTACGGGAGTGAGGCCGGGCTGTGTGTTCCGACCCTCCACAGGCAGGGGCAGCTTTATATTAGTGTTCTGCGCTGCACAACCAATCGCCACACAGTTGGCTGCTTGAAAACACCACCTTACACCCTCCCGGTTTCCATGCGTTGGAATCCCGGCCTGGCGCAGCAGGGCTCTCTGCTGGGCATCTCCCTGGGCTGAACTTCAGGTGTTGACCTGGCTTCAGCCTCCCCGGAGGTCAGGCTGTCTTCTAGGTTTGCCAGGTTTTTGGCCGAACCCAGCTCCTCGTGGTTGGAGAGCCGAGGTCCCTGTTCTCTGTGGCTGGGGCCGGGGCGCTTGCAGCTCCTGGAGGCCGCCCGGAGACCCTGCCACGTGTGCCGGTGGGTGACTCACAGCAGGCTGTGGCATCCTCCTCGGAGACCAGCAGGACCGGTCCCCGTGATGACCTGATGGGGTCAGGCCCAGCCAGCACCACCTTCCCTTTGAGTAACTTGAGGTCAAAGTTCCCTCCCTGGGAGTGATGCCGTCCTGCCTGCTGGCCCTGCCCTCACTCGGGGAGAGATGGCAGCGGGATGCACCCCAGGGCTGGAATTGGCTGATTCTGCCTCCACAGGCTTTGGCTTCCAAAGGAAGTCGGGAGACTCAGGGAGAGCCGGGAGGCCCCTGAGATGGACACCCCCTCAGCAAATGCCTGAGATGCTGGGCTGAGGGGACAGACGCTTTGCCCCATGAGCCCTGCCCAGGCCCAGCCCGCACCCCTGCCCCACTCTGGGCAGCCTCGCCCAGCCCATGCTCATGGCGGGAGCATTTCTGGTGGGAGCCTTGTCCCCGGTCGTTGAGGCCCCGGATCCACGGGAAAAGTGCCGTGAGAGGCCGGCTGTCCCTGTTAAGCTACCTGAGGACTCCAATTCAATCATTTATCAGGTCCCATCATAAATTCAAGGCAGCCCTCCAAGGTTTGAAGAGCTCAAATTTGACTTCCTCGGGAGTTTTACGAGGAGCGGGAGCCATTTGTCAGGGCGGACGGCTCCATCTGTTCAACGGGCACCCTTCGGGGAGGGAGGTTCCCTGCGAAAGCGAAGCGGGGAAGGGAGGTTGGTGCTGTCAGGAGGCCACGTGTCCTCCAGGGACCAGAGGAGCCCCTGAGAGTTTCTGTTTCTTGGGATGATTAGCAATTCAGCCAGGGCAGGGGCCCGTGGGGGTGCTGGGGGGTAGGGGAAGTGGGGGAGCTGCAGCCAAATAACTGTGAGCGAAGAAACCCTGGCCGGCTTGAGCTGCAGCCAAACGCAGCTGCCTGAGGCCTCCCTGCTCAGGGCAGCACCCCGACATCCCAGCCGCCAGGCCTCTTTTTAAGGGACACTCGGCCCACAGGGCCCTGACCCTGGAGGGGAGAAAGGGTCACCCAAGCCTCCCTACTACCTCCAGCCCGTGGTGGGTACCCGCCAGCTGCAGAACGTGGGGGTTAGATCATAAAGCAGGAACGGCAGCTTCCTTGCCTCCTGAACATCCCGTCCCGGAACTGGCTGGAGCCTGGCTCAGCAGAGCCAGGAGGCGCCTGCAGCACTGGGACACAAGGCGAGCTGTGCTGAGAGGCAGCCGTACCTGGCTGGGCTCCTGGGTGAGGTCGCTGCACTGTGCCAAGGGCTCCTGGGGCTCCCAGGTGGGGTGGGGGCTGCATCTGCCATGGAGCCCAAAGCCTCCCTGGGCTCAGGAATGGGGTTCACATCAGGAAACTGCCTGAGAGTTCTCGTTCCCGCTGTGCCCAAGGAGCGAGGGCTGGAGGAGGAGGAGGAGGAGGGTGGGAGGCGGTTCTTCCAGAACTGACCATTTGAGCCCAGGTCTGGGGGCCAGAACTGCAACCTCCCCCATGTGTGGCACATGTTTTAATCTGTCAAGTAGCTTTGTGGTCACCGTCTCAGAATCCCTAAAAGCAGCAACAATGGGAACCACCCCCCACTGAAGCTTGTGAACATGCAGATTCCTGGGTACACCGCCAGACCCTCTATTTAGAGGTTCTAGGGTAGGGACTTCACTGAATCCTCCTACAGCTGCTCTGGGGTAGTGAACTCCCATCTGCACAAGCATTTAACCAAAGCACCCAGCATCAGTGACAGGAGGGCAGCCGGACCGGATGACCTCCAGCTCAGTCCCAGATCCACTGACCGCCCAGGGGTCACGATCACCTGATTCTCAACAGGGCTGGTGGAGGCTGGCACCAGGATGACTCTGGACCAAGCTGGTGGGAGCACAGGGCCCTGGGGGTAAGGGCTGCTTCTCAGTGAGCGGCCCCGAGGCACATTCCCCATGGACCATCGTCACACCCTGCCCGGGGCTGCCAGCTCCAGGGGCCCATCGTGGCCGGCACCCCTGAGGAGGAGGACACGCCCGCTTTGGGTACCCCGAGCCTGCTGCCATATTTGTAAATGCTACACGCAGGGAACCAAAAAGTCCCCGGCTCAAATGAAACAAAACCCCAGAGAGCACCTGCCTAGGCCCACGAGAAAAAGCCATGTTGGCGTCCCATCCGCAGTAGGACTCAGCTTGGCAGCCTGCACTGCGCAGCGTTCAGCTCCTTTCCAAATGAGTTTGGCGTTTTTTATAAAAAGCACCTTTATAACAATCCCAGAATGAATATTTATAGGGCAGGGATGAGGGAACCGGCTAATTGTGGCTGAGATCCTGCCGGATCAACACTCCTCGGCTCCCAGAGGATGTGCACAGGAGATTAAAGCTTTTCCCTTCATCCTTGGGCTCAGGGTTGGGCTCCGGGTGCAAGGCGGAGACTCAGAAGGAACTCCCTAACCCTAGCAGATCACAGCCTAGTGCTATGACCAAGGGCATCAGGGGCGGGGGAGGTTCTTAGAAATAGGGCCCTAGGGAGGAGGTGGGAGGCCAAGGCTAAGGGCAAAGTGAGAATCTGAGAATTTGGCCACTGCCATTGGGCCTCCTGTGCCGGGAGCTGAGAATTTGGTGCCATCGGGCCTCCTCTGCTGGGAGCTGAGTTACAAGCTTCGGGTAGGGCGGATGACAAGGAGGCAAGACCCAGTGTGGGCATCCATCTGGGTGGCTTGGACAGGACAGCCCAAGACCCCTGCTGTCCACCCTGGAGAGCAGAAGCTCTGAGCTCTCCCCCAGCCACCTCCTTCTGTGGAGGCCCTGGGATAGGGATAGGGAATAGGTGCCCAGAGTGGGGAGAGGGGCAGGGTATAGGCACGCAGGGTGGGGAGAGGGATAGGGAATAGGTGCCCAGAGTGGGGAGAGGGGCAGGGAATAGGTGCCCAGAGTGGGGCCAGGCGTTGTTTGGATCTGGAGCTGGAGGCAGCTGTGAGAGATGCTGGTGAAATCTGCAGGGATGAGGTACCCTCTGAGCCGTGGGGCTTTGCTGACAGCATCGCTGTGGCCCAGGACACAGGGAACAGAAGTGGGTGGCTAGGATCAGGTCCTCCTTTCTCCCTGGAAATGGAAATCTGTCTCAACCCAGAAAAATACCTCTGCAAGAGCCAGTGGACTTCCTGGGGTGAGGGACCCGCCAGCTCCCTTCCCTGCCTGTGGTCCTTGTCCCCTGCAGGACCGGCCCTGAGTGGCTGGGGGCTGGGCACCATTCCTGACTGTCCAGCAGTGCTGGGCTGGGGAGGGTCCCCACCATGGGTATGTCCATGGAGGGGGCTCCTCTCTCAGCCCCAGCACTGCTCCTCAACCCTGACCTTGCTCTTCCACTCACCCCCTGCAAAGATGAGCGAAGTTGCAGCTCCAAGGGGCTTGGGTGGGCAGCTCAGAGGAGCCCAGGCTGCCCACTTCTGTTGACTTGAAATGACATTTATTTGCTTCTAGGATGGGTCAGTGTGAGTCCTCCACAGAGGAGAAGCAGGCAGACAGAGAGAAACCCTTATCACCCCCACCCAACACCCACGCCCACACTGCGCTGGGGCAGAGAGCAGAGGGATACCGCAGGAGGAGCCAGCCTTCGGAGTCCTGCGGGGGTGCCCGGAGAACTCAGAGGTCAGCCTGGGCCCCCAGGGCCCTGTTTTACGTCCTTTGCCCCTCGGGGTCCTCCCCGTATCCCGGGGGTTCTGGGTTGGTTGGACTCATGGATGGTGTAGGTGTACCGGAGGCCGCCCAGGGCTGACCCAGAGCCTTTGAGTGACCCGTGCTGGAGGCTCCAAGCAGTGCCACGTGGGCCTCAAGAAGTGTCCTGAGTCCGAGATGGCAAAGCTGTCGCCATTCTGAACGGGATGTCCATGGCTGGAAGCAAATTGCTCTCCCCTAACATCATGACAATGAAATAGAACTTTCTTCATGAGCTATCAGAGAGGCTGTGCCCACTGCCGCTCAGGTAGTGCGTGCACATTTGTTTGGCTCCGTGTGCACCTGTGTACCCTGAGGTTGGGCAGGAGGCGGCCTCCCAGGCACGATGCGGGAGGATGGTGAGGTCCTGTTCCTTTCGCAGTGTTGTGGGACACGCTGGGTGCCCACGGGCACTTCAAACACAGCTCTGCTCTGTGGGGCACACAGGTGTGCACAGCCTCCTGGGAGCTCCTCAGGACACCTCATGCTTGTGTGAGCTGCGTGCTGGGGTGTGGGGCAGGCAGAGGGGACGGTGGCAGAGCACTGCAGGCCACGTCTCCTGCTGGGAGCTTGGACGAGTCCACGGGGACCTCTTAAAGGCTCTGAGAAGTCCTGCAGGCTGGACGCACTCTCCATCTGATGGACACAGAAGCCACTGTCGACATCACTCTTAGGAGCGCCCTCGGGCCCCTGATGTGCCTCAGTGAAAGGCCAGGCAGGGAGGAGCTGCCCATCGGTAGGAGCCTGGACACTCCCTGGGCACTTTCCATCTCCGTGGAGCTGCCCGCTCTGTGCATTTCCTGTAAGTGGAATCCTGCAGCCTGCGGTCTCCATGTCTGCTTCTCTCACTCAGGCCCTTCCGTGTTGCCGCATGTGAGCAGTGCTGAGCAGAGCTCCAGATGCTTTAGCGAGGCCTTGGCAGAGGGGGGTCAGGGCCAGCCTAGGGACCACAGTCTGCAGCCCCACCCTGTGCTCCCTGTCCCTGGACAGGTCCCGCCCGCCCAGCCCTGCCTGACTGTGGATCCAGCCCCGCCTGCTTGTGGATCCAGCCCCCAATGGCCAGACAGGCCAGCAGAGGGGCCGGTCCTTGGGCACAGCCCCTGGAGGCTGGGCAGCGGCATCCTCCAGTTGCCCGGACTCCCCTGAGAGCTGCACTGAGCCCCCTTCCACGTCTGCCCCTTCATTCTGGCCAATGTCTCCCCATAGCAGTCTTCCCTGGCCCGGAGCAGCCCTGCACAGCTCTCGGGGGCACAGTGATGGTGCCTGCTGGACAGGAGCTGGCCAGGAATTGCAGAGCACAGGGAGCAGGGGCCTCCAGAGGCCGTGGGGAGGCCCCTCCTCCACGCCAGCGACAGGGAGTCTCCCAGGGGAGCTCTGCTTGCCCCCCGCCCCACCACCGATGCTCGTCTGGGCTGGGAGGGTCTCCCGGAAAGATGTGTGAGGGACAGGCGAGGTCATGAGTCTCCCATGGTTGCTGTAACAAAAGCCACAGTTTATTGTCTTGCAGCTCCGAAAGGGAAAGAAATCTAAAGTCCAGGTGTTGGCAGGGCTGGCTGCTGGAGGCCCTGGGGAGAATTTGGGTACTGCTCCCTCCAGGACCTGGAGGCTCCTGCGCCCCTTCACCCGTGGCCCCTCCTCCACCTTAAATCCAGCTGTGCTGTGTCTTCCAGGCTCCCCCTGACTCTGACCCTCCCACCCCCTCTCCTAAGGACCCTGTGAGGACACTGGGCCCACACACAGCATCTGGCTCCGTCCCTCCTGCAGAGTCCCTGCTGCCACATAAGGTGGCATGGCCACGGATTCTTGGACATCCTTAGGGGTAGTGGGCATTACTCTGTCCCCACACAGGGAATATGCCAGCAGCAGACGGGCTTGGGCAGTGCTAACGCTGAGGTCTCTTACGGCCCTCCCTGGCAAACCTGTGACTGGCCCTGGGACGGTGTCTTTGGCCAGAAGGGCAGCCACCCCCCACCCTTCCTCTCTCCCAAGTGTGGCTGGGGCATCAGGAGAGGCAAGGTCAGACCTCAGCAGTAGCTGCCCCTCCTCAGTGGGCAGCCCGAGGGGGCCCAAGCTCACGGTCTGGGTGGCCCTGTGTCCCAGGGCAGAGGTCACTGAGAGAGGGTTGGGGCTGGACTCTGAACGTTTTTTTTTTTTTTTTTTTAAAAAAAACAGGTGAAATGCACGTGACATAAAATGACCACTTTAACGAGTATGGTTCAGTGGCATTTAGTGCATTTGCCACACTGTGCAGCCACCACCTCTGTCTACTCCCCAGACACTTTTGTCACCCCCTGAGGAGCTCCGGAGCCCATTAGGCAGAGTCACTCCTATTCCTCTCCCCACCCCCGCACCGCGGAATCTGCTTTCTGTCTCCATGGAGCTGCCGCTCTGTGCATCTCCTATCAGCGGAATTGTGCAACCGGCGGTCTCTGAGTCTGCTTCTCCCGCCGAGCAGGGTTTTCAGGCACTTCATGTTACCGCCCGTGTCCCCACATCATCCCTTTTTAGGGCTGAATGCTATTCCCCTGCATGGATATGCCGCACTTCATTTATTTATTCATTTATTTAGAGACAGAGTCTCACTCTGTTACCCAGGCTGCAGTGCAATGGCATGATCTCAGCTCACTGCAACCTCTGCCTCCCGGGTTCAAGCAATTCTCCTGCCTCAGCCTCCTGAGTAGCTGGTACTACAGACACTCATCACCACACCTGGCTAAGTTTTATATTTTTAGTGGAGACGGGGTTTCACCATGTTGGCCATGCTGGTCTTGAACTCCTGACCTCAGGTGATCTGCCCGCCTCGGCCTCCTAAAATGCTGGGATGACAGGCCATGCTTTCTTTATCTATCATCAGCTGACAGGCCTGTGGCTACCGCCACCTTTTGTCTGCTGTGAATAGTGCCACTGGGAAGACTCCTGTGTGCCTATTTGTTTGAATATTTCTTTTTATTTTGGGGAGCATGTGTTGTAATAGTCAGGTCTTGCCTTGCTATAAAGATAAATCGGAAGCTGAGTAATTCATGAGAAGAGGTTTAGTTGGCTTGCAGTTCTGCAGGCTGTATAGGAAGCATGGTGCTGGCATCTGCTGGGCTTCTGGTCAGCCCTCAGGAAGCTTACAGTCATGGCAGAAGGTGAAAGAGGAGCAGGCTTGTTGCATGGCCAGAGCCGGAACAAAAGACAGAGAATTGTGGGGGAGGTACAACACACTTTTCAACAACAAGATCTCGTGAGAACTCACTGTGGTGAGTGGGTGCACGGCACCCAGCCATGAAGGATCCGCCCCCAGGACCCAAACACACCAGGCTCCACCTCCAGCACTGGGGCTCACATCTAAACATGAGCTTTGGAGGGGACGTGCAAGCTCTGTCATAGGCCCAGGAGTGGAATTGCTGGGGTTGATGACTTCATTTTTCGAGGGACTGCCAGACTGTTTCCACAGTGGCTTCCCTGCATAAGGTGGTCAGGGGTGGGTGAAGGGGCCCCATGTGTGGCTGGGCAGCAGTGACAGGGCTTGGTCAGGAGCCAACACCCTGCTCCCTGCAGTAAACAAGAAGTGCACAGCCTGAGAAAGCCCTAAGTGTTCACGGCCACCCTGTACCTACACAGCTGTGGAGTCAGCTCCAGGGAAGTGGCCTGCTCAGCCTCAGTCTCTTCTGGGAGCCCAGTGTTCGTGGATTTCCAAAAAGAGGGGTGCCAGGTGCACGTTTGACTCACCGAGTGGGCCGCTGGTCCGGGCACAGTGGTGGGCCTCTGCTGGGACGTAAGATACCATGGAAAATACTAGCTTTGAGAAACCCGCCCCACGGAGCACCTTGGCTGCAGGGGGCTTTGTCCGGCCGTGCTGGGTGACTAGGGACAGCTCATGTGTGGGGCAGCTGCGGCTGGAATCGTGTGGACAAAGTGGGAACAGCCCTCATCACAGCCACTGCCGAGTGGGACCATGGCTGCCACCGCCTCTGGGGTTGGGCATCCTGGCAGGTGTCCCCGCCCTCTGGGGCCTGACCCTCCAAAGGCACTGGCCCTGCTGTGCACCTCCCCCACTGAAAAAGCCCTCAGCCTCGCCCCACTCACAAAGCTGAACACATATGAATGGGGCTTCAGCGAGAGTCCCCCATCCTGCCCGCTGCCCAGCTGTCCGACTGTCCAGAGATCCATGGATTGATGGATCAGTTGATTGACTGAGTCATTCACTCATTCACTTGGTCCTCTGCGCTCATGTCCAAAGGCTGAAGGAAGGTGAGGAGGCAGCCCTGCCCAGGGCTCTCCCTGAGCTCCCTCTTCCTCATCACCCCAAGCAGGTGCTGCGGCTCCCCTTCCCAGTTGAGGAAGCTGAGGTCAGAGAGATGAGAAACCTGCCCTCATTCACATCCAGGCCCAGGCTCGGAAGGGCCTCCCCCTCCACTGGGGCACAGTGATGCTGGGCACTGACACCGGCGAGGCGCCCCGGGGCCGCCTCCTCCAGCCCGTCCTGCTGGTGCAGGAATGCCAAGGAGTTGTGGGCGGCGGGGCCCTCCCCTGGACGAGGGTCCATCTCAGGTTGTCTGCCCCGCCGGTTAAGGGTCCCCCTCTCCCTGGCAGCCAGGGCCTGGTCACAGGTGCTCCTGGGACCCTCACCTTGACTGTGTGAATCTCTGCCCACAATAGAGACCCTGAACCCACGGCTGTGTGTCTGCCACACTCTGAGCACAGACATCCCAAGGGGGTTGGGACGCCGCCCGGCCCTGGGGGATAAGTGGCCACTTGGGACACTCAGCGGTGACCCAGGGTGAGGCTGGAATCCAGGATCAGGTGGGTCCCTCCCAGCAATGCAGCCCCCTCCGCAGACCGGATGGTGTGGCCCTGTAGGGAGCGTTGTGGCGTGGGGCTCCATGACCACCCTTGGCTTCTGGGACACTGCTGCTCTCCTGCGCCCGCCCTCCGCTCAAATTGTGTGGTGAACTCCCTCATGTGCGCGGTGCCCTGTGGCCAGAGTCTGCATGTGCCTCCACTTACCCAAATCCCAGGGGCCTCTCGCTGGGAGCTGCCCCCGCCCAGCCAACCCCAGGACCCTCTGGGCTGTGCCACAGCCTCTGCGTGGGGGAGCCTTTCTCCCGTTCGCTCTGGCACCATCCAGGCCACAGTCTCTGTGCTCCCCACTCTCCAGCCTGGCTCCCCTCTGGACGCACTTAAGAGTCCTGGGGCTGGGGCAGGTTCAGATCTGGGACGGACAGGGATGTAGGGGCAGGAAGATAGGCTCTGGGTCTTTGCATGCTGGGCAACTGGATTTTCCTCCTGAGTCTCAGTTTCATCACCTGCAAAATGGTCTCGGAAGGCGCCCTGGTGACAGGCCGTCCCCCTCCCAGGGGATGCACCCTGTTTCCCCAGGGCCCAGACCATCTGACATCCCCCTTGCTCTTGTGACCACATCTGCTCCAACAGTGGATCTTTCGGGAAAACTTTCAAGGCACAGCCAGGACTGGGCAGCCCTCCCCAGGGCACTGTGGCTGGGCAGGGCCTCCTGATGCTCCAACCTCTGCCCTCCACCCTCACCCTCAGCAAAGCAGCCACAGGGGCCCTGCCACAGACGTGCCAGACTGTCCAGGCCTGTGCCCCTCAGCAGGACACCTGCAGCCCTGGCGCTGGCGTACAAGGCCTGGCGTGGTCTGACCCTGCCCGCAGCTCAGCCCCAGGCCACCCATCCACCGCCACTGCCCCGGCAGCAGCCATGCTGGCCTCCTGTTTCCAGCGGCTCTGCCCGCTGGACACACCAGGCCCCCCTTCCCGCCTCCAGGCCTCTGTCTCCCTGTGCACACTCCCCGGGATGCTCTTTCGGGACCCTTCCCCGCTGCCCCTCCAATATCACTGGGGGACCTGTTCATTCACCCCCACTCAGGCCTTCCCTGACCTCTGACCTGCAAGGCCGCCCCAGGCCCTGCTCGCTGCTCCCCAGTTGCTCCTTCCGGCCCCCGTGCCCAGGGCTGGGCCTGTCTCCACATTCCCTGGGCTGTGCATTTTCTCTCCCCCCTGCTGACTGATACAGCCCCAGCTACATGAGCCTTCTGAAGCTGACACAAATCACAGCTGCACTGAGTAAAACATCCAGGTCTGCAGGGCACCAGCCCCGTTTCTGAGAGCTTGGCAGCCACTCGTGGCCAGCGGGAGCCGCGTGGGATGGGGCAGGGCATTTGCTGTCATGGCGCGTTCCACCGGATGGGGCCTCATGGTCAGCCTGGCGAGAGGGGGTAAGCCTGCTCGTCCCCTGCTTGGGTCCTTGCTCGAGCGTCTCAGTCGGGTGAGGGCTGTGGTGGCCTTGTTGTCGGGGTTTACTGCTTGCTCCTTCATTCATTCACGCCTTAAACCACCTGTGGACACCAAGGGGAAAGTCTCGGGGGCCTCGGCCTCTCTCCCCTCTCTTCCCCTTCTGCTCCTCTACCCCGTCTCCCCCTTCTCTCCCCTCTCCCCTCCCTCCTGTCTCTCCCACCCACTGCGGTCTCCCTTTCAAACCATGGTGGAGTGGGCCTCGGGCAGCATGGCCCTGGGCCCTGGCAGGGGCAGTTCTGGGACAAGGTGGGGACCAGACTGGCCGGAACACACCCAGCTCCAATCGATGCTGGGTGTGGGACCTTGGGCTAGTGAGCACCCACCCCAAGCCCCAGTTCCTTCTTGGTAAAGTGGGGACAGCAAAATGCCCTCCTCTTATGGGTGCCTTGAGCTCAGCATAGTCCCCGCATAGCCACCGCAGAAGCTTCTGGAACACCAGGCAGCCTAAGTGCTGTGTGCCGGCTGTTACTGTGAGGCTGGTGCTGTGGGTAAGTGAAGGAACTGCTCTGTCTTCTGACTCTGTCCTACAGACCCTAGGGACCGTCGGGGTCTGGCCACCCACACCAGCCCTTCTCCTGGGAAGAGATGGCCCTGTGCCCATGCCCTGCTCCTTGGGTGTGGGGCTGCTGTGAGGAGGGTGATTTATGGCCACATCCACTGCACACCCTCCTCTCTCTCACCACCACGCAGCACCCGAATCCTTTACAGAGCCTCCTGCACAGGCCGCAGACTGCTCCCCACCTCCCCCGCTGTGGCTGTCTATACCCCCGACCCCAGCTGCAGGCCTGGCCTGCCCCCCTCAACTCTGCCTGGAGATGGCAGGCCGGAGGAAGTGGGGTGCAGGGGAGGGGCCTTGCAGGGGGAGTTCGGACACCGCCCCTCACACCACGCACTCCGGCTGCCAGTGGGAAGCCGAGTGGCTATTTAGTTTCCAGAAAAGTGCTTGGACCTGGTAGAAGCTTAAAACCTCCTGGCCTCCTTTATGGTGAGACGTGGGGTCTTTAGTGGGGTGTGCAGGGCCGGGAGCAGGGCCTGTCATCACCCAAGTAGCCTCTGGACTGGGCAGGTGCAGGGAGCGCCGCTCTGTCCCTCGCTGTCGCTGGCCGGAGGACACCAGAGTGGGTGTTGGTGTGTGTGGTGAGTGTGGCTGGGGCTCCGGCTTCTCCCCATGACTCTGCAGAGCTGGCCTTGGGATATGGGGAAGGGGCCATGAGCCCAGGTGGTAAACCTGGAGGAGAGACCCACCTCAGCTCCTGTGGGCCAGCCTGGAGGGTATGTAGGTTCCTCACAGGGTCCCCTGGGATTAGATGCAGCTGAACCTGTTCTAAGTGGCATGGGATCCCCGGCCCTGTGTCCCTGACTGGCTGGAACCGCAAGGGGATGCCTTCCTAAGTCGGGGAGGTATTGGGGACATTAATGAGGTGGCTTCTGAACAGGAGGATCTATGCTCTGGACAGGACTTGCAAATAGCAAAGCTCATTGTCCCCACCACACGGGCCTGCACCTGCCTCCAACAGGCGGGTCCCCCGACCACTGTGGTCCACTGTCCTTCCGTGTCCTGGTCCCTCGTCCTGTGGGGCCCCGGAGAGATGGGACGACCAGCCAGCATCACACAGCCTGTGAGGACAGTCTGCCAGTTCCGGCCTCTGGTCTCTGAGTCCAGGCCCTGCAAGGACAGATCCCCGTCAGGCCCCGTCCCAGGCCCTCGTCTGTTACATAATTCAGGCGTGAAATCCCGGAAGGGGGAGCTCCTGAGCCCGACCAGCACCGGGGAGTGGGGTCTCCCCATCACACACCCTTGGTGGCAGGGCCCGGCTGGGGGCGGCAAGCAGGTTGGCCTCGCCTCTGTCCAAGGTGACTGGCATTTGTCATGACTTGGGTTGGCTTAAGAGTCTCCGGAAACCCAGGTGGCTCCATCACCACCTGATCCTGGCCCCGATTCTAGGCGAAAGGGCAGAGCTGATGGGACTGTGGAGGGGGCCACCCCCTCCTGGATGGCCTGGGTGGTGGGCTCAGCCCACTGGAGGCTCAAAACAGTGAAGGAGGCTGTAGCCTCCTGCCCTCCCAACCCCCGGCCCTGCACCCTGGGAGATGCCCGGGTCTCCCCAGGGCACCCTAGGAGCCGGCTGGCATGGTATGGAGGCTGCTGCCCGGCTACTGAGGAGGCGCCTCTGTACTGGCTGGGCTAAAAATAGCGGGGGGATCTCGGGCAGGGACAGCCGGTGGGAGGCCTGTCAGGGAGGGGCTGGGAGGGGCAGAACAGCAGCCTGGGCCCAGGACCCGCCGTCAATGGCGTGGGTGCTCCCACCCTGTTCCCGGTGGCCGGGCCAGCCGCGGCCCAGCTGACAGGCTATTTTTTCCCCTGCTTGACTAAATATGGTCAGGGAGCGCAGCCCGAGGGGGCCACTTGGCCAGGGCCGCGTGTTTGGGATGCTTGGCCGGGTATATAAGAACTGCAAAGGTGAGGCCGGCTCCTGACCCGAGGGGGGCCCCCATGCCCGCTCTGGCCTCTCAGGTCAGGCCCTCCCCTCCCCTCCCCTCCCCCGCCCCTGTGTCTACGCGAGCCGGCTGTGTGCCTGCGAGAGCGTGCACACCCGCCGGACCTTCCCTTTTGTTCCACCCTGACCTCTACCTTCTCTACCTTGTGCTGACCCCGCTGGGGTGCAGGGGCTCCCTGCGGAGGAGGCCAGGACTCAAGGTGTGCAGCTCGGCCGCCTCTCCCTAACTCTGCACCAGCGCCTCCTCTCTCTCTCTCTCTCTCTCTCTCTTTCTCTCTCTCAAGATCTCCCTCCCGCTAAGTCTGCTCTGCTGCAGGAGGGCTGGGGGAAGGGCAGGGGTGTGGAGAGGGGGTGCCTGGTGTCTTCTTTCTCTCTCTGCCCCCCCACCCCCAAGTGCGGACGCATCGAGCTCCGGCCCCCACCCCTGCATTCGGGATTGGCTCCCGGAGGAGGTGGCTGGTGCTGCCGCCGCTGCAGCATCTCCTAGGGAGCCGCGACCCTGCGCCGGCCGCCGCTGCCGCTGTCACCAGCCCGGCCCCAGGGGTGCCCTGGGCTCCGCGGTGAGTCCTGCTCAGCCCATCACCACCGCTGGGCCGCCGGGACGGCCCCGGAAAACTTGCCGGGCACCGCGGTGGGGGTGTGCCTGCCGGCGAGGTGGGTGCTGCGGGTGCCGGCGCCGTGCGGCTCCGGCGGGGGTGCTGTGGAGTCTTCTCTTGGCTCGCGGCAGCATCCACATTTGGAAAACTGCAGAGCCAGCAGCCGGCAGGGCCGGGAGGGCGCGTCCAGCTGGGAGGCAGGAACTTTGACTTGCGGGCATTTTGCAAGAAAGCAGCCACCCCCCACACGGGCAGCGGATGGCACGGGGGCTTCGGGGCTGGGTGGGGGGCGCGATTCACCTGCCGCTTTGCAACAAAGCCCCGGCAGCCGGGCATGGGGCTAAACTTACCTTGAACTTGCGGTGCCCCCCACGGAGGTGCTGGTGGGGGGCGGGGATTCCCGAGCTGAGCGGCGGGCGAGGCTGCCCCTGGTCGGACTCGGCACTTCTGCAGCTCGCCCAGCCACGTCAGGGTCAGGAGGCGTTTACAGGGGCAGGGCGCGGGGGGAGGGGGGCACACGTGGGCGGAGACTAGGGGGGCTTTGGGGAGAGCAGCCCTGGTGGTCTGCGTCTGTGCGGGTCCCTGCTGAGGAGCTTGACTTCCGCGTGGCCTCCCGCGGGGCTGATGCTGGGGGCCGGGTGGCATTCACCTCTGAAGAGCCCCGGGACGAGGCCCCGGGCACCAGGAGCCAGCTCGGTTCACGGTGGGGTCTGCCTGGAGGCGGCTGGGTGCTCTTTTTCTATCCAGATGGGAAACTTTTTGAAAAGTGACTACAATTCATTTGTGAGTGGGCAGAAGTCGTGTGGGCTCTGGCTGGGTCTGGGGTGACTCTCCCGCCCTTTGGGACTCCCAACTTTCCCCTTGACCCCCAGACCCCATCCAAATGAATGCCTCAGCGGTGGGGAGGGCTTGAGCCAGGCTGCAGGAGTGTCCCAGGCTCTGAGGGCTCGTGTGCCAGGGAGCCGGGGACGTTGAGGAGGCCTCTTCCCTGGACTCCAAGCCCAGTTATTGCGGAGGCCTTGGGAGGGCACAGATGAGCGGTGGAACCCGGGTGCCCCCGAAGTTGAAACTCAGGCTGCCCTTTTTGTATCCTTGGCTATGTGAAAATGATAAATCACAGCAGCTACATGGAAATGGGACATCAGCTTCTGCTTCTTTCTGCCATTTGCTCTTTCCTCTGTAGAGGGGATGCCAGAGCCTTAAGCACAACCCCCATCCCCCACCCCCACGTGAAACTCCAACCCAGCCATGCCTGGCTGCAGACCCACAGCCACACAGCCACAGCATGCTCAGTGGCCTCTGCACACTGCAGGCTCTGCGGAGACGTTGCCCTGCCCTGGGTGGTGGAAGAGAACCAATTCGCTCAGGGCTGTCCCCTCGCAGGGACGGGCTGCCTGGAGGAGCAACAGTCATGCTGGACCTCTCTTCCTGACGAGGACAATGGGAGGTCCTTTCATGTCCCGGAGCTGCTGTCCCAACCCACGCCAGGGTCAGTGCCAGGACAGGGGCCAGGGCCCAGCTGGGCCCTGCCACTCAGCAAGTCCCCTGTGTCTGTGCCCGGCCTGCACCCCCCACTGGCGCCTCCCTGGCCCCCATCCCCACCAGGCACCTGCAAAGCCTTCTTTCCACCTCTCACCACCTCATGTGCCAGGCTCGCCCTGGGCCACTGTGAGGCCTGGAAACCCTGCAGGCCTCTTCCTCCTCCTCCTCCTCCTCCTCCTCTTCCTTTTCCTCCTCCTTTCCCTGCTCCCAGCAGGTTAGGGATGGCTTTCCTTCCTGCTGGTGAGGGCCTAACCTTGAGGTCCCATTGGTCTCCTTCAGGTTCTTCCCCCACGTTTTTCAGACTCTGGCTTCACAGCTGGTCATAGAAGTTGGCAGGGAAGGAGGGAGCCTCTGCTTCCCACTCAGAGACATTTTTAAACGCAATGAAAAACATATCGATACAATTAAGTATTCCAAAGTGCTTAGTTTGCCACTTGCTAAGTTTACTTAAACCCTCTTTAACAGGCTCATTAGGAGCTGGTGAGCACCGGGAAATTCATTAACAGGAAGGCGGCCCCCCGCATTTGACTGTAAATTGGTATTGATCAGGGGCTGGTAGGGGCTGGTGGAGGCTGGGCGGCCGGCCACAAAGAGCCAGGTGTGGGACCAGCCTCCCGGGGGTGCCACAGCAGTGGTGCTGGGCAGGTTGACGGTAGCTGCTGACCCCTGGTGCCCGTGTGAGCTGCTGGCTCTGCGCAGCTGCCGCTTCAGGTGGGCCGCACTGCGCGGCGGTTTGGGGTGGTGACGCTGCGAGGCGGGGGCAGGGGAGAGGGTGAAGAAGAGCAAGAGAAGGAGGGAGAGAACTGGGGGAGAGACGCTCCCTCGCCCACTGGGTGCCTGCTGTGGCCAGGCTGAGGCACCTAGGGAGTTGCACCCCTAGTGGACGGCCTCTCAGGAGATCCCGGCCACTCTCTGGGAACCTGGAATCCTCCAAGCATCGTCTTTCTCGCTCACATCTTCAGAGAGAGGTACTGAGCCCTCTCTCAGGGATACAGCATCCCGGGAGGCAGCCTTCACCAGGGACCTGCCCAGGAAACCGCCAGCTGCCCAGGTAAGGCCCCAGGGCACCTCTCGGGTCTCTGGTTTGTAGTCCCTTGTCTGGCCTTGGGAGCAAGGAGTTGTCCAGCTCCCAGAGAAAGAGGAGGCTGGTCCTGTGAGTGGGGTGCTGGGCGGGGTGCCCCCTCTCTGGGCCTGGCTGGGACAAGGGGGCCCGGGGGACAGGAAAGTGCTGGCTTTGAAAGTTCGGGACATGGATGGTGCCTCCCTGCTCTGGGGTGAGGGTGGAGGGGCAGCCTGTTTCTTCCATGGATGCAAAACCGAGCTACTGCTGGGGCCAGGGACAGGCGCTCGAGACTTTCTGGGGCTCACTGTCCACTTCTGCCTTTCTGGATCGTGCGAGTGTGTGAGACAGACAGAGAGAGAGAGATGGATTCAGGGATGGAGGGGCGCCGAGGTCAGAAGGGAGCAGGAAGCCCTGGGCCCCTGGGGGTGGCTGGACACCAGGCAGCAGTGGCAGGAAGGCTGTCCTGCTCACAGAGAGGGCGCCAGCAGTGGATGCCAGGGAAGAAGTTCCACTGCCTCTGAGCTGCCTTCTCTACATCGCAGTGGGGTCAGCTTCTACCCGGGCGGCGTCCCGAGGTCTTGGAACTACATACTGACTGCCTGCTTGGGAAACATACTTCTTTATATGCCCATATGGACCTGCTAAGCTATGGAATGTAAAGAAGTATGTATCTCAGGCCGGGAACTCTCTCGCCGCACTGAGGGGCACTCCACGCCACGGGGGCCGCTGGGGCCGACAGCCAGCCAGGCGGCTGTGGCGGGGGTGAGCCCGGGGCGGCAGGCTGCCTGGGCGTTGGTGGACGGTCATGTCCCCGCCAGCATTGTTCTGTCACTTTGCCTATGTCAGCAGGTGGAAGTGCTCACCAGACATTAAATATTCAGCTTGCTGACTGCGGCAGAGGGGAGGCGGCCTCCAGCAGGCATGGGGTCCGACGCGGGGCTGGTGAGGGCTGGGGGGTCGGGGCCTTGGCTGGAGAGCACAGAGTGATGGCGGCGGCTCTGGGGGCTCCACTGATGGCCGCCCTGGAAGAGGCCATCGGCCAGCAGAAAGGGCCGCCTGTGGCCAGGGCAGAAACTGCTCAGAGGCACAAGACAAGAGCAAGTTTGAAAAGGGGCAGGTGGCTGGATGCAGGAAGGAGGGAGGGGCTGGGCAGCACGTGGGAGAGGCTGTGGAGGGAAGACATCTCTTGTGCCTGCGTCCAGCCCTCCCATTCGCAGGGCAAGGCAGAGGAACTTGGAGGCATGTAGCCTCCAAGGAGGGCACAGCCTGCACGAGGAGATGCTGGGGACGCGGGCAGGGTCAGGGCCACCACTGCCCTTAGGCCCCACTCCTCTGCTGAGGGCACCTGGACAGGGTCAGAGGAGCTGAGTCTGTGTAGCTCTGAACCCACAGCCCACCCCAGGGGCCTGGGAGCCATTCGATTTTGCCAAATGTCTCCGGCTCATGCCGCCCCCACCTGTACCCCCGCCAAAGCCCCGGTTCAGCTCTCTGTTCCGCCGAATCCAAGCTGAGGCATGTTTTGCTGTGAATGCAGGTGAGGCTTTGGCAGAAAGCGGTGTGTGGCCCAGGGCACCTCGCACCGCCCGTCGGGGGCCTGAGAGCCACCTGCTCTGCCGCCATCCCAGTCCCGACCCGAGAAAGGACTGGGAGGATGTCCTGGGGCCCAGGGGATGAGGACAGGTCAGGATCCGTCCGTGAAACCCTTTTCCCCAGTGCTGGTCCTTCAAGGAGAGGATGGGTAGCGGGTTCCCATCCTCTCCTTGGTAGCGGGGTCGTAGGCAGGGGCTGGGCCACTGTGTGAGGGGCGTTTGCCCGGCTTCGTTTCTGAGTCTCAGATTGGAGGCGTTTGCCACCTGGGATGAGGCCAGGTCCCTGGCTGGGCACCCCCACCCCCCCACAGGCCTCAGGATTAATTTCCGGAGTGTATGTCCTCCTGCCTTGGCACTGCTCCGGCCACAGCAGGTGCCCCTGCGCCCTATCTCCTGCACCCTGGCGTCCGGCAGGAATGGGGCGGGAAGGGACAGGCAGGCAGCCCCCTCCTGCAGCAGCTCGAGGCCTTGGGTCTGGGGGCAGCCAGATCACCTGAGCAGCTGGGGCCAGCACAGGGAGTGCTGAGTAAAGGGATCAGGCCGTTCTGAGCTTTCAGGAGGCTCCCACCCCTCAGAGAGCCTCCAGGTGATTGGAGGGGAGGGCCTGGCAGTCAGGGCTCCTGGCCTTCAAGTCTTCCTTCTGGAAGCTTCGTTCTCCCAGCCTCGGCCCCATCTGGTGTAGCAACAAGGGAGCGGGTGTTGACCTTGGGCACAGCCTCCTCTCAGCCTCTGGACCCAGAGGGTCAGTGCCCAGCATCCGCTGACGTCATCTCTTCCCTGCCTGCTTCCAGCTCCGGCCACAAGGAGGGAAGTAGCCGGGTGTGTGGCCACCGAGGTTGCCGGTGGCCACAGACACACCGTTCTCTTCCCCTAGATGCGGCTGTCGTGCATTAAAGCTTTATTGCAGGATGTGGTGTTTAAATAAAAGCATTAGTGTTTTGGAATTAGGTTTGACTGAGCAGTAAAACTAGAGAGTTCACAGGGAGAGAGCTGCAGCCTGCTCGGCTGTAAATCACCCCCAGTCTCTGATCCGCTGAATTAAAAATGAGCATCGCACGGGCACCGCCCCTGGCAGCCCGAACCCCGCTCCCCGGCATGTGTGGCCTGACGGTGCTCCCCAGGGATCCTGCTGCTTTCCTAGAGACACTGGGACCCGGGGCTGGAGTCTCCCATGCATGAATCTCCAAAGCTTGGCTCCCGGGCAGCAGCCAGGAAGGGAGCCCCAAACTGGCATGGAGCATGGACATGCTGGCACTTTCGTCCGTGGGGGTCCTTGTGCCTGTCCATTTGAGGGAGGGGAGAGAGGGCAGGGTAGGGGCACGGACCCTCACTGGCTATGTCTTGCCCACAGGGACTCTCCTGAGACCACTTAGGTACGCTACCATGGGGGCCAGGACTCTCAGAGGGAAAGGAGCCTGGACTGGGCTGAGGGGGCTGGACACGGACGCCCACCCCCTTGGGACTTGCCTGCCAGCTTGGGAATCCAGGTGGGAATCCAGGTGGCCATGAGGAGGCGGACAGTGCCCGTGTCTCTCAATCCCTGGAGCAGGTGGCACCAGGTGTAGGCTCCCGGGTTTCCCAGAACACTCTGGAAACTGCCCCAGGGGGGTTAGAGGGTGGGCCAGGCTCCTGGTGGTGGAAACAGTCGCTGCAGAAATTGTGGAGCCCATAAATTCAGCGAACCAAATTAGTTACATTTTTCTATCCTACGGCTCACAAAAGCTAGCCACGCTCCAGGTGCTGTTTCCACCCGTGAGTGGGACCAGCTCTGGGTCCTGGAGCTTGTGTGAAGGAGAAGGATGGCCTTTGGGAAGGGACAGCCCCGCTGCTGCCTGCACGCGTGTGTTGCGATGAGTGGTCTTGCATTTCTGCAGCCAGGTGGCCAAGGACATGGTGGCACCCCCTTCTAAAGAGGGAGTCACCGGTGATTCTGGTACTAGTGCATTCATCAAGTGCGATAAAGCATTTTATTGCACAAGCATTCAAAGCAGGCACAGGGGCTGGTGAGAGCATTTGCGAGAGGTGCGTCGGCACTCTCTGTGAAACTGTCGGGCTCACATGAGAAACATTGCATCGAGGAATAAACTGCTATTAAGCATGATTAAATTGACCCACGGGACAGATATTTTAGCTGCCGCAGCCGGAGTCAATCAAAATGAACATCGCTTGAATTGCAAATTTTACCCCAAAAATGCTCTAAAGTAAAACTGAGGGAACCTGAGTGGCCCGAGCCATCTTCAGGACCAGGGTGTGGCTGAGCAGTGCTGGCCTGGAGGGTTTCCAGGCTGGGATGGCCGGAGGTGGACGGGGCAGTGCGATCGCGTGAGTTGCTGCCACCTTCACATAAAGGGTAACCCGGCAATCTGAGAGGCTTTGTGCTGACTCAGCCCCGCCATGCACGTCCGATTGCAGAGGCCTCCCGCGCTCTCTGCAGTCCTGCTCCCGCTTTTGTTGCCTCTGGGCAGGACACTGACCTAGGGGTGACTGGGCTTGGGCCCCGGCAAGGGAGGCTCTTGGACAGGAGCACAGGGCTTTGTAAGGGGCCCTGGCCTTGCCCACTGTCCTTGACCAACCAGCAGCCTCTGTCCCTGTGAACTGGAGGCATCGCACCCAGGAAGAGGTGGGCATGGCTTTTGGGAAGGGAAGGCACCTGTGACAGCATTAGCAGCTCCCAGAGCCTCGTGCTGTCCGCTCCCTCCTGAGGTCCAAGGCCCAGCTGGCCAGAGCTTGGGGCTGGGAGGGCCCTCTCCGGAGGCCCCTGGGTGCCCAGGGAGGACTCTGCCTTTGGGGAGGACTCTGCTTTTAGTGTTCAGAGTCCCCAGCCAGCTCTGACCCTGGAAGCCCGTCCTGCTGATGGGGAGGGGCGGTGACTGCAGCAGAGGAGCAGGGCAAGCTGCTGCAGAGCTGCCGCCCAGGACGCTGCAGAGCACCGCAGGCAGCATGCAGGGCTGCGAGTCTCAAGGGCAGGGATCAGAGGGCCACCTCTGACAGCTCCACCGCCGGTCCCTTAGATAGAGGGACACGGGGCTGAGGTTCCCACACAGTGGTCACCGCAAAGGCGCTGTGAGCTCCACCGATTCACCCGGGTTTCAGAGGCACCACTAAGCCTCAGGCCAGGTCTGCTCCCTGCACCAGGCGGGCTGCCCCCGTGGGGTGCAAGTGTGTGATCTGAAGGACAGAGATGCTGGGGGCACACTGGGCCTCTCAGGCCTCCTGTGTCCACCCCAGGGAGAGAACATGGGGGAGAGAGAGAGCTCTGTTTCAGGAGTGCTGGGTGCAGAGGTCACTGGCTGCTCCCTGGCCAGGAGGGGGTCACCCAGAAGCCCTGGCGGTGGGAGGCTGGGGCCCACTCCTCACAGGGTCGACTCCTTGGCTGGGACTGGAGGCAGGTGTGCGCGCGTGTGTGTATGTGCGCGTGTGTGTGTGCGCGCGTGTGTGCTCGTGTATGTGTGTGTGCACTTGCATGGGCGTGCATGGAGGGCGATTTCTGGGATGATTGGGACAATGACCCAGAATATTTTTAACAGTGGCAGGAGAGGGGGTAGAAGGCAGCTGTCCCTGGAACCCGTCCCGGGGGGCCCCGTGAGGACGTTTTGAGGTTGAAGGACGCCCAGGACAGTTGCACCGTGTGGCCCTTGTCATCCTGGCAAGCCGATGCCCTCTGTCATGCCCAGATATGGCTCCGGGGCTGCATGTGTCTCCCCAGCTGCCTGCCTGCCCACCACGCCAGTATAAATAGTCCGCGTTCTCAGCTGTCCCGTGGAGAGGCTGAACTTGGATGACTCTGCCCGAGCTCTAGGAGTGCCCCCGACCCCGCCCACCGCTGAAGTGCCTGAGGCCAGCAGCTGTAGCGGGACAGAGGCTGGGTGAGGCTCTGCGCTCTTGGGCTCTGCCTCTGTCTCCCCCTCCTCGCCTGCCCCCTTGGAGGGCATCAAGTCCAGGAGGGACCCAGCTACATTCTGTTGTCCCTTCCCCAGGGCGTGGTGGGGCCTTTGCCCATCAAGAGTGAAGAGGGACAAGCATCCCCGCCCTGGGAGTGGGTGCAGGGAGCCGCTTGGTTCCTTGGCCTCAGGCTCAGGCCTGCAGCAGGCGAGGCTGTGGCTGGGGTCCCTGCTGTCCCTTCCTCGGGTACCTCCTCACCTGTTCCAGCTCTCCTCCCACATCAGCTGTAGCAACACACTCCAGAGGCCTTGCAGCCCCGAGCACCAGCTTGTCAAGCCCCTTCCCTGGGGAGCCTGCTTTCCCCCCGCCCTTAACTCAAGAAGTGACTCTCTAATGGTGAAATTTCAAACACCTCCAAGGCCTGTAGAGCTGATGCCCTTGAGTGCGAGCAGGAAAGGCCCATCCTGTGTTCCTCAGACATGGGGTGCTGCGCCCCGCCTGAGGACAGATGGGGACACTTTTCACAATGTCTCTGCACGCTGGGTGGCCTCACTGAGCCAGAGGGAGGGCAGAGAACACGTCGGCAGAATTGAGAGCCCGACACACACTTGTACGTGGAGCTGGGTGTCCCTTGGTGTCCCGAGGCCTGCGGTGGCCGCACGGATGCCATCGTCATTTCATCCGTGGCCATCCCTGAGCTCCTGGCTTAGGGATCTGTTTCTGCAGGTGGGTGAGAGCAGTGGGCAGGTGCCCTCCCACCCACAGGAGGGGGCTCCAATCAGACTCTGTGCGCCAAGGGGCTTTTCCTTATCCTGGGACACGTGGCTGTTCATTTGTCCCCGGGCTGCCAAGCCCTCTCTCTGGACCTCGGGACTCTCTGATCCTGTTCTCAGCCAACAGCCTTCTTCAAATTAAACCAGCTTTTACCCCGGCCCTATCTTTGAGATCATAAGACACAAAAGTCTATCTTGCCATTTTTGCAAAGAACAGCAAAACAATCACGTGTCCGCTCCCGCCCCTGCCTCCCTCCTGCCTGCCCCCTGCTCTGTGGGTCTATTTGAGGCGAAATTTATCTCTGGGAAGGGCCCCATCAATTTGCCTTGCTCTTTTGTTGACAAGTTTATTAAAAACCCGGGCAACTCTGTATTAAACTTTTATCAGTGTTGAGAAATAATATATTTCTTTTTTTGAATAGATAGAAAAGTTATGGATTTGGGCTGAGCGGGTCTTGTTCAGCATTTGGCTGAGTCAGCATTGCTGATGATAAGAAACAAGCCCGTTTTGGGGTGCAGGGTTTCCTCTTGCCTTTTAATTAGGGGTCTCTCTGGGGACTGCCCTGTGAGAGCCAGTGTCCCCCACAGAACCCCAAAGGCTCCTGCAGAAACCCCAACGGGGGCTGCCCACACACACCCGGCTAACTGTAATTCTTTGCTATCTATTTTAATAATTAACCAAAATCTGGAATTAAAATTTAATTTAGTGGTGAATCTGAGCGCTAATAGGTAATGGTTTTGCATGGAGAAATATTAGGTTATTGACATTTACATTTTAAAATCTTCGTAGTAAGAAACAATAAAAAGCACCCAGATGGGAGTTGGCAATGCCCTCCCCTGGTGGGAGGGGACGGGCACCCTGTCCTGCCCCCCGGTGAGTGCCTGGGATTGTGGAGAAGAAGGAGAGGGATTGCTCTTGCCGTCGCCTTGGGTCCCTGAGTCTCTGTAGGGCTTTGGCGGGGGCAGGGCTGGGCTCTGCAGTCTCTGAGGGCAGCGTCTGTGCTGCGGGTGTGACCTGGGGTTGGTTGTCCTTGAGTGGAAGTCGTTTGGTGCCGCATCTTCACCAAGGACGCTGGTTGTAGTGTCCCCTGTGCTGGGGCGGGAGACACCTTCCCCTGGGGGTCCCGTGTGGTTTCTGCCCAAAGTGGCCGCTGTTCCCCGAGGTCCTGGGCGACGGCTTGTGGGTGCAGCAGGACGGAGTGTTGCTTTCCACTGCCCTTGAGGGGCAAGTGCCCAGGGACCGCGTGCCAAGCTCAGACCGGGCCGTGGCGTGACCAAGACCCAAGTTGCACAGGGCTGGTGCTCACACACGGCCATTCACACTCCCACATGGAAGACCTGAGGTGCAGAGGGGCTATGGAAGTCCCCAAGAACCCCTCGCTAGGTGTGTAGTGCTCTGTGCCCGGGGCCCCCTCTGCCCCACCAGAGGTCAACCTGGGGACGGCTGCGGCTGCAGGGGAGGGCCCGGCGGTTCGCTTCAGCTTGCTCCTACTTCCACCTTCCAGGACTGTGGGGCTGCCTCTCTTCTAGGGTCCAACAAAGGGGCTGGGGCCCTACCAAAGGCAGGAGGGGCTTCCAGGATGAGGTGGCAGGCGTGGCTCTGGCCCTCCTGCTCCCCCGTGTCCTCAACCCTCGGGGGTCCCGGGGTGAGGCTGCTGTAGCCGTCGGTTCTCAGTGACACTTCCTACCAGGTCTTTATCTACATCACTATTTGCTCCAATTATAACTAATTGGACACGTACTGCATCTTCATGGCATCTAATTTTCTATTGATTTTAACAGGGCTGCTGGTGTTTTCGGCAGAGATTGCCCGTCGCTGCTTAAAAATGCTGAGTGTACTTCCCTGTGTGGGACAACTCCATCAGCAGATGTTTTAAAACCTGTTTAATTGTTTGGTTCATAAAATGCACTAGCGGTAGGAGCTGCAGCCCTGTTCTCTATAGCACTAGAGTCAAGAGAGAGGCAGAAGGACCCAAAGTGTGTTCTCCAGAGCATCCACGCCCTGGGCTCCATCTCCAGTCCTACTGTCCCGGCGAACGGTAAAGTCACCAGAAATGCTTGGGCCGTCTGTCTGCCAGGCCTGGGCACCCAGCTGGGGACACAGAGGGGACCAGCCAGGAGCTGCCCCTCCTTTGGCGAGCTTGCCTTTACTCAGGGGACGCAGGGACTCCTCATTCGATGAGGAAACCACAGTGGCAGCTGGCCCCAGAGAAGGCCAGGCAGGGCTGGCCCTCCCCTACCTGGGGTCGCTGTGGTGAGGGGCTGCGTGGGTCTTGGCAGGAAGGGAGCCCGTGCCTAGGAGGCTGAAGGCAGCACAGCTCAGTTTGGGGAAGGTCGGAAAACGTGGGGTGCGGGGGTCTGGGAGGGGTGAGCTCTGTGAAGCACCCGACCTTTGAGCCGTGGGGCCCTTGGGGAGGTTTTGGGGCTTGTGGGATGCTGGTTTCTTGGCCTTTTTAGAGAGAAAAGAAAACAATACTTACAAGGAAGTCGAGGGGCCTCGGGGGCCTCTCCCTTGTCAGCCCTCGCCCCACGCTGGTGAGACCCCAGGGCTCAGAGGGAAGGGGCTAGAGAATCTGCCAGTGAGTGGGAGCTGCTGCCCGAGGGAGCAGAGCAGAACAGGGGAGTGCCCGGGTCCGCAGGGGTCCCCGACGTCCTGCCCAAGGGATGGACCCAGCTCCAGCATGTCCCAAGAACACAAACTGTGCGCCTGTTTCCTTCACACTCGCAAGCAAAGGTGCTGCTCACTCCCTTGGCAAAGAACGACTGGGAACTTCCCTAAGCCAGGCCATGTTGGGGTGAGTGCACCTGGAGGCTGGCTGCCACCTCACGGGGCAGCATGAAGAGGAGGGGCTGGGCCCTGGGGCAGGGGACGCTGCTGTGAGCCCCCGCATCCTCCTGACCGGCAGTGCAGGACTGGTCTTGAGGCGCAGTGGGGTGTATGGGAGAAGACGGTGGCTGTCGGTGCTCAGGGCTGCACCTGGCGCTTGGCCGCTCGGTGTCTGCTCACAGCTCACGCCCACCACCGTGACGGCTGCAACGCCAAGCTTGACGCCTCATCCAAGGCCGTGGGGCCTCCCCGTGGGGGTTTTACAGCCTGTCCCGGTGCTCTGCTGCCTTTCGGGTGAGATGACCAGTTTGTTTGCTACGTTGATTGGCAAATGCCAGACCTCCCAGCTCCTGATGGGAAAGAATCGTGGCTGGGACTTGAGTCCCCAGCTTGATCTTGTCAAATCTTCCGCTCCATTAGGAATATTGACAGCGGTAAATGGATAAGTGCGTTCCGGCTGCGAGGTCTTCGAGCCGTCCTCACTCCAAGGCCAGGGAGGGGCAGGCTCTGGGAGCCTTGGGGTCTGCCCTGCACCCTCTGTGCTACTGGAGTAAGGAGGAGAGAGGTTTGCAGAGTGTGGCTGATGGCCCGGAAGCCTCTCTTTTTGGGATGCGAGACTGACCCCGATTTACAGGGGACTTTGGGGAGGCGGCCTTGCTGCACGGCACAGATCTTTCTGGAGGGCACCATGGCAGGGACAGTCAGGGAAGGCAGCTATGGACGAGTCAGAGCAGGCCTGGCAGAGGCTGGGGTGGGGGATCGTCCAGTTCAGTCGCTCCCAGAGGGGCCTTGGAGGGTGGGCATGGTGCTGTGTGACCATCCCTGTTGCCTGAGGGGCCTGAGCTTCTGTTCCTGCAACGTCAGGAGGGGGACAGAGAGGCCAGAGGACAGGCAGGCGGGGCAGCCCCACGTGTGCAGAGGGCAGGCAGGTGGCACAGGCCCTGGTGCGCAGCCCACACTCTGCCATCATGGTGGGTGAGGAGCAGGTGCGTCCACCCGTGCTGCCCAGGACGGCCTGTGCTCCCGGAGGGAAGCTCACACACGGGCACCGCATCCCCAGCACTGCCAGAGACACCTTCCCTCACCTGTCACGGCTCCTGATGGACGGGGCTGCAGAGAGACTCATTTTATAAAAGGGAACTTGCTCTCAAGTCACTGAGGGTGATCAGAGTGGGAGATACGGGAGCCAGGCGAGGGTCCTGTCACGTTCGGACCTCCGTCCTGATGCTTCGTCCTCACAGTTCCCTTGGGCATGGGACATGCCCCTCAGCAAGACGCGGGCAAGGCTGCAGGGCTGGGGCATGGGGCCCAGGGTCAGGCCATGAAGGCCCCCTCAGTCTGTCCTCCCACCACCATGCAATGTGGGCGTCCCTGGAATCTTCCCGTCCTGCCCACCCAGAGATATCACATGGTATCAGAGTCCATCCCATCCCACCTAGGCCATGGCAAGCCAGGCAGGAGAGTGTCCTGGGCGGGCTGTCCTATGGTCAGCCGAGGCCCATGGCCGACTGGGAGGTCTGTCCTGCCTCTGCTCCGGCTATGAGTGTGGTCCGGGAGGAGTTTGCAGGGGAATAAGGGCCTCAAACCCTCAAGGTCACTGTGCCCACAGATGTGAGCCCCTGGGGCGGGGCCCGATGGTCTGGGCTGTATCCCACAGCTGAGGCTAGTGCCGGGGCAGCGGGCACGTGGTGAAGCCAGGGCTGCGGAGGAATCGGGTGGTGGAGGCAGAGGGCACTGAGGGTCAATCCCAGAGCATGGAGGCTGCCTGGCGCCTCCAGCCCTCCCCAGACCCCTGTGGGTCCCCGATGGGGGAGCCCGGGCAGAGCGAGAGGGTGGTGAGTTGTGTGTGAGTGGGTGTGTTTGTGCGTATCTGAGTGTGTGTGTGTATCGGGGCGTGTGGCCCTTCGCACCAGTCCCCGCAGAGCTTGAGGGAAACTCCTCGGGGTGGAGGCCTTCCGGGACGGGGGGGTAAGGGCCTGATGCCGGCCGCGAAGCCCCGTCTCCGTCAGGACGTCCGCCTGGTGGAGCTGCCTTCCTCACTGACGTCGCTGTTCCTCGGATCCGGGAGCCAAATGCTTTGCTAGAGCTGGTAAAATGGAACCAAATCGACTGTCCAATGGATTTGGTCCCCTTCAACCAGCTGTAGCTGTGCATTGATGGCGCCGTGCGGCCCGGCTGCAGGTCCCGCAGTCACGGAGAGGACCCAGCAGGCGGTGCAGGGACAGCCCGGCTCAGCGTGTGGTCAGCTCCAAGTAAGCGAAGCCCCGAGTGCTGCCCCTGCCCCCCCGGGACACGTCAGTGCAGAGCCCGAGACCTCCAGCTGTGGTGCCCCTGCTTGCTCATCCTCGCCAGGGCACCATGAAACCAGTGTTCATTGCTCACACCAGAGCTTTGCTTGAAAATGTGGGCTGAGGAGCTGGGCCCTGTGGGTTGGGCCTGCCGGCGGCCTGGGCTGACCCTGCCCTGTCCTCTTCCCAAGGAACTTTCTTTGATTTCTCCTTTAAAATGGCCTGGACACTAAGGCTCCCGAGGGCCCTGCAGAGTTGAGCACGGATGCTGCGCTGGTGACCTCTGGGGGTTTGTGTCCTCAGTGGGGAGGCCTGGACCAGTGGCGTCTCTCCAGATGGCCTGAGGGGTGCTGGGCCTGGCAGGGAGACCACAAACGGGAGCCCCTCGGCATGGTCCATGGCTGGGGAGGTGCCTGTGAAGGTTGCTGGGGGCCCCCGGGGCTCCCCATCTCCCTACCCTCTGGGGGGAGGTAGTGATGCCTACGTGCAGGGAAGGCGGGTTACCGACGGGCACAGCTGTAGTGAGCAGAGATCTGCAAGGGGGGCTGCAGGCTGGGCGGCCCCCAGGACCTGCTCGGGGGGGGGTCCCTGACCACGTGCCCTTCTCTGGGCAGGGGCTGGCATGAAGGGGCTCAGGCTGCTGGGCGCCGGCAGAGCTGAGGCCTGGGCAGGCACGGGGGCTCCTGCTGGGCATCTCTAGGCCTGGGGTTCCAGGGCCTGTCAGGAGTGACCCCTGACTTCTACCCAGAGTAGCAGAGGCGGGGCCTCCCCTCAGGGGCTACCAGCTGCCAGTCCCAGGGCAGGTGAGACCGAGGGTCAGGACTCTGGGAGGGATGAGCAGAGGGAAGGGGTGTGGTGAGCAGAGGGAAGGGATGTGGTGGGCAGAGGGGCAGATACCCCATGGACTGACAGACGGGCGGAAGACCGGGTCTGAGGACAGTGGCTCCCCTGGCCCTGGCTCAGGAAGTCACGGCTCCCTCCTCACACCCTGCCCAGCCTCAGTGCCTCTAATTCCCAGGGTCAGCTTAACCCTAACGCTGGCACGGTGTTACCACCCGTCTTCACACAGAGTCACTATGTCCCCAGACAGTGGGAGAGGCCGAGAGCCTGGGGTAGTGGACAGCAGCCCTGTCTTCAGCACAGGGGTGGGGCTGGAGTTTGAAAACCAGAGTGTGTGGGATCCACGGGCTCTGCTCCTGAAGGGCTGTGGCCTTGGCCTTTATTCGAGCCTCTCTGAGTGGAGGGCAGAGTAGTCAGCCCCTGCTGGGGCTCCTATCCACGAGCCGCCTCCTGGGAGCCTCCAGGGGCTTCCACTGCTGAGCCCTTTACAGGGGGCAGCCGGGTGGCCTGGGTATGGCTGTGCCTTTCAGGGTGGCCTGACCCCAACCCCACCAACCCCAAGCTGTGTGATGCCGGGCACTGTCCTCCACTGGGGTCTCCTGCCAGGGACATCTGTCCATCGAGTGAGGCCTGGTCCTGTCCTGGAGGGGAGACTTTGGACATCCACCCAGCCGAAGACCTGGTCGGCCTGCCCCCAACCTTCCCTCCTACCTGAAGGGTGGGGAGGAAGCTGGGGAGGTGGCCGGGGTGCAACAGCTTGAGGTCCTGTGTCAAATACATCACCCGGGTGAGGACTCAGGGAACCACCCCTGGGCCTGTGGGAGGGTTTTGTGCAAACATCACGCCAAGAACAGTGTCTGCTGTTGACCCAGCACCTGCCAGGGAAGGCTGGAGCCGTTGGAGTCCCTTCCAGTGCAGCCTGGGGTTCCTGTCGGTCACCACGCCGGCCGTGAACAGGGATGCCTGCTCCCTGTTGCCCGCCTGGCCCTTCCTCGCCACCCATGGCCCCGCCAGCCTGACCCTCTGTCACTGACGCCTGCTGAGGGCAGTGGCACAGCTGCAGAAAGCCCACAGCTGCACGGGAGCTGCCCTGCCAGGCAGGGCCTCGGGGTACTGGGGAGGGCGGCAGGAACGGAGGGGCACGCAGGCTCCATCCCAGCCAGCTGAGAGCCCGGGCTCCCTGCTCCTGGCCTCCCGTCTCTCCAGTAAATTAAAGGATGAGATGAGGCTGAGACCATCCCCGGTTCTCCACCGCGGTCAGGACGTCAGCTCCAGATGACTGTAGGACACTGTGGCTGTTACCTGGCCTACCCCCCCTGGGGCATCTTTGTGGAGTCCCCAGTAAAAACCACCGCACCTGCCTTGCCATCCCCAGGATGGGGCCTTGTCTGGTGAAATCACAGTGCAGCCCCGCACCAGGCCACGCACAGTGTGGACAGACAGGGCATGTGGGTGGACACGAGGGCACACTTGGAAGCAGCTCCCATGCCTGGCGGGCCGCGCACGAGGGGCCGTATGGGCTCTGACCCTCAGCACCCCCGGGCAACGCATGACCGCGGCTGGGTGTCCCAGTGAAACTTCATTGGCAGACGCTGGGATTTGAATACCGTATCATGTTCGGGGGGCACTAAATGGGTCTTTTGATTTTTTCCTCCCAGTCATTAAAAAGGTGAATGCTGGCTGGGCACGGTGGCTCAAGCCTGTAATCCCAGTACTTCGGGAGGCCGAGGCAGGCGGATCACGAGGTCAGGAGATCGAGACCATCCTGGCTAACATGGTGAAACCCCGTCTCCACTAAAAATACAAAAAAAAATTAGCTGGGCGTGGTGGCAGGCGCCTGTAGTCCCAGCTGCTGGGGAGGCTGAGGCAGGAGAATGGCGTGAACCCAGGAGGTGGAGCTTGCAGTGAGCCGAGATCGCACCACCGCACTCCAGCCTGGGCCACAAAGCGAGACGCCGTCTCAAAAAAAAAAAAAAAAAAAAAAAAGGTGAATGCTGTCCTGAGCTCTCAGGGGCTGTCTGAAAGCAGGTGGCAGGGGGATTTGGCCCTGGTTGCAGCTGCCACCTCCAGCTAGATTAAGAGGATAAATGAGCAGCAGGCACTGTGCGCACAGGACCGGGACACAGGTGCGGGCGGCCACTGCTCTTCCCAGCTGCTTGCTGCATGTTTAGTCAGTGCACAGGTGGAGGCCCCAGTGCAGCCCTAGTGTTCACAGCGGTGGGACCAGTATGAACAGCCCCAGCCTGCCCAGCAGGAGAGAAAAACCAGGAGGAGGCAGCTGGGGCAGGGCAGAGCCTGGAGCCTCCAGGTTTGGGGTGGGGCTATCTCATGTCTCATCCTGCACCCCCTGCAGCCTTGTGGCTTTGGGCTGAACTTGCCCCCAGCAGGTGCCCATCTCTGGAGCAGGTGTCCACTGGGAACAGGGCCCAGCCAAGCCAAGGCTACTCCCCAGGGTCAAGGAAGTGGGGTCAGGGACAGGGACACAGCCCACTGGAGGACCGCAGTTTCGGATCCCAGGATCCTAGCAACCCCGGGTTGGGGTGCACAGGAGCCATCTCTGCCAGGCTGGGCATGCTACAGAGTGCCTGGGCATCAGAGAGGGCGAGGAGCTCACCACAGTCACACAGCCAGCCCTGGGCGAGCCTGGAGCAGGATGGGAGCACATCCCTGTCTGCCCCAGGGCTGTGTCTTCCACTCAGGAATGAGCAGCCCTTGGCTGGACTTGGCCAGGCTGAGTTTGGGACCCTGAGTTTGGAGGGCTGCTGCCTGCAGCCCCTGCACCTGGTCTCCATGCTTTGCTGTGTGTTAGCTGCGTGGGGGTCCGTGCAGCATCTTGCCTTAGGGGGCTCAAGGGGAGAGGGGGCAGCGGAAGGGGGGCCAATGCTGGGGAAGGGGCTTTATGTCTCCTGGGGCTCTGCCATCTGTCTTTTCATCTCCCTGGGAGGGGTGAGAATGTGGATCTGAGTGAGCAGTGGACATTGCCAGCTCGGTGAGCGAGAGGATGGGTCTGAGGGTCCAGTGCTGTGGGAAAGCCTCTCCCTGCCAGGTGCAAAGGTGACAGGATTTGGCCCATCCCAACCTCAGCCGAGAATCTGCAGGTCCTGGGTCCTGTATCACTGTAAGAAAAGTCCAAGAGCTCATTAGAAATGCAGATTCCAGGCCCCGTATCCCACCCCTACCCCAGTCAGAGCCTCCAGAGCAAGGGCCTGGGAACCTGAATTTTTACCGAGTGCATTTGGTGAGTCTTATGAACAAGCCACACCAACCTGGTCCCCTTGATGCCTGCCGGCTCCGCACCTGCCCTGTGTACACCTTGCTCAGGTCCCCTCCCTCTGCTCCCTACCCCTCAGTGGACCAGCTCCTTCCGGGAAGCCCCTGGGCCTCTCAGCAGTGGGTCTCTCTCCGCCATACTCTAGCAGCCGCCATCACACTCGGGACCCTGTTGGCTGCAGTGGGTCCTTGTGGAGTCTCCCCTCTCCCTGCAGCCTCGGGTGGAGGGTGAGAGGTGTGTGCAGTTTCCCCGATGTCATGGGATGAAGTGACGTCATCTCTGTGTGTGCATCTCCTCATTCTGGGAGAAAGTGGTGTTGACCACAAACAAGCAGAAAGAAAGTTAAATTCTACCACCCCCGGCAGCCCCTGGTGAGATGCCAGGCACTTCCTTCCAGTCTTTTTATTCCGTATGTAGCTCAGTTTATCCCCTTCCCACCTCCCACCACACACACTAAGGCAGCGGCCACTGGGCTGATAAACAGCCGTTTCTGCAGAGCAGTGCCTGGGGCCCCCTCCTGTATCATCAGTGGCTCTGTCCACCTTTCTGCCCGAGGTCCTGGGGTCAATGCAGTGCCAACGCGCCATCCATGACCAGCGTGAGCAACCTCACTGCTGTCCACAAACGCTCCTGTGCTGAGCCCTGGGCACAACGTTCTCCAAATTCTGCTGGCTCTGACAGGCGTGCGGTCCCGTGGCACCACCAAAAACGTCCTGACTTCCTTCCTCCTGAGCATGGGATGGAGGCGAAGCCCTGAGCAGCCTCCTGTGGGTCACACACCGCACCTGCTGCACCCACCGCACCCCCTGCGCCCACCACACCTGCTGCACCCACCGCACCCCCTGTGCCCACCACACCTGCTGCCCCCGCCGTGCCCACCACACCTGCCGCTCCTGCCGTGGCTCCCGTCCCTCTGCAGGTCCCTGCTTCCCTCTTTTCAGTAGCTTGCTCAGGCGCTGACCGTCTCCCACCCCAGCGCCCTGTCCCTCCTCAGGTCCTGCTGACCGGGCAGCCTCTGGTCTGCAGCAGGGCACACGGGCCTCCGAGCGCTGGGCTGCGGGGTTGCTTGTTGCGGTTGTCCCTCCCAGCCTCTTGCTCCCGTGTGCCTGGCCTGGGACTTCCTCCAGGTGTATTTGTGGAGGAAGCCAGAGAATGGGTGCAGGGTGCAGACAAGCCTCTGAGGGGGCCTGCACAGGAGGTGGGGTCCCAGGCAGAAGGGCCAGTGCAGCCTCCTAAGTTTCAGGAATAAGCTGTGATCTGGAAGCTTTGGAAACTCTTGAAGACAAGGAGCAATGATCTGTGTTGCACCAAGGATTCCAGATTCCTGCTGTGCTGCCTCCGGTGGGAACACCCACACGCCTTCCCCAGGACCCCTGGGCCGACAACCTGGGTTTGTGTGTTTCAGTCCTGGATCTTGAGCCCTTAGAAAAGAGACCCTTCTCCCACCCTGGCCACTCCGTCTCCTGCTTCCCCACGTCGTGTCCACTCGTCCCAGCGTGCGGGGGGTGGGGCTGGTGCTCTAGGACTGAAGTCTGGTCCTGGCTCCCACCCTGGGTGTTTCTTTCCTATAGGTCAGCCCTGAAATGTCCATTACTCACAAAGAAAAGGAAAATGCTCATTTGAAAGACAATTCTTCTCTTTGACAATGCTGAGACATTCTCCCAGCCCCAGCCCCACAGTGCCCCAGTGTGTGAAGGACAACAGCTGTTGGGGAAGTTCAGTGCATCTGTCCTAACCAGGCTGGAGGTGGTGCCAGTCTATGCAGCTGGGAACACCTCCTCCGCTGTGGCTGAAGGGGCTTCACCTGGCACCTGTGCCACCAGTGGCCCCTGAACGGGCATCCAGGCCCACCCTTAATAAAGATGCATTGTGCATTCTGTTGCAGACCTTGTTTATCCTCCCCAGCTCCCCAGTGCGTTCTGGAGGAGATCCCTCCATTGTCAGACAAAGACTTCAGAATGACAGCGGTCATCCCACCGAGAGTCAGCAGCGTCAGCATGTGCTTCTCCTTCTCATCAGTGCCCCTCTGGTTCAGTCCAATGCCCAGCGCTTACAGCCGGGGAAACACACACAAGCACATACACACCCCATACATGGGCACAGGCTCACATGCACGCACACCCACACTTGTGCAAACACACACAGAGGCACATGCACATTCTCACACAGGCACACGTACCCAATGCACACATGCACAATGCACACACAGGCACACACGTGCACACCCGCACACATGCTTACACATGCACTTACCTGTACATTCCCACACACAGACATGCAGGCACACACCTGCATACACACATATATGCACATGTATGCACACTTTCTCACAGATACACAAAGCAATGCAGACACTCATGTATGTGTACATGAGCACACATGTATACACACAGGCACACACTGTGCACACACATACGTATGCACACACCCACACATGCACAACACACACACATAGGCACACATGAGCACACACTCACATGCACACACGTTCCCATCCCCCCACCACACAATCGCGCAGACGCCTAATGCCTTACGGCAGGTGAGACCGCCCGTCAGTAGGATTAGGGGCCAACAGAGGGTTCTGGCAGCGGATGCAGGTAGTTTGGAGAAGGGGCTGGGTGCGAGCTGAGGCAGACAAGGGAGGCTGAGTGAGGGAGAGGGTTGGGTCCCTGAGGTGGGGCAGGGGGAAGGGTGGGAGGTGGTTGAGGGAGCTTCCCCGAGAAGCTCAGAATGACGCAGTCACATGGGGGCTTGTTTGGGCTTTCCCAGGTGAACCCTGTACTTCCCCCTTCCTCTCCCCCTCCCTCTATATTCCCCTCCCCAAAGCCATGGCCTCTCACCACCCCTCTGCCCTGGCACCTCAGTGAGACCCTGTGGAAGTTCCTGTAGACAGGAGGTGGGGTGGGGCCTGCCGGGAGATGGGGTCTGTGGGGAGGTGGGGTCTGTGGGGGAGGTGGGGCCTGTGAGAAGGTGGGGCCTGTGGGGAGGTGGGGCCTGTGGGGAGGCGGGGCCTGTGAGGAGGTGGGGCCTGTGGGGAGGCGGGGCCTGTGAGGAGGTGAGGCCTGTGGGGAGGTGGGGCTTGTGGGGAGGCGGGGCCTGTGGGGAGGTGGGGCTTGTGGGGAGGCGGGGCCTGTGAGAAGGCAGGGCCTGTGGGGAGGTGGGGCTTGTGGGGAGGTGGGAGGTGGGGCTTGTGGGGAGGCGGGGCCTGTGGGAAGACAGCTCTTCTTATGAGAAGGCGGGGCCTATGAGAAGGCGGGGCCTATGAGAAGGCAGGGCCCATGAGAAGGCAGGGACTGGGAATTTGGGGTCTCCCTAAAGTGAAGAAGAGCCCTCCTGGGGGGTGCAGGGAGCATCTTCCTTTGTCTTTTGAGCTCATCTTGATTGTCATTTGTTTACAACAATGTGGAGACCGGGCTGCACTCAGCATGCTGGCAGGGCCGAGTTGAGTGACGTCCATACCACTGATGCCCGCTGGGTGTCTGCGCCCAGCCACACTGTGCTGGGAGCTGGGGGTGTGGGGACAGGTCAGACCCAAACCTGCCCCATTTGTTCCACGAACCAGCAGCAATGCGAGCCAGCCATGGCTCCAAGTTCACCTGAAGTCTGCCCTTCCCCGAGCAGCCAGACGGGCAGGTCCTGCTGTTTTCTCCACTCTGCAGATGTGGAGACTGAGGCACAGGTGGCCACACGCAAGTCACCCCGCCAGTGAGGAGAGGAGGCCGTATCCCAGCCAGGGTGTGGAAATGCTGTGCCTGGCTGGTAACCCCTGCCCCAGAGGCCCCTGTGCTGAGCGTCCCGGCTCTGGGGCAGGAGCCACACTCTGGATGATTTTATAAAAACCGTTTTATTTTAAAATAATATGCAAGTATGGAGGGTGCCCCTCAAAGCAGACACACGGCTTCATCAGTTACCCTGTGGAACAGCTCCATGCCAAAACCTGGACTTGCACCGTCTCCTCCAGATGCCTCTACGGCCTCGCCCCCGCCCAAAAGGAACCAGTGCCCTTCGTTTGTAGGAATCACTTCCTTGTGTTTTTTTCCCCTCTAAATACTATGATGTAGCTTTGCCTAATTTTTTTTTTTTTTTTGAGATAGACTGTCAGTCCATCACCCAGGCTGGAGTGCAGTGGTGTAATCCCAGCTTACTGGAACCTCCACCTCCCAGGTTCAAGTGATCCTCATGCCTCAGCCTCCCGAGTAGCTGGGATTACAGGCGTGGGCCAGCACACCTGGCTAATTTGTGTATTTTTAGTAGAGACAGGGTTCACCATGTTGACCAGGCTGGTCTTGAACTCCCAGCCTCAGGTGATCCACCCACCTTGGCTTCCCAAAGTGCTGGGATTCCAGGTGTGAGCCATGACACCCTGCCGGCTTTGCCTAACTTTTTATAACAGCTTGATTTTAAAAATGTTTCAAGTCTGTTTCAGTCTTTAGGTCCCTCCTGTCACTCTTTTTTTTTTTTTATAATATATCTGCTGAAGGACCAGGTCATTTGGCCTGAGGTGTGTCCTGCATCAGGATTGCTGGTGGCACCCTCTTGGTGCAGTTCTGCCTGTTCCTCTGTCCTCTGAGATTCTTGTGCGCTGGTGGCTGGACCCAGAGACTCCTCCCACTCAGGCTGCATCACTGCAGCAGGACCCCAGGTTCTGTTGTGTCCCCCCATTAGGAGGACACAGGTCAGGGCTGTGCGCTCCTGGAATGGTGGCCAGGCTTGCTCTGTGCCTCAAGTCATTAACCCATCGAGGTTGCAAGATGGTGACGTCCTGAGTCTGGAAGTTCTTTTTCACTTATTTGTTGGGATACTTTTATGGAAACTCTTCTCCTCCAAGCGGTCTTATCCCCAGTGCCACTGTCCAGAGGAAGCAGGATAAGGGCACAAATCTTCTCCCACAGTCGCTGCCTTCAGGAAAATGCACCGGGTCCCCAAAGCCCTCCTGAGAGCTGGCTTGGTCAATACCACTGTGCACGCATGCCCCTTTCCAGGGGGAACTGTGGACGGCATAGAAGGGAAGAGAAGGTTCTTGCTGCACCAGAAGCCCTTTATGGAGCGGTGAAGGATTTCACAGAACTGAAGATCAGGTGCCTGAGACAGGAGTTTTTACCAAAAAGATGCTTTGAAAGCCAAGGGGGAAGCTGAGTTATGAGAAAGCTTTGCACGACCGCAAGGAATACAGAGCCCAGAGCTGGGATCCGAGTCGCTGCGGCACTAGGACAGAGGCAACTTGTATGTACCTGGGAGCCCAGACTGGCCTGGCCATCGGGAGCAGAGGGGTCCCCGGTGTGGGCCTGCAGCTTGTTCACCTTTACTGTGTCTTCAAGGGCACCTCTGTTCATCTCAGCAAGGCTTCAGTGAACGTGCGGGGGACGGTGGAAGCAGACACCGCACTGTGTGGGGGGCCTGAACACGAAGTCGGTAGAGGAGCAGGTCTCCGGGCATGGCTCCAGCAACACCAAAAGGAAGCGGGCCGCCTTGAAGAGTGCTCTTCCACTGCTGGAGCTCCCGGTCAATACGGCATCGTCTGTGTGGAGGGTCTGATTCACCAGATCTACGCTGCTGGAAAACGCTTCAAAGAAGCAAACTACCTCCTGTGGGCTGAAGTTCTCCTCACCAGGTGAAATGAAGAAAACGCCCACTCGTTTTGTAGAAGGTGGGGTGCTGGCAGCTGGGAAGACCAGACCAGCAGGCTTTCTAGCAGAGTGAACTCAGGTCTACACGCTTATTTTTGTAATCAGGTCAGTTCATAAATGGTGACTGCCTTTGAATTTAAAAGAAATATGTATCATTATGCATTCATGAACCGAAATGTGTTTGGTAGGTCTCAATCCACTGCAATTATTATCGTCTTTGCAGCTCAGATCATCCTGTCTCAGGCCAGGGGTGTCTCATCAGGTGAACTCCACGTCCTGCATGCTCTCTCAGGGTCAGCTTGGTGGTTGTATAATTTACATACCAAAAAAAATGCACAGATTTTAAGTGTAAAGTTTGTCGAGTTTTATTTAACAAATGTTGAGTTTTACACTCATGTAACCACCATCACAATCAAGATCTGGAACATTCCATCAGTTCAAAAACTTCCCTCATACACCTTGGCAGTCATCCCCCTCCTCTGGCCCAGCAATCATGGACTGGCCAGCATGGATCAGATCTGCTTCAGCTGGAACTTTCTAAATGGAATCATGCAGCATGTGGGCTGTGTGCCTGGTGTCTTTCAACGTCATTTTAAGACTCATCTGCACTGTTGTGTGTTTCTGTAGGTTTTGTTCCTTTTCATTGCAGAGAAGGACTCCATTCTGTGATGACACCATTGACCTGCTGATGGGCATTCAAGAGTCTCAGCATCCACAGGGTGCAGTGGGCAGAGGCTGGGCTGCAGGAGCCACATGGGGCTGGTTGCTGTCACTCCCGCCATGCTGGGTTGGCTGGGGATAGAAAGTCAACTCAGAAGACGAATCAACTTGCTTATGTGGCCAAGAGGTCTGAAAATAGGGCTGGATCCAGAACCCAAACCATGTCATCAGAAATCTTTCTCCGTAGCTCAGCTCCACCTTCCCTGGGGCTGGCTTTACTCCTGGCAGGCTGTCTGCAGGTGGAGCACAGGTGGACGCTGAGATTTCAGGCTTATATATCTAATTGGGTGGGACAGAGAGGGAGAGAGGGAGAGAGAGAGAGACAGGGAGGGGGAGACAAAGATACAGAGAGAGACAGAGACACAGAGTGTGAGAGACACACAGAGAGAAAGATACAGAGTGAGAAAAAGAGAGAGACAGAGAGGAGGGAAAGAGACAGAGAGAAAGAGAGAGACAGAGGGAACAAGACACCAAAAGAGCAAGCGTGAGAGAGATTCATTTCAAGAAACCCAGCAAAGGTCCCAAGATGGACACTCGCTGGCCAGGCTTGGGTCACTTGACCACTTGGGGTGGGAGGAAGCCATCCCCTAGAACTACGCAGGCTCCCCAAATTGAAACGAGTGACCTGATAATGAAAGGACGAGGGATGCTGGGCAGGCAGAGCGAGGCCACTCTGCACCGTTGCCACTGCAGTGTGCTGACGCCAGGCCCTGCATGCATCCAGCGCCCACCCTGCGCTGCCCTCCCACCTGCTGGGCCAACTCCCACGGCCCCACCATCTCGATACAGTAGTAGTGGGTGGTGAGCTGCTTTCCTGTGCTCTAACCTTAGTTTACTTCTAAAAGTGAAAACAGAAACACGGGAGTGCTGATACCGGCGACAGAAAGCAGGTGCTGTGAATGCCTCGGAGGTGAGGCTGGTGCTGCCCGAGCTGCCTGGGGGACAGGCATGTGAGGCAGGCGTGGCGCCGTGGACCACGGGCTGAGACATTTGGGGACACTTTCCCAAAGAGGGCGGATCTTTATAGCAGCTGTAATACACGTTTCCTCATCAAGCTGGGTGAGCATCTGGGATTTGACTTCTGCACAGTCGAGTTTGTACATTTTCCAGGATTGCGTTGTGGACACAGCGAGAGAGACCCCTGGGAGAAAGGCTGCATTCAGTGGAGACTGAACCCAGGTGGGGGGCCGGGGGGTGTGCCTCCTGTGACTCGTGGGCAGGGGCATGGGGGAGGGGCCCTCCAGGGCCTCCGTACCTGAGTGAAGCTTCGTCAATAAGCTTCTTGGGAGACGGCCAGGGACAATGAGAGAGACAAAGGGAGCTCCAACTCAAAATCTGAGAGAAAAGCAAATGGCAAATGTGATTTCATAAAAATGTTGTTTCACTGACAAATCCAAGGCTTTTCCCGCCATGGGAACCCCGTTCCTCAGTTCTCCCCGCCGGAAAAGCACTTGGTGGGGTGGGGCGGGGAGACCCAGTCCCACATGGAATTTCTGGGTGGAGCGTTTCCGTGCCTTTCACACCAGCAGGTGGACGCAGCAGTGAGGAAACTGTCTGCATCTTTTGGACGCGAGGCTGCACGTGGCGCTCTGTGGATAAGGCACCTCTGCTCATGGCTTCTTTTTTGCGAAGTGCGTCTGTCACGCATCAATCCATCACATCCACAACCAAAGCCTCATTGAGAACGAGCCGAATTGCAGCTTCAGGTTTGGCATCTTCTCTCACTCTCTCTCTTGTGCACGCAGGGACATCCTGACGGGGCCCGGGGTGGTGCTTTCTGGATGTGTGGGGTCTTTCAGGAGAGCAAAGCTGTGACTTGAGGACACAACGCACAGCAGTAGCAGCAAAGCCCAGCAGCGCCTCAGAGTTCTTTTCATTCCCGGAACCAAGAGCGGGAGTAAATGGCTCCTAGGAAGCGTCTTATTTTCTCATTTGTCAGACACTGCTGTCAGCCTGGGAGAGCAGGCATTCTCTGTTGTGAATTAGCCCAGTTGGATGAGCTCATGCTGTGGGCGCTGCAGCCCGTCGCCCCCGCACCCACTCCATTAGCCGCAGGGAGGTGAGCTCCGTGAGAGGTGGGCCGGGGGTGCCACGTCAGATCACACCCCTTCACAGAACCCAGTTTAAATGTGGGACAGCCCTTTCATGGCGCGCACCAGATAAAACTGAGTCCAGGACAGCGCTGTGAGCCCCCACCACACCCTTAGCTGAAGGCCACAGGCGGCGGGTCTCAGGTCTGAAGCCCTTCAGCAAAATCCTGGCGTGGGGCCTTGGAGAAGCCGCCAATGTCTCAAACCTGCTGTCACTGCCTCATGGGAGGGTCAGGTGGAGCCATGCAGTTGAAAGACATCAACATTCGCCACCTGCACATGCGGCCTGGGCAGAGGCTGGCTGCAGTCCCCTAGTCCCCACCTCTGCTCTTCCCCCAGCCTGGCGTGGGTAGTTGTGGGGCAGGGAGTCTGGGGCAGGGGGTGCCGGAGGAGTGCCTGCCCTTGAGATGCTGGAGGAGTGCCGATCCCGACATGTGGCAGAGGCCTCCTGAGTGCGCCCGGGTCAGCCTCTGTGATGCTTCAAGCACCATAGCTGCCTCTCCTTCCTGGCTGTTCCCTACATAGAAAGTCCTTCTCATCCTGTGCAAAGAGCTCTCGGTTTGGGAAGAGACTGGACAGGACCCCCAAAGACGGTTCAGGCCGGGAAGGCAGCCGGTCTGTCTCAGGCCTGGGTACTGGTTTATGTGGGACCCTGGGCACAACATTTACCTTCTGCACCTGTGGGAAACCTGCCCAGGAAGCATGGCCCACACCAGGTAGAGTGCACACACCATTTTTACGAAGCAGAGTAGCAAGAATACAGTGGCCATGAGGTCCTTCCAGGACCCTGCTTGTGGACAGCTCCCTGCAGCCGCAGCTCACTCCCAGCCCCAGCTGACTCCTGGCCCCTCAGTGAGCCCTGGGCTGGATCAAAGTATGGGGACGATCCTGTGGGTGCACCCCAGCATGGCAAGCTTCCAGGAGACCCTAGACCCCGGCTGGGGGTCAGGAAGGCTCTCCCCTCTGTGTTTCTGAGTCCATAGGAACTGAGTCTCTGGCCACACGAGGACAGAATCAGTTACATCTGAAGAGCCTGGAGCTAGAGGATGAGGGCAATTAAGTCATGCGCCTCAGCAAGTTCATTAAACTGTTGACTCGCTAATGGTCCCGGGTGCAATTTGGAATGAGGGTGTTAACATAGGGACTCTGTGTATTCGGGAACTCCCTGGTCTGAAAACAGGGCTGCCAGGCTTCTAATATGCCCTCCACAGACTAGAGCTCCCACACATGAATTATTAATGCAGCATCATATTAATTGTATTGATATGTTAATAATTAACAACAACATGCTAATGATCACCCTGTGGCTACATCACTGCTGCTCACACACGTCCTCCCGGGAGGTGGCATTGTCCTGCTTTCGGGGAGCAAGGGACAGCAACTCGCCCAAGGGCAGCTGGGGGGCAGCAGGGCTGGGGCTGGTGCCCGGTCCCTGGGGACCCGGGTGACATGCAACTCGCCAAGGAATATGCCTCAGGCCTGCAGGCCCTGAGCAACCCATGGCACCTGATGTAGGCCCCGCCTCCACCCCGCGTGTGTCCAGGAGGGAGTCTGAGAGCTCGGCCCAGCCAGGCGTCTACCTGAGCAGACAGGCAGCTGCAGGCTGTGTACAGAGGTGTCCCCATGGAGACAGAGCACAGGAAAGCTCTGGGCCGCTGGCAGTGGCAGCCCAAGAAAGGGGCTGCAGCTCAGGCTGGTCCTCTTCTCCCAGCAACAGGCCCTGAGCTGTTCTTTTGGTGCTCTGGGCTCTGCCTTGGTTTTGTCATCTGCAGAATGGATGCGGCAGCCCTGTCACCTTGCAGGGAAGCTGGGATAGGCAGGCACACAGCACTTGGCAAAAGCAGGCACCCAGAGTAGCTGCTATTATTACTGCCCCCTAAGGATTTTGCTTAATTTCTTTCCTTGGAAAGTGCTGGAATAAATTCTAGACACTGCTGCGTTCCTGAGCGTTGCTCTCAGCCCCAACACCACAGCCTGAGGGCTGCATCGAGCCAGGTGGATTCAGCACCCCTAGGAAGCCTGGCACTGCACCCCCTGGCTGCAGTCATCCAAGGGGGTGTCAGCACGGTCTCCTGCTGCAGAGCTCACAAGGGAGCTTGGCAGAATTAATTTTTTCTCAGAAACCCAGAAGAATCTCCACCCAACCTGCCCTGAAAAGTCTCTCCAGCACCTCCCCTGGTGTCTGGTGCCTGTTAGCACCGAGGGCCTCCCGGGGGACAGGAGAGTGGGGCAGGTCCACGAGGCGGGGTTCGGGCAGCTCAGGCAAGACCGCTGCTCCACAGCCTGACCCGTGGCCTCCTGCCGGGGCGGGCCATGGGCTTGCTGCACACGTGAAGGTCTGCAGGGGTGTCTTTCAGAGTGCACGGCGACAGCCCAGTGGGAGAGGGCCCAGGGGAGTGGCAGCATCACGGCCTGTGGCCCGGAGCCTGGTGTGTGAGACTCCACCTCCGTGGGGATCCTTCCGTGCGGGTCACTGTTACTAGCCCATTGTACAGGGTAGGATATTGAGGCTCCGGCAACTTTCGTGACTTCCGAGGTCACATAGCCATGAAATGGCTAAGCTGGGCTTCAAACTCAGGCAGAAGATTCCAGAACCAGCACACAGCCACCAGGCAGCCAGCCTCCACCTGACAGTTGGAGAGGCTGGACCTGGGCCTCCAAGTGCCCTCAGACCTCTGACCCCCCGCTGTGCTCTCTTCCCTTCCTTCCTCTTCCTATCACTTCTTCCTGAAGTCTCTGCTTCCCTCTGTCTCTGTCTCCCTGTCTCTGTCTCTCCCTGTCTCTGTCTCCCTGTTTCCCTGTTTCTGTCTCCCTGTGCCTCTGTCCCTGTCTCTCTGTCTCTGTCCATCTCTGTCTCCCTCTCCCTCTGTCTCTGTCTTCCTCTGTCTCTGTCTCTCTGTCTCGATCTCTGTCTCCCTCTCTCTCTGTCTCTGTCTCCCTCTTTCTCTGTCTCTCTGTCTCTGTCTGTCTCTGTCTCCCTCTCCCTCTGTCTCTCTCTGTCTCTGTCTCCCTCTCCCTCTGTCTCTGTCTCCCTCTGTCTGGGTGTTTATTGGGAGGCCCCGAGCACATGGCCTCGGTCCCTTTCCGGGACATCTGCAGGGTCCTGTCCCCCATGCACACACGCTGGGACACCCTCGGAGCCCCCTGCTTACTGCATACCCTCATGTCCTCAACCTTCAGGGGCTCCCCTGGGTGGTGTGATTTGGCCTCGAGCTGAGTTGGAGAAGAAAAGTCTTTGGAGCTGCTTTTATTCCATTTTGGCAGCTTCCACGAACTGGGCCTCTTGCCTCTGAGCACATCTCCCAGGCATCTCGACAAGACCCCGCGGTGGTGTGGGCCCTGCCAACCTTTGTCTCATGACTGAGGTTTGCGGGGGAAAGAAGGGACCGTGGAGGACTTGGGCTCATTTAGAGAGGAGAGGCTTCTCCTGTCTCTGTCTATCTCTTTTAACCTCACTTTTATCCACAGCCCTTGGCAGAGATTTCCACGAAATGAAGCCTCAGGCTAATGCCATCAACATGGGGAGGGGGCTGCTTCTGCCAAGCCCATCCTCACGGGGGGCTTCCGCACAGAGCCAGGTTCACGCCAGTCCTGCCACAGGGGGAGGGCCCTTGGGGCAGCGTCAGCTCATCCCAGTGCCAGCGGAGCCCCTGCCCGGCAACCCTGTGCCTCACTCAGGCTGTGTGGGCACCGTGAGGTGGTGCGCGGCATGGCTCTGTGTCCCTGAGGCAGCACCTGTCCTCGAGGTTCCACACCTTGTGGGGGTGGGAACGTGACAGGCAGGTTTGCTGTGGAGCAGGGAGGTGGGGGGGNGAGCCCCACACCCCTGTGCAAGCCCTGCCTGCTGCGTGGAGGACCCATGCCAAAGCCAGCATCGCCTGGGGGTGGGGGTAGAACACTCAAGTGCAAGAGGCAGACCCTGTGCCCCACCCCTCCCACGGCTCCCCCGCCCCTCCCCCACCCCTCCCCCGCCCCTCCCACGCCCCCACGCCCCTCCCACGCCTCCCCACCCCTCCCACGCCCCGCCCACGCCCCGCCCATGCCTCCCACGCCCCCCACGCCCCTCCCCCGCCCCCCCACGCCTCCCACGCCCCTCCCACCCCTCCCCCGCCTCCCCCACGCCTCCCCCGCCCCTCCCACGCTTCCGCTACCCTGGGGTTGTGGCCTGGCAGGTCCTGTGCACCCCGATCCCCACCGGCCAGTCTGCCATCACCCACACGGTCCGCTTCCCCCACCCAATGCCCTCTACTGTCCTCTGGCATTCCTCTGTGTGTGTCCAGCTCCTTCCTGCCACGGTACCCTTGCCCGGCCGCTCGCCATGTCCAGCCCTCCCTCGACTGGACAGGGCCTGCTCACCCTCAGATCTCGGCTCAGAGTCGTGTTCCCAGGAAGCCCCTGGCCCTGCCGAGGTCAGGGCCTGTGACAGCCAAATGCTCCCGAACACACACCATGATGGCTGTGACCACACCTGTGTGGCTGTGCCTCTGTGGCTGTCTTACTCTCGGTATCTGTGGCATCGGGAAGGACCCTATCTGGCTCCACTGCATCCCAGGGCTATGATGAAGTCAAAGCTCCAGAAACCAGAAGAAAGAATGAATCCACAGACAGGAAACTGCGACAAAAGCTTTGAGTGCCCTGCTCCCGAGCACGGCCAAGACGTGGAGCTCACTCCAGCCTGGACAACTCAGGGCAGCCGTGACCCAGGGGCTGGAGGCAGGAAGAGGCGCCGGTCTGGCTCTGGGCAGGTCTGGGGTCCACGGCACACATGTCCCAACTCCGGGACTCCTTGGGGATGAGGGGGGCTGTCTTGCCTGGGTGCCACTTCGGTCTATGGGGAAAGCATGGATTGTAGGCCAGCAGACACTGCAGTGACCAGGAGCTCAGGGGAGCAGTCCCGGCAGCCAGGCTGGCCTCTGGGGAAAGGACCTGGAGCCAGGACCCCGAGAGTGGGGAGGACAGCGGGGCTGAGGTGAAGGGAAAGCTGGGGGCAGCAGACACCGCGGGGGCAAAGGCCAGCATCGGGGGAGACCACGCATGGGAGGAGGTCCTCAGAGTGGGAACGCCCTCCAGGCAGGTTGGATGGTGGCCCCCATGACAACCATGTCCTAATCCCCCAAGTCTGTGACTGTCACCTTACTTGGCAAAGGAGTTCAGAACCTTGGAATGGGAGGGGAGCCTGGATTATCCAGGTGAGCCCAATGTAATCACCAGGGCCACCTAGGAAGGAGGCAGGAGGGTCGGAGGCAGAGGAGGGGAGTAGAGGTCCGAGGCTGCGAGGAAGGGCTTGAGCCAAGGAAATGCCGGTGGGAAAGACAGGGACATGGATTTTCCCTTAAATCCTCCAGAAGGAGCTCATTCCTGTTGACTCCTGGTGCCCCAGTTCAGTCCTCTGCCTCCAGAACTGTAAGGTGACCTGTGAGCTGTCGGCCCTTCACTGGGGCTATTACTGCAGTCCCCGAAACTCACCCGGCCTTCGACAAAAGGAGTGCAGGTCTCACTCTGAGGCCCCAGGAGCCGCGGGAGGTTCCCAGCAGGAAAGGACATGGTCTCCTGCACATTTCTAACTTAGGAGCCACGGTGGGAGTCCGGCCTGGAGCCAGCCCTGGCCCACTGCTCGCGCTGCTCTGGGCTCTCTATAGCTTAGTCTCCCTGCTCCTCACAGCCCTGGCGTCCCCTGCTTTACAGGTGAACAAGCTGAGGCCCAGTGCTGCCTGGGTGCTGGCGCTTGCACTGGCCCAACTGGTCGGACTGGGGCCACATGGGTGCCAGGCAGGCCGGTGCTGCCTTCTGTGCAGTCACCTCCCACGGACGCCACTCGGTCACCAGGGAGGCAGCCTCAGTGGTGCCTGCCGTGTGATGCTCACAAGCCTTGGAGGTGACTGTGGCTCCAGGGCCTATGGCAGGCCCGTCAGCCCCAGCAGGCGGGCAGAGCAGCCTGACCTGATTGAGCTGGGACCTCCAAGGCCGCAGATGCACACACCGTCCTCCACAGCCATCAGGCTGGCTGCCCGGGGTGCTTTTGGTTCCATCAGTGAGGTTTTCTGTGGTTCACTCAGAGAGGAGCTGGGCATGGCTTCCAAATTGTGTCTCCTTTGGAGCACTTCGGAGCCTTCCCGGGGCCCGTGGAGCCTGAGGTGTGTGCTGGCATGCGTGGCACAGGCCTGGGACTCCCAGCAGTGGCAGAGGAACCCGGAGGGGGTCAGGTGCCCTCCACCCACAGACAGGAGGTGTGCGTGAAGAGGAGGGTGGGACAAAGGAGGAGATGCGTTTTCTGCTTTAATGATTTAATGGGTATTTAAACTTCCCTTGGTATTTGCCTGGCTTCCGGGTGCTCTGAAAAGTTTCCCTAAAGGGGCTGGGGGAGGGGAGCTGGCGCCATGAAGGCGTGAGTCAGGTGGGTGAGGCTGTGCTTGCTGGAAGGAGTCCACATGCCTTCTGAACACACAGCTTACAGCCTGCACCTGTCCCAAAGGCTATGCTTCCCTGTGACAATGACTGGTTCCTGCCCACGTTGGGAAAGCCTTGGACAGCTTTCCTGGCCCCCAGAGAACCAGGAGAATCGTGCCTGTCAGAGTTCCCGGGAGTCAGCGCTTCTTCTGCAGGCTGAGACCAGCCCAGGAAACTTCACTCTCAAACCACCGCCCCGGGGTAGAAACCGCCCTGGCTGCCTGCCCTGGTAATTTTCCAGGGTTGAAATTTTCCTCTCCAGGGGCAGGAAGGACCTTCAGCCACTGACAGCTCAACCAGAAACGTTTCTACCCGACCAGAAGTCACAACCGCCCAGAGCATGACTTCACTCAGCCTCAGGGGCGGGGCCGTGGCAGCCGTGGTCGGGGCCCCTCCCACCGGCCGATCGGGGGTGTGTCTGGCCACGCCCCACCAGCAGCCATGAGGGACAGGACGTTCGGGGAAGGCCGAGGACTCAGGACCCTGGCCAGAGGGGTAGGGGCTGCAGGAGGCCACCCGCTCCCCGCTGACCTTGGCAGGAGCACCTGGGAAGCTGTGATGAGCCTGCCCGGGTCTCGTCTCGGCCCTGAGGTCGCAGGACTCCAGCCACTGTGGAGATGCGTGGGAGTGTGGCTTCCCCTGAAATGAAACCAGACCCAAACCAAGACAAAAACTGCCCACGCTGATCCTATATTCCTGCTCTTCCTTGAGGGCAAGGGGCGGGATTTGACTTCCCCCGGGGCAGTGGGGCACACGTGGCCGCTTGGGCACATGGAAAGTGGCTGGAAGGGCCGTGTGCCACCTCTGGTAGAGACCCCTGGGACCCAGTGTGCAGTGCACCCTGGCCCTGGGAGCAACACCTGCAGCCTCCAGGTGGTGCCTGCGGAGCCCGTGCACCGACGAGGGACCGGGGCCCTGGCTGCAGTGGGGCCTGATCTGTCTGTGTTGACGGACACACCTCAGAGCCAGGATGAGGCCCAGAACCAGGAACCCAGCCTGTCTCCTAAGCAGCTTCCAGGTACTTCCGTATTTAGATATTTTTAGGGGAAGCTCTTTATTATCCAAAGATGACATCATCAAAAAAGGGAAACGACCATCCGACCGCACTTCTGCCAGTTTTACCGAAAGAGCAGACTGTGCCGGAACTCGGTGCTTAAAAGGACAGAGCAAATCCCTAATCTAGTCAGAGAGGAAGGGCACGCCCGTCCCACCCGAGGGAGGAACAAGGACTGTCCACTCAGTGAGTCTTTGCAAGGAGCACCGGGGTCCGGGGAACAACAGCAGCCTGTGCGCCCGAGAGTCACCCGAGTCCCCGCAGTGACCAGACCAGGCAGGTGAGCGCGCGCCGAGGCACAGGCTCCGGGTTCAGGCACACAGAGGCCCCAGCCTTTGCTTTCCTCCCCACAAAGGACGGCAAAAAACACGTGAATCCAAGGCCCAGGGATGAACCCGGTTTTTCCATTCACAGTGACGCCCTGGGATGTGGAGGAGGAAGCAGCACAAGGCTGTAGCCAGGCGGCCTGGGCCTCCGCACGCTGAGTCAAGCAGGGCCACTGCACGAGGATGGGCGAGTGGGCGTAGGCCAGAGGCAGCTCTCCCCTGTCCTCCGTGCGGCCAAGGAGTGTGTTCCTTCATCATCACAGTCGCATCACACCAAGCCCCACGAAATTCCAAACCTTGCATTCCTTAGCTTGTAAGATAATGCTGCATAAACCAAGACAAAACAGCACACAGCCAAGGGGGCCAGGAGGGTGGCGGGCACCGTGCTGCAGGCTGAGTGAGCTGCCGTGCCAGGCGACCACTGGGCCCAGCCCTGCTGAGGGTGTGTTCAGCCTGGGAGAGCCATGCCAAGCAGCGGAGAGGGGAGTGGCCCCCAGCCTCAGCAGGGCGGGTGCCCACATTGCCAGGGGCACCTGGGCCCGGATATGGGTTGTGGCGCGGGACGTCGGAAGAGACAAGAAAGACAGGGCTCCATGAAGTAGAGCAGCCTCGGGCTCCCCAGGAAGTCTCACCCTCCGGAGGCAGGTGGAGCATTGATTTGGGCGGACCCCATGTCCTACAGACCCGGCAGCCCCTTGTGGGCATCTCAGCTGGAACGGGGCATGAGTAAGGGCACGGTGGAGCTATGCTAGGGTCCCACAGGGGCTGCTTGGTTCAGAGTGAGAAGCCGACGGAAGATAGAGTGAGTGGCACTGTGAACGACAGGGCAGCCCATTCTTTCCCTGGAGCCCCCTCTGGGTGCCTTTCCCTTCACAGCACCTTCCCTCCAGTTCCAGACACCTCAGGGCCCACCAAGGCCTCACACTGGACGTGCAAGTCCTTGGGGATCCCAGACTGGCCCTGCAGTGCCTGGGGCGGGTCTGTGGGCCTGGGGAAGGGGGCGGCAGGGGTGTGCACCACAGTGGTTCTGCTCATATGTGTCTTACTTACTGGGGTTCTGGGTCACGGTTCAGTCCCGCTGCCTTCAGAGCTAGGAAGCTGAGGCTCTGAGGAGAAAAACCAGAGGAAGGGCAGGGACAGGTGCCCTCGAGGTGCTACCTGGCAAGCGTCTTCCTGAGCAGTCCTGCCCTGTGGTGCCACTGGTCCCACCTGCTGTGCCTGCTCCCAGACCCAGCTGGCCTTCCCCACCTCAGTCCCAACACAGGGCAGGAGGCGCCCCCGCACTCTTGTCTCACCCGCTGGACCACCCGGGGTGCAGCCTCCCAGGCTGCCTGTGGGGTTGGCAGGACCCGGGGCTCCCTCCTGACATTGAGCATGTGTTGACCTCTGGACTGACCTCCCACACAGAGGGGCACCAGGGAGAGGTCAGTAGCCTCTCCTCAAGCTCCCTGGGCATTCCTGGAAGCCCCAGGGCACAAGCAATGTGCCAACATCCCATCCCCCTCCTGCTCTTCCAGCTCACGCTCACTTTCACCAGCAGTCTCACCCAGAGGGCACCAGCCTTGGTCTAGATAAATGCCACCTCATCTCCACAGATGACCCTGGATTTCTCACCTCTAAGTCTAACTGTCCCCCAAACCCAGAGCTCCATGTCCAGCTGCCAACCCACTATTGCCTCTGGCACCCAGCAGGTGTCTCAGAGTTTCCCTGCCTAACTCAGGAATTCTTCAGCTTTTCCCCAGTTGGCTCTCCGTGCGCCACCTGTCCTCCTCACCTCGAGAATGGCCTCTTTCCCTCATTTGCCACCTCTGGCCTAAGAGTGAGTCCTGAGCCCTATCTCCAAAACTTTTCTCAAGTCTGTGGCCTCCTCGCCACCCCTCCTGCCCATCACCTCTTACCTGGTCTCCTGTCTCCATCAGTCCTTCTCCATGCCACAAGACCTAAGAACACACATCAAATTATGTCACATGCAGTTAAAATCTCTGCGATTCTCTGTTGCTCTTTAGATAAAGTTCAAGCTCTTTACCATGTGTTGGGAGGAGGACTGGCACGAGGAAGACCTTTATACATCATTGTCATTGTCACCATCACCATAACTCTTATCACCGTCACTACCACCATCATCACTACCACCACCAATCTCATCATTTCAACTATTACTGTCACCATGGTCATCATCACCACCACCATCCTCATGACAACCATCACCACTACCACAACCATCTCATCTCGACCATCATCACCATCACCAACCCCATCATCATCCTCATCACAACCATCATCACCACCATCATCTCAACCATCACCACCATCACAACCATTATCATCTCAACCATCATCACCAACCCCATCCTCCTCCTCATCATCATCGTCATCCTCATCACGACCATCATCACCACCACCATCATCTCAATCATCACAACCATCATCATCTCAACCATCATCACCAACCCATCATCATCATCATTATCATCATCCTCATCACAACCATCATTACCACCACTATCATCTCAACCATCACCACCACCACAATCACCATCATCTCAACCATCATCACCAACCCTATCATCATCATCATCATCCTCATCGCAACCATCATCACCTCAACCATCACCACCACCATTACCACCACCACCACCCTCATTACAACCATCACCATCACCACCATCATTACCACCACCATCCTCAATACAATCAACACCATCACCACCACCACCACCATCACCGTCGTTGCCAGCATCAACACTATCATCATCATAGTTTGCCTACAAAGCAAGAGAGGGTCTTGGCTCAGGGTAAACAGGCTTTGATACTCCAAGCTCACTCCCTAGCAGTGGCAAGCCAAGACCCAGGAGGCAGGCACACCCCCAGATAGTGCCTCTATCACTGGGAATGAGGCCTGTTCAGAGGGGATTGTCCACATTTGTTTTGTGCTGCTATAACAGAATACCACAGACTGTATAATTTATAAAGAACAGAAGTGCATTGACTCACACTTCTGGAGGCTGGAAAATCTAGGATTGAGGTCTGGCGTCTGGTGAGGGCCCTCTTGCTGCATCCCCCCATGGGGGAAGTCGGAAGAGAGGGCAGGAGAGAGAAAGCAGGAGGAGGCCGAACTCGTCCTTTTATAAGGAACCCACTCCCAAGATAATGGCATTAATCCATTCACTCCAGCCTCACGGCCTAAGTTTCCAGCACAAGCGTTTGGGGGGACATATCCAAACGACTGCAGGAGTTAACACCTCTCAGGTCGTTTAGAGATATAAACAATGAGGGTTACGATGACAATGTTTATTAGCACTCTTGGGGTTTTTCCATTTCCCTGATCTGATGCAACCGTGAATAATTTGCCACTAGGAGCTGGGTCAGCCAGGCCCAGGAAGTGGCCCCTGCCTCACTCAGCCAAGCGTAAAACCTGCCATCCGGCCAGGGCCAAGATCCAGGCACAGACAACCTCTCGGCTACTTGACCCCCCTAGCGAGATCCGCAGTAGCGGGATCAGCGGTAGCTCCGCAGTAGCGGGATCAGCGGGATCAGGAACTCCCCCAGGGCCCCCCAGCCCTTCCTTGCTCCGTTCTGGCCACTCCAGTGGCCTCCGTGCCTGCCTCCAGGGCTTGTGCTTTTGCTGCCCCCTCCTAGGGCATACTTTGGCCAGTTGTCCACTGATGACTGGGGTCTTTGCCTACATGCCATCCCCTGGGAGAGGCCTGTGCTACCCACCCCACCCTGGCCAGGTAGGTCTGTGAGATTTCCCTGTATGTCTCGTCACTACTTAAAGTTGGCTTGTTTATTTGCGTGTTTATCTTTCTGATCCATCTTCCCGGAGTGCCCTGGGAGAGCCACATTCCTGGAGGCCAGAACCCAGTCCCCTGCAGGGCTCGATGCACTTTGTGGAGTGAATGAATCACTATGGTTACCCAGCCCGGAGTCTGCCGGGCAGAGCCCTTTCTATGTGTGGTGGCATCGGTGCTCCCAACAGCCCTATGAGCTTGAGGTTCTTATTAACTTCATTTTAGAGATGAAAATCCCGAGGCTCAGAGAAATTAATACGATTGCCCAAGGTCACACAGCAGGTATCTCTCAAAGTCAATAATCCCATCCAAGTCTGCTAATCCCAAGCCTGTGCTCTTAGCAGCTGCACACACTGCCTCAGCCTGTGCCACACAAAGCAAGTGCCCATTGCCGGCGGTTTTTATGAATCATTTTTAAAGTAAGGTATATATATGCACACACACACAAATATACTTACATATGTGTGTGTGTGTGTATATATATAGGGTATTATTTATATATATAAAACCAGGGTATTATATAAAGTAATATATATGTATATACAGGGTATTTAAATTAAGGTGTAAGGCCAGGCACAGTGACTCACGCCTGTAATCCCAGCACTTTGGGAGGCTGAGGCAGGTGGATCACCTAAGGTCAGGAGTTCCAGACCAGCCTGACCAATACGGTGAAATCCCATCTCTACTAAAAATACAAAAATTAGCCAGGCGTGGTGGCGCGTGCCTGTAGTCCCAGATACTTGGGAGGCTGAGACAGGAGAATCACTTGAACCCGGGAGGCAGAGGTTGCAGAGAGGAGAGATCACACCGCTGTACTCCAGCCCGGGCGACAGAGTGAGACTCCATCTCTAAATAAATACATAAATGTGTAAGCAAAGTGAGTGACAGAGCACCAGGGTCTTGCTGTGTTGTGCGGGTGCTCCTGCTTCTCCACCCATCCCCGGGCAAAGGGCGTGTGGTTGTTTCCAGTGTGGGGCTGTTCCGAATAAACCCTCTGGACACATTTGTGTTCGGGCTTCGTGTGGACGTAAAGTCTTGCTTTTCTTGGAGCAGGTTTGCTGGATCCTACAGCAGCTGCGTGTTCCACTTGGGAGGAAGCTGCCACACTTCCACACACAGCACCTTCTGCCTCCCACCAGCAGTGTGGAGGGGCCCTGTCTTTAGGCACATTTTTTAAAACTATAAAATGTTTTTTTAAAAATACATCACATCAAAGTTCCTACTGTTACTGGATCCTGGGGCGTCGCTTTGCCAGCTAGGAGCCTCTGTGGCTGCTGGCGACTTTGCCTGAGTTTTGCTGGGGCCTGCTGGGCTTGTTCCACTCACTCGGCCTGGCAGGCTGCACTCGGCTCATGCTACCAGCCTGGATCCCACGCCTGCTGAGGGCAAGCCAGGCATGGAGCGGCAAAGGGTGTGTGAGTGACCGTGGGATCCGACCACTGCTCACAGCCAGCCATGCCAGCTGCGGCAGGGTGGGCAGCTCCACACACTAGCATGGGCACTGGCTCCCTGTGAGGCTGCAACTGGTCCAGGCAGACCATAAGCAGCTTCCATGGCTGACACTGGGGAACGCAGTGGTGCCCGGAAGCTTGGAGCTACCAGGAACTGCAGAGGCCTAAAGAGGCTGTCTCAGCCCTAGCTCTGGGAGCTCCTAGGTCTGGGCTCCCCGAAAGGCCACAGCTCTTCTCTCCTTCTCTCTTCTCTCCTTCTTGTCACCCTCAACGTGGTGAGCAGGGGCGTTCTGTGTTACGGCTCTTTCAGCCCTGCCATTTGGTGGGTCTCAAGTTCCTGTCCTGCGACCAGGAAGAATGAGGTATGCAGACAAGTGGAGGGTAAGCAAGATAAGAAGAAGCTTTGCGGCCGGGCGCGGTGGCTCAAGCCTGTAATCCCAGCACTTTGGGAGGCCGAGGCGGGTGGATCACAAGGTCAGGAGATCGAGACTATCCTGGCTAACATGGTGAAACCCCGTCTCTACTAAAAAAATACAAAAACCTAGCCGGGCGCGGTAGCGGGCGCCTGTAGTCCCAGCTACTCCGGAGGCTGAGGCGGGAGAATGGCGGGAACCTGGGGGGCGGAGCTTGCAGTGAGCCGAGATCGCGCCACTGCGCTCCAGCCTGGGAGACACAGTGAGACTCCGTCTCAAAAAAAAAAAAAAAAAAAAAAAAGAAGAAGCTTTGCTGAGTGTTAGAACAGCTCAGAGGAGACCTGTCGTGGGCAGCTCCTCTCTGCAGCTGGTGGTGCCATCATCTCTTCTGGTCTGGCTGAGTCCGGGACTTTTTATGGGCCTCACAGGGGAGGAAGTGCGTGCCGATTGGTCCGTGGGCGGCCATGGATGGGCCCCTACCACAAGTTCCCACTCTGGTCCATGGGACCAGCAGCCCAGCCCCCAGGTTTCAGGCCGTCCCTGGCTTGAAGGTGTGTCTTCACCAGGGACTCACCCCTTTCCACCAAGGAGCCTGTTTGCTGCCGTTCATGGCACCCAGGCTGTTTGTGCCAAGGGGCACCTGCAGGTCAGCACCAAGCTGCCCTCAGTGCCCCCCTCGACTGCTCTCACATGCTCATTGGTGCCCAAAGTCTGGAGGGGGCTGAGGTGGCAGGGGGCTGGCATGTGAGCGCTGCCCCAAATGTGCACACAACTGGCCGGGTTGGAAAAGTGCCCAGCCTCAGCGTTCCTCCCTGATCAGGCAGGTGCTGACAGGGGGAAGTCAGGCAGTGGGAAGCACTTCCGGGCCTGTGGGGACTGGGGGGCCTTCCTGGGCTCCGGAGAGTGCAGAGATGCCTGGATCCACAGCCATGGCTTGGGCGGCTGTAGCTGTGGCCGGGAGGGCGGGGCTCTTGCCTGCTCCCCGCTCCCAGAGCATGGGGGTGCCCGGGTTGCAGCTGTGGTTTGGGCGGCTGCAGTTGTGCCTGGGGAGCTCCTGCCGCCTCTGTGGAGTGTGGCACCATCCTGGGGGCCAGCTCTGCCTCAGGACCCCTCTCTGCCCACCCCGCCATGTCCAACCATGCTGCTTTCCTGCCAGCCTGTGACTTGGCTCAGCCCCATTGTGGTGGCTCCCGGGGGCAGCCGGCTTGGGGGTGGGGAGGCTCCTAGGGGTGCGGACTGCCTGCCTCCTCTCCGTGTCTTCCCTGCAGTGGCGGTGGGCGAAGTGCAGGTGGTGAGGTGGCCTCAACCACCTTTGCACAAATGAACCCGACACACTCGGGTGCGGCCCCACAGTCCCGCTGTGCCTTCTGCCAAGTGCTCAGGGGCTCCCAAGACACAGTGGGGAGTGAGGTTGAGGCCGTGGTGGAGGCCCTGGGCCTGGGAGTGGGTCCTGCCCGGCTGTGTGAGGGTGGGAGTGGTGCAGTCAGCTGCCTCGGGGATGTGGGGCACGGGGGTCCCATCACCGCCATTGCTGCTCCTGCAGCCACTCCTGCCACCACTGCTGGCACCTTCCTGCTGCAGCTGGCATGATGGCAGCGGCTGCTCTAGACGCTCCACACGCTGCAGCCATCACTGCCTTTGCCATGTTGAAGGATATATTCAGCGGCACCGAGCACATTCACAATGTGAATTCATCACCACCATCCATTTCCAGATCACTTTCCAGCTTGCACACCCAAAACTCCATACTCAGTAAACAATAACTCCCCCTTTTCCTCTCCCCAGCGTCTGACAACCCCCATCCTATTGTCTGGCTCAGTGAACTTGACTAGGGACCTCCTATACGTAGAATTATGCGGTACTTGTCCCTTTGTGACTGGCTTACTTCACCGAGCAGTATGTCCCCAGGGTCTATCCATGTTGTAGCAGGTGTCAGAGCTTCCTTCAGTTTTCAGATTGAGTGATATCCCCTTGTGTGAATGGACCATGCGTCCGTCAGGAGACACCGCGTTGTGTCCACCTTTGGTGATTGTGAACATGGCTGCTACAAACAGGGACGGACGAATATCTCTTCACGTCCCTGTTTTCAATTTTGGGAGGTATATACCCAGAAGTAGAATTTTATTTTTAATTTTTTGAGAAACAGCCCTACTGGTTTCCACAGTGGCCGCACCATCACGCGTTCCCACCAATAGTGAGTGCAGGTGCACTTTTAAGAAATCCCTGGAAATATGACATCAAAACAAAGGCAGCACAAACACAGACACCCACGAGTACATCAGATTAAACAGCTTCAGCACAGCAAGGGAAAGCAGCAGAGGAAAACAAATATTTCCTCCAGGCGGGAGGAAATGTTTCCAGTCTCACATCTGATAAGGAATGGACATCCAGGTACATGTGGGACTCACACGACTCACCAGCAAGAAAACAAGGAACTCAATTTTAAAACAGGTCAATGACCTCCACAGAGATTTCTCCAAAGAAGACAGGATAATGGGCAACAGGCATACGACAAAAGTGTCCCATCAGCACTCATCAGGGAAATGCAAATCAAAACCAAATGGGCTATTGCCTCACACCTGTTAGGAGGGCAATTACGAAAACACAGAAGCCAGCCAGCGTTGGGGAGGATGCGGAGAAAGGAACCCTTGTGCACTGCTGCTGGAAATGTAAATCAGTACAGTCATTATGGAAAACACTGTGGAAGTTCATCAAAAATTAAAAATACAACTGTTCTAGGATCTAGCAATCTCTCTGCTGGGGATACACCCAAGGGAAGTGGACTCTGCACCCTGGGGAGACACCAGCTCCCCCATGTTCATTGCCACACTGCCCACAACAGCCGAGATATGGAAGTATCCAACGGCAGAGGAGTGGATTTTACACGCGTGGTGTAGATACACAGTGGAGTACTACTCAGCCCTAAAAATGAATGAGATTCAGGCAGGGCACGGTGGCTCATGCCTGTAACCCCAGCACTTTGGGAGGCCAAGGTGGGCGGATCACCTGAGGTCAGGAGTTCGAGACCAGCCAACAGGAGTTCGAGGCCAGCCAACATGGTGAAACCCCGTCTCTACTAAAGATACAAAAATTAGCCAGGCGTGGTGGCGCATGCCTGTAATCCCAGCTACTCAGAGGCTGAGTCAGGAGAATCGCTTGAACCCGGGAGCCGGAGGTTGCAGTGAGCTGTGATGGTGCCTGGGCAACAGAGCAAGACTCCATCTCAAAAAACAAAAAAAGAATGAGATTCAGTCATTGGCAACAACCTGGATGACCCTGGAGGACATTATGCCAAGTGAAATGAGCCAGGCACAGACAGACACTACATGTTCTCACACGTGGACTCTAAAATTCAGGTTGAACTCACAAAACAGAGAGCAGAAGGGTGTTTTCCAGGGGCTGGAGGGGGCAGCAGAGACTCTGGCCGGAGCACAAAGTTTCAGTTCTAAGATGAGAAAGTTCTGGAGGTCTGATGTACAACGTGGTGATTACAGCTATTAATATACACTTAAAAACTGGAAAGAGTGGATTTTAAATGTTCTCACCACAAAAAAATGTAAGTATGTGAGGGATGACTGTGCTAATTGCTTCATCGGGCCGTTTCACAGAGCATACGTACGCCGGAAACCGTGTTGAACACTTTATGGAGCATTTTTATTTGTTGATTTAAAAAAAATGAATTAATTAAAATTTGAAACCTGAAGTTCCCAGAAGGCAAGAGTCGGGGACTGTGCCGGGGGGCGGCTGTCCCTACTGGCCGCAGTCTTCCCAAATTCAGGCCTGAGAGAGGCTGAAAGGGGCCTCTCTTTCAGAGAACGTGCGTTCCTCCCAGCACCGAGCCACCCTCGCAGCTCTGTGCATGCAGCAGCCGGAGGATGTGCCATCAGTACAGGAGGGCGAGAATAAACCAAGATCCTTGCAGCTCCTCAGATGCCGGAGGGGCTTCCAGGCCTGGGGAATGGGGTCCTCTAAGGGAGGGGGGCAGAGGCAAGGCTGGGGCACCACCAAATGCCAAGTGCCCCAGTCTGACACTCGGAACCAGCCCAGGAGAAAGGGAAGTTGGCTGAGAATAGCCAGGCCCAGCCAAGGCCCCCAGCCCCCGGCACCACGACGGTCTCCCTGAAGCTCCCAGCATACCCCCTTATTCTCTCCCAGAGATCGTCCCGTGTCACCTGGCCTAGCCTGCCCTGCCTGCCGGGAGCCTCCCTCTCCTGGGACCCTAGCCCCATCCAGAGGCCCTGCCCAGGGCCACGGGGTTGGGTGGGGTGGGGCAGCTTCTCTGGGGGCTCCAGGTCCCGGGGTTCAGTGGCGTCCTCCTGCTGGTGGTAGCAGGGGTGCTGGGGGCATGAGCCTCCTGGACTGAGCAGGGGAGCCCAGGGGCATGCTGGCCAAGGGGAAACCTGGACGGGGGTCGGGAGTGTCGTGTCTAGGGGGTGGCAGAGAGGAAGGGTCTGAGCTGTGTGTTGTATGGTGACACCTCTGGTCATGTGGAGGAGGGGCGGGGGACAGAGACAGAGACGGAGAGCAGGGCGGAGGACAGAGACAGAGACGGAGAGCAGGGTGGAAGGCACCGGCGGGTTGGAGGTGCCGTCTTCCCAGCCCCTGACGGACCACCCTGGGAGATGCCTGGTGTGGTGGGGCCTGGCTCGGGGCAGGTGTGCCCTGGGCTGTGATTGTGGTGATTCCTGCTGGGTGTGAGGGGCCACCCAGGGAGCTGGCACCCACTCGGGAGGAACGCACCCTGCCTTAGGACAGGCCCATCCAAAGAAATACCGCTGTCTCCCAGTGAATTTCTTAAGACCAAGAAATAGGTGCTGAGTGGACCAAGTGAGGAGCGTTCAGAAGGTGGCACCTTGTCCCACTGCCCTGTGTCCCGCCCTCCCCACTGGGCAGTCTGCTGGTGCGCCCCTCCCTGAAAGAGCGCCCCGGTTTCAGGGCCCTAAGCTGCTGTGCAGCCCGCTCTCTGGGATGGCAGCGAGGCTGAGATGTTTCTCCCTCAATAATGCCCACCACTCCCACCCTGTCACTCACTCGACAGCTCCCCACAGGCAGACTCCAGGCTGTCTGCAGTTTGCTGAGGTAGGGTTGCGTGAGTTCTATCTGGTGACAGGCAATGTCAGGTTATTCTCCCAAAAGACCCTGGCAGCTTACCCCACACCCCATCCTTGCTGATTTCACCTTTGCCAGCTCCCTCTGGGGACCTCTGAGACAGTTCTCCAGGACAAGGAACGGCATGAACATGTCAGCCTGTGTGGATGAAACAGGGAAGATGGCTGCAAGGCGTGTGCCCACACAGAGGTGTGGCCGTGGCCCTCAGTGTGAGGCTGGTGGGGAGGCTGCAGCACTGTGGAAAATGCAGAGCGCACAGAGCAGAGGCGAGTCCGTCCCTGGAGCTGGCATCATAAATGTGGCTATCGTTGGGCAAGGCCAGAAGAAAATATGGAAAATAGGAAAGTCGCTGCTGGACTCATGTCCTTGGGCCTTCGGCAAATTTTTCCCTTTAAAAATTTCCTTTAATATTGTTGTAATGTGGTTTTTACAATAAATAAAATTCCTGGGACAAATAGAGGAGGCAGACAGAAAGAGAGAGGCAGAAGGAGAGAGAGCCCACAGCCCACCCGCAGCCCACAGCCCAAAGCCCGCAGCCTGAAGCCCGCAGCCCGTGGGGGAAGAGGAGGGCGCCTCCAGGCAGTACGGGGGAGGCTGCAGATGGGGCTGGACCTGAGGAGGGGCTGGGCTGTGGGATTCTCTGAGCCCAGAACTTGGATGCCTTGCTGCAGACATGTCCTGGGGCTGTGCAGGATACAGATGGCCACAGAAGCCAGGGTGTGGTCGGGGCTAGGCCTACCCTGAAGGCTGCTGAGGAGGAGCAGGTGATGGTGGGGTGAGGACTTGAGGAGCAGGGGACACTCGTGTTCCCAGAGGAAGCTGCTCTCCCAGGGGTGCCTCGGTGGAGCAGAGCAAATGGGGCGAACGGACTGAGTTCACGGCATTTTAGGACGTGGGACCTGGGGTAGGGGCTTGGATAGAATGGCAGGGAACAGGATTAGCCTGGGAAGGAAAGGGGGATGTGGCTGCCTCTTCAGGGACCGGAGTGGGAGTCTGCCCAGGAGGGCGGCGGCGGAGGAGAGGGTGGTGCGGGCAGGGAGAGGTGGCCACAGACACTGGTAGTGCCCAGGTTTTCTGACAACCTCAGCCACTTGGCCAGAGCATCTGGAAGGATTTGTGGGAAGCATATCTGGGGGAATCAAGCCTCTGTGACGTCACAAAGGAGCCCAGCAGGCCCGGCTCCAGCGCCAGCCAGAGGAGGGGCTGGGGGATGAGACAGGCCAGGAAGGCACCCCAGGGAGGTGCAGCGCGCACCGGCCGACTCAGCCCTGGGCCCTGTAAGCAGGAGCCACCCCCTTCCTGCAGATGGAACAAACCATCTGGGTCAGGAAATTGAGCTGGCTTGTCTAATCTCCTCTGGAGCTCCACGTTCCTGGGGTTTAAGTAGAACATCCAGGCCTCTCAGTGAGCCAGAAAATCCCATTTCTACCCTGTGACGGGGAAAATGGAAAATCTGTGAGTCCCCTACATGGGAAAGGGCCCGGCTTGCCTGCAGGATGCAGACTGCATGGCACCTAATCACAGAAAGTTCTGGAAGATTCCTTGCCCCTGTGTAGGCTTAAATATTGCTCACTAGCTTTGACAGTTCACCCAGCCCCTGGGCAGCATGTTCCAGGGCAGAGCATGTCGGTACAAGATGGGCATGGTCATGGTAATTCCAGGGTCACAGGACCCCAGGGACAGCAGACACCACTCAGGAAGGAATCTCAGGGACCTGTGGGCATCCCTATTTTTGTGTCTCTGGGTTCTATCACCTGACTTCCCCCAATAATGAGCTCTGCACATGGCCACGGATCTCTGCACACAGCCAGGGAGCTCTGCACACATCCAGGGAGCTCTGCACATGGCCAGCGAGCTCTGCACACATCCAGGGAGCTCTGCACACGGCCAGGGAGCTCTGCACACATCCAGGGAGCTCTGCACATGGCCAGCGAGCTCTGCACACAGCCAGGGAGCTCTGCACACATCCAGGGAGCCCTGCACATGGCCAGGGAGCTCTGCACACATCCAGGGAGCTCTGCACATGGCCAGCGAGCTCTGCACACAGCCAGGGAGCTCTGCACACATCCAGGGAGCCCTGCACACGGCCAGGGAGCTCTGCACACGGTCAGGGAGCTCTGCACACGGTCAGCGAGCTCTGCACACGGTCAGGGAGCTCTGCACACGGCCAGGGAGCTCTGCACACGGTCAGCGAGCTCTGCACACATCCAGGGAGCTCTGCACATGGCCAGCGAGCTCTGCACACAGCCAGGGAGCTCTGCACACATCCAGGGAGCTCTGCACATGGTCAGGGAGCTCTGCACACGGTCAGCGAGCTCTGCACATGGCCAGGGAGCTCTGCACACATCCAGGGAGCTCTGCACACATCCAGGGAGCTCTGCACACGGCCAGCGAGCTCTGCACACAGCCAGGGAGCTCTGCACACATCCAATCAGCTCTGCACACGGCCAGGGAGCTCTGCACACGGCCAGGGAGCTCTGCACACGGTCAGGGAACTCTGCACACATCCAGTGAGCTCTGCACACGGCCAGTGAGCTCTGCACACGGCCAGGGAGCCCTACACACGGCCAGGGAGCCCTGCACACGGCCAGGGAGATCTGCACACATCCAGGGAGCTCTGCACACGGCCAGGGAGCCCTGCACACGGCCAGGGAGATCTGCACACGGCCAGGGAACCCTGCACACGGCCAGGGAGATCTGCACACGGCCAGGGAACCCTGCACACGGCCAGGGAGATCTGCACACGGCCAGGGAGATCTGCACACGGCCAGGGAACCCTGCACATGGCCAGGGAGCTCTGCACACACGGCCAGGGAGCTCTGCACACTGTCAGGGAGCTCTGCACACAGCCACGGAACCCTGCACATGGTCAGGGAGCTCTGCACACACAGCCAGGGAGCTCTGCACATTGTCAGCAAACTTTGAAAGGGCCCGGCAGGTCACCTTCCTTTCACCCCCAAGTGAGTGAGGCTACAGTGGGGTGCCCATGTCCTTGGACAAAGCTCCAAAGCTCCTAGCTTCTCTGAGGCTCACAGAGGTGTCAGCTTGGTGGGGAAGGTGCCAAGGCAGGGCCCTGGAGGTGGGGACAGGGACTGCCCACTTCCATTTGCCAAAGTCCCAGCAAATGAAACATGAGGGAATGAATGCTCAAAGAAGGCTGCAAACAATTGCCGACAATGCAAATGAATGCATTTAATGCTTTTACCGTAAACACCCTCGATGCAATATAATCTTGCTAGTCATGCTGGGTGGGCCAGGATGAGAGTGGAAGACCTGACGGGTCCGTGCCTCGGCGGGTCCGGGACTGCATGTACGGTTGTATTGGAAGCTAAGGTTATCACTTACCTAATGCGAGGCCCTTCCAGAATGTGAGGTCCCAGCCAAGTGAGCCCTGTGAACAGCTCCACCCCCAGACCTGTGGGCAGGCACAGGAGCCAGGCAGACCGAGGCAGTTCCAGATGCCCTCGGGCTGGCAGACGTTTACCCTTTGTAAGAGTGTATGTAGAAGACCTCACAAGTAGATCACCAGTGAAATTCAGATGACCCTTCTAGAGAGGCTGTGGGCAGCCAAGGCCCCGGGTGTGGACAGGGCTGGTGCTCTTCGGTGCTGGGGGCAGCACGTCTCTTCCTGCAGCTCCATGTGCCTCTGCCACGGAGCCACCGGCATTCAGTGGCCTTTTCCCCACTTGGCTGATATGTGTCCCCTGGAACTCAGGGCACTCCAGGTGTCCTCAAATCATGTGTCAGAGCTCAGGGCCGTCTGGCCAGTCAGGGAAGTCCAGATTCCAATTTTTTCTACCCCAAACCTAATCTCTAACAGCAGGCTCTGAACACACAGGAGTTAGTTGGTGGCTTCTAAAGAGAACATGATACCATAATGTAGCTGCCTGTCCAGATGCTGAAGCCTGTGCTTTCGCCGGACCCTAGTGCTTGTGAATGACGGTCTCTGTTCTCCTGGGTCAAAACTTCCTTCACCACCATCAAGAAGGCCACCCTTTGTCGGCAGGTTAAATGCAGTATTATTCACATATGGTTGATTTGGGCATCTATAATCCCAGGGCGAGAGGCCACCATCCACCAGCATTTTGGAAGAACGCCTGAGACCTGAGACCTGGTGCAATGGAATCAGATTCCCTGGTGGCCACTTTTAACGGTGACAGATTCTCTGAAACAGACAAAGATTGAATTGAGTCTGTCTCCCTGGAGTCGTCCTGCTCTGGGAGATGCAGAGGGAGGACGGCAGGAGGGAGGACAGTGGGAGACCTCTGTTGCTCAATTGCTAGGCTGCTGTCACAAGATGGTGGATGGTGTTTGTACAGCACTGGCCAAGGGCCCAGCTCAGCGGGGCCAGTGCCTCAGGTCACGTCGCAGGCGAGAAAAGCAGCATGGATAGAAGACGAAGATCTTCGTCCCACGGAGGGCTTGCTGTGTGCCCCGCAGGACACAGATCACCGGGAAGAGCAGGAAGCAGAAGCCCGGGAAAAGCAATGCCATGCCCGAGGCATGGCCAGCAAGCTGGGCCCTCCAGCCACACCCTGCTCCAAAGGGGCTCCCGACAGGGAGGGACATGGGCTGACGATTTCCAAGAGAGAATATGCTTTCTATCATCCATGGAATTTTGCTACCTAAGAGACTCCCAGCCACCTGTGCCCTTCCCTAACCTGACAATCTTAATTCCCCCATGTAACTCCTCCATCGCAGACATTTGGACAACCCTGGGCTGAGTTTTTCCTAAGGCCACTCCGGCCTTGTGCTTCTCTTGTTCGCTAAGCTGTGTGCCAGCCGCCAGCCCACATCTGGGTCGCACCATGATCCTAACTCCTCACCTGAACTTAGCATTTAACAGATTGAAACGTGCCACTCTGTAGCTGAGAACTTCAAGCCACGTTTTGCCTGCAGCCTGATCGCCTTCAGGCTTCAGCAAAATCCTCTTTCTCAAGCAAAGCAGTGTAGTCATAACTTAAATCATTGTTAGAAACTTTCTCTAGAGCCTCCCCTGCATGGTCACAGTCTAAGACTTTGAAAGAATGAAACAATTAAACGATGTTTTCATTATTTCTGAGACTTGTCCATTATCATGAGGCTGAAATGGCCATTTCTTTTTTGTAAGTCAAGGAAGGACAGGCAGTTTCAAATGCGTCAGCTAAGACACATACCAAATTGATAGAAAATGGAAATGAAATATGACCACGAATGGAAGCAACCACAAAAATATTATCAGGATTTTAAGTATCCTCCTAATCAAGTAGTAATAGCTAAGTGAGGTCATTTTTTGGATACCATTCCTGGTCAGAGCCGGGAATGATGTGTGTTCCAGGCTGGACCCCCCAGGCGGAGGCATCAGGATCCCACGCTGTTTCTGGGTTGGCCGTCAACCTGTCCCTCGACCTGACGTATCTCTCTCTTCTCTCTATACTTCTCTTCTGATCTTCAGATCGGTTTTCCTCCAAGTGACAATGTCCATAGAGAGGGAGGCAGAAATACAGGCTGTCACCTTTCAGCTCTTTGGGGTGCCTCTAAAGATGATGTCAGAGAACAGTAAGTGGCCAATAAACATGCAGCATCTGTTCCGAGCCTCCTGAAGCCGCCCTGACAGGCAGCAGCGCAGCCCTGCAAGGCCACAGGGGAGCCAGGGGTTCTTGCTTTCTTTTTCTTTTAATTATTTCCTCTCAAAAAAGAAAAAAAAAAAAAGAAAAGAAAGAAAAAATGCCCTGCCGGGATAGAACTTATTGAGTTCAGTATGTTCCAGGGCACATAATCAGGCTGCCCTTGTTCCAAGACACTGCTGTGCTCTGTAGCTGACCCCCTGAGTCCTCTAGGGCAAGACTAACGACAGAGTCGGCTCCCGAAAACTGGCGCAGATGGACCCCACCATGTGGGGCCTGGAGTTGGGCCAGTCCTGCAGACCACCTTGATGGCCTGCGGCAGGACCCTTCCAGCAGCTCGCACAGGTGTGGCCTGGGTGAAGGCTTCCTGGCGCTCCTAGGAGCCTCTTGGGGAGCTTGGGCACCAGGGTTTGCCTTTGAGGACAGGACTGAGGGCCTGTGTTTGCATGAATGTACCTGAAATGTTTGCTCTGGATTTACATTTCCAATGGTGCCTATGCAGGAATCCCAAAGAATGCCTGGTGCGGTCTAAGGCAGGTCTGAGGCCGGGAACACTCCACAGGCAGCGATATTTGGCTAGAGTTTAATACCATTTTGTTTCTTTTCATCGATTTTTATGGTAACCTCTTTGTGGTAATCGACACTGACCTTTTTCAAAATAAACTTACCCTTTTAACCAAGTATGTGAATGGTTTAAAGGAAAAACATTGTGTAAATAATGTTTTGAGGGGATAGAATCCAGAAGTGAGTTTTGGAAACAGAGTCCAATCATGCTTCTGACATTTGAAGTGCTTCTCCAGCATCATCACCAGATGATGGGCTATCTCTGCTCACACGCCTCCTGTAACAGGGAGCTCACTACCTCTCAAAGGCACCTTCTGTCGGGTCTGCCTGGAAACGCTGCTTCCGCAGACTCCGCACCTGAGGCCAGGTCTGCAGGGATGCTCAGCCCCCTTCCTTCGCAGGGGAAATACTTTTGGATGTGCACCTTCCACTCCTGGCAGGGCCGCGAGCCCCTGTGGCAGTGCTTCACCCTCTGGGAGGGACCCTCTCCATCTGGGAACAATGCGGGTAGCGTTTTCTCTTAAAGGGCGGTGTCAGGAATGGAAGCGGATATACCCAGCAGCAGTGGGCCTCGCATCTGCTTCCAGAAGTGGAGGCCGGCCTGGGACAGGGGGAGCCCTGAGGACACCACCAGGGGGTCCCAGGACCAGATGCGAGTGGGCACAAGCCCCCAGCCCTGGAGGAAGGAAAACCATTTCATAAATAACCGCATGGGGTTGTGGGCCTTTTCTCACAAGCCTCAGCACCTCTTTGGCCTCTCCATGGTGAACCCACCCCCCACGCTATGCCACCAGGCCAGGTCCTGCAGCATCGCCTCCGTGGCTGGGACTTCCTCACCAGCCTGTGGTCGTGGGGTGGTCATTTCCCCCTTACCTGACTTATCTCAGGATTCACACACACACACTTGACTTTCGGAAACTTCTTTTAAATTAATTTCACTGACACTAAAAGGGAAGCTTTGTGGAGTGTGATTGTGGTTACCTGTTAATACTCGGCAACAATTATGAACCCTGATATGAGCCAACTTCTTCCGTCTTATCCCCTTTGAGGACGCTCTGTCATCGCCCCCATTTTACAAACGAGGAAACTGAGGCTCGGAGGCCTGGGGCAATGTGTTCCAGAACAGACGGCAGGAAGCCGGGGTAGGAATTCCAACAGGGAATTCCCTCTGTGGAAGGGAACGTGGCTGGCACCTCCCTGCCTTCCACCCTCAGTGCTAACGTGAAAAAAAGGATGGTGTTATGGAAAAGGCAAAGGGCTGGAGATCCCCCGGATTCCCAGGTTAGGGCGCCGGTCTCACCGTGCGCGCAGGCGGGTCGCGTGCCAGAACAGAACCCGGGGGTCAGGCCGGGGGCGGCGGGCACCTTCACCAGGACCGCCCGTGGCGTTCCCCCAGCCCCTCCGCCGCGGGTCCCACGTGGCCCAGACCCTGCGGCGGCCTTTCCGAAGGGCGGAGCCGAAAAACGGCGGCTTCGTTCCACTCGGCCCCACAGCGCCCGGGAGCGAATCCCGAGTCCGCTCGGAACGGCCTCGCTGCGTGCAGCTTGGAGCTGGAGCGGGGATTCCGGGAAGCGGCGGGGCTCGGGAGAGAGACGCCCGGGTACCCCGCCGCGCGTTCCCGCCTCTGTGCCCTCGGGGGGTGGGGCCCCGGACGCCGCTGCCATTGGCCGTGGGGGGTGAGGCGGACCCCGCGCAGGAAACCCCGCCCCTCCCTCTGCGGCGGGGGCGGCCCCAGCCGATGAATGAAGAGGCGCGGGCGGCCCGGGAGGCCAGAGCGTGGAGCGCAGCGCTGCGCGGCGGCCAGGCCCCGGAGAAGAGGACGGTGAGTGCGCAGGGAGCGGGGAGCGGGCGCGGGTGCGCAGGGCCCGACCCGGTGGCGTAGGAGCGCGGCAGGTGCCGCCATCGTGGGCGGGGGCTGGAGCGCCGAGGGGATGCGCGCCGGGGCGGGAGGCCTGGGCACCGGTTCAGCGCCCCGAGCCTCTCCGCGGGGGCGGGCAGGACCGAGCGGTATCGGAGGCCAAATTGGCCGCTTCCCGCAGCCGGCTGCGCGGGTAGGAGCTCCCGAGTCGCCCGCAGGAGGAGCGCTGCAGCGGGTGCGGGGAGGAAGCGGGTGAGTAGGGGCTGGGGCCCTGGCGGGGACTGTTGGAGTGGCCGGGGCGGGTGACCTGGGCAGGTGGCCCGGAGCGCGCGCAGGTGCAGGCCCCACAGGTCCAGCTGGGGACGGACGCGCCTCCGCGGAGCTCCAGGGTTGCGGAGTCAACCACTTGCGGCGGCCGCTGCTGCTGAGTCAAGGAGGAAACCTTCATGCACGGAAGTTTCTCGGGGGCGGCTGGGCTTTGTTCGCGCCAGAGGCGCTCGAGACACCTCCAGATGGGTAGCGCGGGCGGAGCGCACGGGGCTAGTTTCCAGCAGCGGCAGTGCCCCTTTCCCTGCCCCACCACGCGACGTCTTGGCCTTGGCTTGGGGGAACTCGGGCGCCCCCCAGGTGCAGGCAGAAGGTCGGGTGTCCTCGCGTTGCTGTTGGGCGCCCCTGGCCAGGGAGGATGGAAAGGAAGGAGCAGGCAGGCTTAGCTGCCCTAGACCGGCCCTAGACCGGGAACCCGGGAGCAGATCCGACTTCCACTTCCAAGGGAGAAACCGCCTCCCTCATTGGCGCCCCGAGGGGAGAGAGAAGCTCAGCGAGGTTTCCATGTGGTCTGCGTGGTTGGTGAACCCTCAGGCTGGGGGGTACCCCGCTTGGCGTGCAAGGCCCTCTTTGGAGCTGCCGTGGGACCAGGCTGTGCGTCCTGTTTCTGTCTGGAGGCGGCTGGAACGCGGTAGTTTTCCACATCCATGCAACCGGCTTGTCAGCTGCTGCTCCTCAGCTGTGGTTTTTGGAACTTGGGCTACCTCCATCTAATCAGAAACTGGCTCTGTGGAGCCCGATATCAGCGAGGTTTTCATTCCCAGCACCGCAGAGCAGATGGATCTCAGAGGACAGCTCCTTGGTCTTAGCCGGTTCCACTTGTGAATCTGGTAATAATGACAGAGACAGTGACAGCCGGGGCTAGGTGTTGACTGCTGGAATGTGCCGGACATGGTAATGTGCCGGTCAGGGTGCCCTGACTGCACTTGGCAGGCTATGTCCTGCCTTCCTGCTGGGCAAGGTCAGCAGGTGGTGCCTGGAAAATTCTTCATGAGGGAGCTTCCCTCCCGAGTGGCCATGACCTAATCTGTGGGTGTGGCCCCTAAAGCAGGTGCTGGGCAAGTCCCTACCATGGTGGAGAGCTGGCTGGGCACGTGGCAGGCAGGGCAGGCTGGGCCAGGTGAAGGGTGGCCAGGTGGATGGACGTGCTCTCCTTGCTAGAGCAAGTGACTCCAGTGACTAAGCCCAGAGAGACTGGCTCTCCTCAGGGCTCTGATGGGCCCCTTGGCTTGACCAAACCCCATTGCAGCTTTGGTTCCAGGTTGGTCTGACTTCCAAATGGCAAAGTTTTTCTCAGCCCATGGTAGAATGAAAAGTTAACTTATCGAATTTAGTATTGTGCCTACAAGGTCCTTGATCTGGATGTCTCCATGAGTGTTAATCCATTTCTGGGGTGGGTACTGCTGAGCCAAAATACATTCCTGGCTTCCTGGACTGGTCGACCAGAACATGTTGGGTCCTGGTGCTCTCCCCAGCGGTTGGTTGTAGGTGGTCAGAGATGAGCCACAGAAAAGTCAGCGTGCAGCCTGGTGCTGGGGGCAGGAGGGAGCAGGGCCCTCAGAGCACCTGCCTGGGAGGGAGCCACGCCAGGCCAGCCCTCCTGCTTCCTCCAGCGGGGTGTGGACAGAGGCCACAAAACGTTCCCTCACTTGCCACGTGACTGCCTCTTTCACAAGTGGCAAGGTGCACATTGTTGGCTTTTGGACAAGGACATGGGACAGTCCTCGGACCTTGCTGTCGCTTTCGTTCTGGGACAGGGACCACTGGCCCCCAGCAAGCTTGCTGAGTGTCAGCTGACTTCAGGCAGGATCTGGGTCTTGCCCACTTGTTGGAACCACAGGTGCATGGGGATTGCACCCTTGAACAGGGAGGGAGGCGCCAGCAACTCACATGCTAGGTTAACAAGTTCTGGGTGACTCGGAACCTTGGCCCTGCTGGGGGTGTGGGGAGGAAACTGGCCCTGCTTCTGGGACAACAGACTCTGGGCTTGTCCTCCTGTGGGTCTCTGCAGAGGAAGCAGACTGGGGCCACAAAGAACAAACTGGTCCTGGGGACCGTGCTTCCTTCTCTGGCCCCTGCCAGCCCTTCAGGCTACCTGCTGTCCTCAGATGCTGGGGTCTCCAGCTGTCTCCCACCCTTCAATTCTTTTCCGTAGGCACCTTCCCACCAGCATCACACAGAATTAGACCCTGGGACTACATTTCTGGGGGAAAGTGTCTGCTTTTTAAAACCACATGCCTTCTGCAGAAGCCGCTCCCCGTGTAGCCCAAGCGTAGCATGAGACTTGCCACCACTGGCTGGGGTCGCTTATGGATGCCAGAGAACCCAGATTCCTCTCCCTGCCGTGTGCACCCAGGCCCCTCCTGCCCACAGACCTCACCTTTTCTTGGTGTTTGTTTTTAAATCTAGCAAGACTTGGGGGGGTACCTGAGGCATTGCCCCTCTGGTCCAAGCCACAGGGAGAGCTTGGGGTGCTTGGGTGCATGTGGTGTCCAGTCTGCTGGGCGGCGTGTGGTGTCCAGTCTGCCGCAGACTCACTTGGGGCCTTGCATTTGCCACTGGGCTCTGCCCTTCGGGAGACACTGCGGACCTGACACTTGGACCCATGGGCCTAGGAGGCCACCTGGAAGGAGAGTGGCCCAGCTGTGCTAGGCAGGTCCCTCATCCGGACAGAACCTGCATCCCATAGCCTCTCAAGCCCCCCGAGGGCCCTTCTGGGTCTTGTCTCTCCCACAGGTTGGTGGTCAGATTTGAGCCCCTTTGCTGGCAGGCCCTCTGAGCTGCCCGCTTTTCCCTCCCACCACCTGCCCTGCCTCCTGTGGTGCACGGGGTTCTCCTGGAGGAGGGAGGTCATGGGCATCCCCCACCTCCTCACCTTCACCCTCAGGAGTCCCAGGGCCCTGGCTGCTCTGCACAGCAGGCTGGGAAGCAGGCTTTGTGCCCAAGGACTAGCCTGAGAACCAGGAGGTCCTTTCCCCTTCCCCAGAGAACAAGGAGAGCTGTGAATACCACGGGGCTGTAAAGGGGACCCCCACATGCAGGAAAACCTGAGTTGTGGCATCACTTACACCTTTGCTCACCAGTAGCCGAGGCACGGTGGGGGTCCTGAGCATGGGCAAGGCAAGCCACTTCCACTCCAGCCATGGAAGGAGGCTGAGGAGGCCAGGGCAGCTGTGCACATCTGCGGCAGGCAGGGCCTGCGGGGCTCCGGGGCCGGACAGGATGGATTTCCATTCTGAGTCTGTTTCCCATGAACTCCAGTGCTGACTGGGCCCACTTTGAGTAGGACGCTCAGTGGCTCATTCCCATTCTCATAATGTCTCTGTTATGGGGGAAACTGAGGCAGAGAGCGCCGCCTCCCCCATGCCCCCGCCCATGACCTGCGTGGCTTGGAGCCAGCCTCTCTCTTCTTCTCAAACATGCCCTCAAATGGCAGGAAGCTTTTAGTTCCATGGATGGGATGATGAGTCGGAAGGAAGAGTAAACCTGCACACCCAGGTTCAGTAGGCGGAGACTGGGTGCAAGCAGGGACCTTCAGGTTGAGGGACGGGTCTGTCTGGGCCCGCCCTGCTGCTGCGCCCCGGCTCCCTCTCACTCAGACAGTCCTTCATTGTTGGCCCCATGCAAAGCAATGGCTTCCTGCCTGCTCGCCTATGCGAGGTCACCAGGTATGCAAATTGGGGTGCACCAGGCACAGCTGAGGCCCCCAGATGCTGCTGCCAGAGTCTGTGCCTCAACCTAAAGAAGTGAAAGCTCCCTTCATTCATTCACCCAGCTTGAGGAAGAGACCCCAGTGTGAGTTTGGAGACAGAGGAGAGAGTCCCAGGTGTCACAGGGGGCTGGTGTGGCAGGGGAGGTGGCTGAGGACGGTGTGGGGAGCAGGCAGGCGCTCAGGGCAGCCTCAGAGCCGTCAGGTGCCAGGAGGAGGGACTCGGCTTTGTCAGGTAGTGCCTGGGCTGGAATCTGAAGAGAAAGGAGAACTGAGACCCCGTGGTCCTGCCTGGCCTCCAAATTCTGAGTGGGTCCTGGAAGCCGGGCCTGAGACGTCCCCTAATGTGGAGGGGGTGCTACCCACCCAGCCCAGCTCCAGGCCTCCCTGGGAACATTTGCTGGGCCACAGTAAGTCAGGCAGGTCAGGCCCAGGGTCTGGCAGGCTTAAAATAGGTCTCTCAGAGATGCTGTGTCCTTTCCACATGCTGCGCTGAGAGCGCTTTGCAGAGAGCCAGACTGGGAAGTAAGTGGATGGGGCCTGGGGAAGTAGGTAGGCTTCTAGAAGCGGCACAGGCTGGGCTGTGTCAGCTGCCCGCACATGGGGATACAGGCTGGCACCCCAGTTCCCACAAGCCAGGCCGTGTCAAGTACCCACACGTGGCCACTGGCTCCTCACAGGACTTCCTCCCGAAGTCCTGGCTTGAGAGGAGGGGAGGCAGAGGTCAGCTGGATTCACCTCTAAAAGACCCTAGCAGAGAAGTCGACCTCTTATCCCGGGGATGCAGCTGACTGACAAGGCCAGCATGAGGAAATTGGAAGAGAACTCTGGCCCCCATGGCCTCCTCCTAAAAGAGCGGGCACAGACACATACACAGGTGCACACGCATGCGTACACCCTCCCCAGGCCTGCCCTCGGCCGGAGGCTCCAGGGACACATTATCCCCCGGCTGATCGCCTTGGCCTAATTCACGCCCTGGCTGCCAAGGCCTCTGGCAGCAACTTTCCCCCTTCCTCCCCTGCAGGGTTGTTGTGGGTTAGAGCAGGGACAGGGCCTGAGGGGGCTAAACTCCCAGGGAAAGGGCAGCTGGCTCTCTCGATGCACAGGAGGGGCGGGGTGCTTTGTGTTTCTCTCGGGCTGAGAGCCACCTAAGGCTCCGCTCGGCTTCCTCTGGCCTCAGATGTTCTCCCATGGATGGAGGCATCAGGGTGGCCGGGAAAGGACAGGCCCAGAGGTGAGTGGGTGTCCCAGGGTGGGGCAGCCACAGGGGGCCTGGAGTGGCTTGCAGGCAGGGCCACCAGTCAGGGTTCCCGGCCTGGGCACACGGGCAGGCTCTGCTTCCAGGGGCTCCTTCCCACCTGCCGGCTGCGTGGGAGCCGTGTGGCTAGAGCCCCGGGGGAGACCTTGTCCCTCATTCTGGAGCAGCCGTCAGGAGTACAAGGCCATGGGAGAGGGCCCTACTCCCTTGATGGGGCAGATTTCAGTGACTGTGTGTGCACAGGAGAGCTCAGCTGGTTCAGGCCTCCAGAAGGTTCCGGGACGGCAACGGCGGTGGTGTTCTGTCAGAACTTCTTCCCGAAGCCCGGCTCCCAGGGCCTTGGATGGTGCCTGGAGTTGACTCCAGGTTCCGTGCCTCTTGTCCCTGCCGGTCTCTGCAGCCCAGGTGGTTCTGATTCGCAGCCACGGGCAGCTTTCGCGCCCTGCTCTCGAGTGACTGCCGCTGGGCTCCTCACGGGTGCGACGGTGTCCTGGGAGTCCCTGAAGCCCAGGTTTCCCGCACAGCAGGCGTTAGGAAGCGGGTGCCAAAGCATGGAAGGACTGGCTTGTATTCGTCTGAGTTATCCACAGAAACACAACCAACAGGATAGGTGGAAAGAGATTTATCCTGAAGACCTGCCTCACACACTTATGGAATGGGGAGTCCCGAGACCTGTCGTTGGCAAACTGAAGGCCCAGGAGAGCTGATGGTTTCGGTCCAGTCTGAGTCTGAAGGCCCAAGAACTGGAGAAACACTGCTGCAGGTTCCAGCCTGAAGGCTGGAGATCCAAGAAGAGCTGGCATTTCAGTCCAAGCCCAAAGGCAGGAAAAGACCAAGGTCCCAGCTGCAGCAGTCACCGGAGGAGACCTTCTCACTCAGCCTTTGGCTCTTTGGAGGCCCCCACCTGATTGGATGAGGCCCACCACCCTGCGGAGGACCATCCCTTCACATGCCAATCTCACCTGGAAACACTCACAGCACACGCAGAACGATGCCGGGCCAAATGTCTGGGCACCCAGGGCCCACTCAGGTTGACACACGAAATTCACCATTAACAGCGCTCTTGGCCCTGACCCTGAGACCATCACACATGGCATCAGAGGCTGTAGAGTGGGCCCCGCAGAAGACAGGAAGCAGATGCCCCGGTGTTAGATGCAGTCAAGGTGTTCAGATGAGGATGACAGTGGACTGGAGCTGGGACGCTGACAGGAGCCAGAGCGGCCTGGGGGCTGGCCGCTGGCCTGTCCTTCCCACGGGTGCAGTCTCCTGCACTCCATGGCTGACCCATCCCTGCCCCGGGTCTCCCACTCCCTCCTCTGCCACCTGGCTGCCACTGCCCGGCCTTCCACAACTGCCTCTCACCATCACCCCACCTGCAAACTCCTCATCTGCAGCACTGGGGTTCACCTGTGCCTGGCCACATCAGCGGTGCAGTCTCATCTGCGTATACACCAGCCCACCCATGCAGCCAGCTTGGGATGAGAGGACAGTCATGAGGTCCCCGTGGCCCTTGGAAGGAGGCCTTTGGAAGAGGCAGGTCCTTTGAATTTGGTCTGGGGTCAAGGCTGCCTGCAGCTCCCTCCCCAGCCCCGTAGCGGGGGCTGTGTCCATGCATCAGAAGAAGCCACTGAAGCTGAGGGTGTGGCTCTGGGATGAGGATGAGGCTCCATCCCTCACTGGTGCAGGGACCAGCTTGGGAAGCTAACGCACCTTTTTCTCAAAACCAATTCCAAGTGGAAAGAAACTATAGGCATATGTGCCTGTGTACACGCACCTACACAGCTGTGCACACACAGGCACACACAGGGTGCCGGAAAGAAGACTCGAAAGGACAGGCCTCCCTGCTTCCCTGAGCCCAGCTGCAATGTCCTATTCCCCTTGGCGGGGCCGGTCCAGGGGCCAGGCCAGGGGCCAGGCGGCCTCTACATGGGGCTGCCATGAGGCCCTTCCAGCTCCTGAAACTCCCTTGCCCCACCCCACACCAGCTTATCCACAATGGGCCTGAGACCAAGAAACCAAAGGTGTGGGCCGCCGAGCTGCCCGCCTTAACGCGGACCAGACAGCATTACTCCAGGCACCATTAGCAGCGAACACAGAGGCGACGCTCACCTTCTTACTGAGCCATGAGCTTATCTGCCTTGGCCATCTCAGAAGCTAGCAGATCCTAGAAGAAAAGCCACATGTGAGTGGCCTGGATGGTCCTCATGGGCCCCAGCAGCACTGTCCTTGAGGGAACTGATTCCTGAGACCAGGACGGGGCCGCTGGCTGCCTCCACCAAGCATGCATCTGTCTGGCTGTCCACATCGCTGGACTCGGCTGCTGCGGCTAAGATGCTTTCATGTCCCACGTTGGGCTGGTTTTTGTGCCAAACGCTAGCCCTGAACTGTGAGTCCTGCACAGCATATTCAGCAAGGACTCCTTCAGGTCCAGGCCAAGCATTGACACACATGTTGGGCACCCACTTCTCCAGGCAGAATTCTCATCCCTCTGGCTCACCAGCTCAGAACGGCACGCTAAGTAAATTCCAGTGCTCACGACGTATCCACGTGAGGTCTTGGTACAACCCCAGAAACTTCCTTTGGAAAATGCATGAACGTGGGACTGTCCTCATCACCCTGAGAGTTCAGGAGTGTCGCCTGCCCTGCGTCACTCAGCAACCCACCCGTCTCCTGGTGACGGCCCGAGCCAGGCAGATGCCCCGTCAGAGCCAGCTTTTACATTTGCTTCTGTTGTCCTTTAGCCCCTGAGTCATGGAACGCCCACCCTCCCCTTTCCAATCTAGACACCACTGTTGAAGGGGGAAACGGCCTCCCAGAGATTTTCAGCTTCAGAAGAGAACCCAGAGCTGAAACTCTTGGGCATGACGAAGATGGAATGGGTACTGTCACACGCGTGCCGCTTGCGTGAGGGCAAGTACAGATTCAGATAAGGGGAGGCTGGCCCGAAGCCAGGTCGCTGCTGGATCTCAGAAAGACGTCAGAACCAGGCCCCAACAGAAGCCCCTGGAGGTGCACAGCTGGTGAGCTGAGTGCTGCCGCGTAATTCTCATCGTGTGCAGCTGTCTGATGGGCATCTGCTAGAAGCCACATGGCTAATATTTAAAATAGGATTTTAAATTTGCTGATTTAAATTTAATTTTAATTTAATAGGTGACTTTCGACTGAGCTTTACATATTTATGTCAGAGCTTTTAATTCAGGTAAATCAGCCTTCAGCTTGAAGCTGTTTGGACCCCTGCAACTACCTGTTCTTTCTCAGTTGCGGCTTTCATTTTCAAGAAGGAAGTCCTTCTGTTTCTCTGTGGCCATTGCTGATCACGAAGCTTAGCAATCTGGCTTCCTCTCAAAGCTGTGCAGACGGGAACCTCCCCCTTACCTGCTTTGACCCCAGCGTCTGGTCCTGAGGCCAGGGCTGAACACACTGCGTGTACAAGGCAAACCCAGTATCTGGGCGTTGAGTGGGTGTTTCACGACAGTCTGTGTCTTGGTCCGCAATGGTTTACATGGGTTTGCCCACCACTGAGCATCCCAGGACCTCATCAGACCCTTTGCAGAAGTGCTGGTGAATCCGACCCACCCCAGCCCGCCACCCCTGTCCCAGCATTTGCAGCCAGGCGGCACCTCTGTCTGAGCTCTCCCTTGCCCACGTCAGGCTGTTCCTTCCTTGGCCCCGTTGAGGTTCCTTCCCTTGATGTTCTGGCCCAGCCCGGAAATGAGGTCAAGTTTCTGCTATTTATGTGTCTGCATGTGCATGTGTGTGCGTGTGTGTGGACCTTGACCTCCAGGCAGCCCTCAGGGTACTTCTTGGCTCTGTGTGCGTGCACTAAGAAAAACGACGCGAAGGAAACACGCCCAGATGCTGCCTGGGGAGTCTGGGTAGCTCTGAGCCTGGCCTGTACTACTCTGGGTCTCTGAGGTTGCTTTCTGTTTCAGCGGCTGGTGGAGATCCTCCGGGCTGCTGAGCGGTGGAGCCGTGGCCCCTCCTCACCAGTCCCACGCCGGGGCTGTTGCTCCTCGTCTTTTCCACTCGACTCCTGGCATTCGAGTTCTTGTGTTAAAAATGCTCCTGGGACGTCATCCTTGCGACAGCTCACTTCAGTGGCAAGCCTGTGGCTTGTGGGTGGCAGTGGGTGGCTCTCTGCCCCTCGGGGAGGTGTGGAGCATTGCTCTTACAGTACAAAAGTCTCTGCTTCCTTCCACGCACACTCCCTTTCTGACACAGCAGGCCCCAAACCAGCCTGGCCTGCCAGCTCGTGCATAGGTATTGGCACTGTAAATAAAACCCCGGGTGTGGCCTCGGGCACCCAGGCCTCAGGAATGACTGCTGTGGAATCTCTGCTGTCCGAGGCCTCCAAATTCGGCCTCAAACAGTCTCACAGCAGCATCCAAGATCAACAGCGGACGCACGTGAGTGCCACACGAGTGTGCACGGCTCTTTCAATAGGTGTCAGAAGGCAGCTGTGACGCAGACTGTCAGCTCTGGAGCCAGACTGCGGGGGCTGCATCCTCATTGCCACCGGCGGGCTGTGTGGCCTTGAGCAAACGACTGACCCCCCCGCGCCTTCTTCCCCTACTCTGAGGCCTGGGACAGTGCCTGGTACACAGCTGGCGCTCAGTGTGCACAGCGGGTGTCAGCACCCCACCGCCCAGCGGGATTCTTTACAGCAGCTGCCTGCATTCGTCCCAAGGAGCCTGGGGCTGGGGCATCCATTCACTGAGAGGTGAGACCTCCAATTCCACGTAGGAGCTGTGTGGGGACCGCGCTTCGGTGGAGGACGTGGGGAGAGGAGCCAGAGCCCAGCTTTGGGGGCTCAATTCTGAGATCTGTGTGGCCTTGGGGAAGGGGTGCTGGTGCTGCCAGATCTCTCCAGATGTAAAACAAACCTTGCCTCCACCTGGGGGAGATCCCACGGCCTGCTCGCAGCCTGACCATGCTGGGCCCGTTTATCTGCCCTCACAGATGAAGTCACCCCTTTATTTAAAAACCAAAACAAAAAACAAAAAAAGTCAGCAATTTGTCATCCCCAAATGCTGCAGTGTCTTTCAGCGTAGGCCTGTCCCAGGGCTGGTTCTCACTGATACCCCTGTGTCCCCTTCCACCCCCACAGTGGATCAGCGGCTGTGCCTCTGCTCCCACCCGCCAGGCTCACCTTACAGTTTGTGTCTGTTAAGCTCTAACTCTGCCTCAATCCCAGGGTCATCTCTCTGGGCCCTCCCCAGGTCTCTGTCATCTCCCAAATTTGGGGGCACATGTGGCACCTGTTTGCCTCCGTGGGGGCTGCTGCAAGAAATGACCACACACCAAGAGGCTGAAAACATAGAATTTTATTCCCCTAGCTCCAGAGGCCAGGAACCCAAAATCCACACGGGCTGTGCTCCCCCTGGGGCTCTGAGGAGGGTCCTTCCTGCCCCGATGGCTCCCGGGGCTCCAGGTGGTCCTGGGAGTGCCATGCCTGTCTCTGTCTCTTCTGCAGGTGGCCTTCTCTGTGTCATCTTCTCCTCTAAATGCACCTGTCACCAGGTTTAGGGCCCACCCTGTTCCCAGGATGATCTCTTCTCAGATCACTCATCACATCTGCAAAGACGCTTTTTCCACATAAGGTCACGCGCTCAGTCAGGTTCCAGGTGAACGTGACTGCCTGGGGAACGTGGGGGGGCACTCGTCCACCCACCCTAGTCCCAGCGCAGGCCCAGCAAAGAGACTCTGTAAGGAGCTGCCAGGAGGATCCTGGGACAGCACCTAGCCCAGGTCCCCATGGGACTGCTCACTGTCCCTGCGTCTCCATGCATCTCTGCACATCGCCAGCTGTGGCTGGAAGGAGACCCCATGGCTGAATACTTGGGGCTTCGAACTCTGCAGAGCCCTGAGCACGGCTGAGGTGGCCCCAGCCTCAGCCTCACATCAGTGGGCAGCATTTCTCACGCTTTGTGTTTTGGAGCCTCCCGGGGTGCAATGTTTCATGGACTGAAGAAGCTTCCGGAAGCTCCAGGTCCCTGTTAAATGTGATACAATGTGGCCCAATATGGACACGCCACTGCCCACCCCACCCCAGCTCTGCAGTGAAGACAAAAGACCCAGACTGTGGACTTAGACGACAGAAACAGGCCCTGTCTTACTGCTGAGGACCGGAAATCAGGGATCATGGTGTCTGCAAGGCTGGCCCTTGGAGCCTGCGGGGAAAGGAGCTGCTCCCGGCCTCCCTCCCAGGCAGGGGAGTGGTCTTCACATCCACGTGGCGTTCTCCCTCCCTGCGTGGGCGTTCACATCCCCTTTCTAATATGGACACCGGTCACATTGGATCAGGGCCCACCCAATGTCTCTGTTTAACCTTAGTCGCCTCTTTAAAGGCCTGAGTTTCAAAAACTGTCACATTCGGAGGTACTGGGGGTTAGGGCTCCACGACAGCTTCTTTTGGGGGTCACAATTCAGCCATAACAGGAGGTGCCCCAGATGGCAAGCACCTTGAGGTCTGCAGGAAAGACCCTCCCAGGGCCGGGGGCAGCACAGGTGTTTCGTATCACAGCATCCCCGGGAAGGACCCTCCCAGGGTGGGGGGGCAGCACAGGTGTTCCGTATCACAGCAGCCCCGGGAAGGACCCTCCCAGGGCCGGGGGCAGCACAGGTGTTCCGTATCACAGCATCCCCGGGAAGGACCCTCCCAGGGTCGGGGGCAGCACAGGTGTTCCGTATCACAGCAGCCCCGGGAAGGACCCTCCCAGGGTGGGGGCAGCACAGGTGTTCGGTTTACAGCAGCCCCGGGAAGGACCCTCTGAAGGTGGAGGCAGCACCGGTGTTCCACATCACAGCAGCCCTGTTTATTTGCCGGTTTATTTCTGGTGGGGAAACCCCTTAAGATGCAGAGAGGATGCAGCCACCTGGGTTTCCCAGAAGGCCTTGGGCAGTGGTGGGGACCTGTGTATCCGGGAATTGGTGTGGGGAGTAAGGAGGTGCCCTGCGGAGCCTCGGGATGGTGGGAAACGGGGCTGGTGAGGGCAACGGGGCAGGGGCAGTGCAGGGTTCAGAAGGAAGGTGGCGCGTGGGCACATTTTCCTGGTAACTGGTTCACATGGCTGCCGATTGCAGCTCCTGTTAGCCACAGGCAGCGATGCCAGCTGCCGCAGACCAAGGCCGAACCAGCACCGGCCAGAACTTGGCGGCCGGGGGCGTCTCCAGTGCTGGGGACACATGTGGCCCGGGAGGCCGTTTCCAGCTCATTCCTGCACCTCCCAAACTGCACCAAGAGGAGCTCCTTTCTCACGCCAAAGGGTACAGAAAGCTGCCAGGGCATGAATTTAAGGATGAACAAGGTCAGGCTCCAGGACCAACATGGAGACCCCCTGTGGAATCCATCAGGGCCACTCGGCTGCAAATGGCAGGGGACGTGGCTGACACGAGAGGGGGCAGGGCGGGGTGACCTGGGACCCCAGTGTCTGACTCGGCCTCCGCGTCTCAGCTCCACTCTCCACTGTGTGGCCCCATCTCGGTGGGCCCTGCCTTCTTCACAGCCCCGACGCCACACTGCTGAAGCGGCAGCTTTCCCTTCCAACAGTTCTAGAAAGGGCAGGAACCGAGCCCCTGTGAGTAGGCCGGGCACAGCCCCCACTTCCCGCAGCGGAACTGCGGCTGGGAGACAGTGCCTGAGTGTGGGTTTGGCCAGACGCCACCCTGGATTTGGGAGACTCTTGAGACAAGGCAGGCAGAGCTTTGAGCCACCCCCATGATGGGTGTGCTGGAATGTTCCCGCCTGGTCGTGCTGTATCCGTGGAGAGACGTGAGCTTGCTAACCAGACATTCTTCTCACAGGACACACCAGCCCCTTGGATACCACTTGGCCACTCCCACGGAGGCCACTCACACTGTGTGGCTGAAGCCTCGAGGTCACCAGGCGGAGGCGCGGAGATGCCCCTGCACCCGCTGGGGGACAAGCCGCTCACCTTTCCCGGCCCCAGTTCAGCCATGGAAAACGGGCTTGACCACGGCACGCCCCTGAGCCCCGGCTCCCTGCGCTCCGCTGCCCATAGTCCCCTGGACACCAGCAAACAGCCTCTCTGCCAGCCCTGGGCCGAGAAGCGTGGCGCCCGGGGGACCCATGAGGTGCGGTACGTCTCGGCCGGGCAGAGTGTGGCATGCGGCTGGTGGGCCTTCGCACCCCCGTGCCTGCAGGTCCTCAATACGCCCAAGGGCATCCTGTTCTTCCTGTGCACGGCCGCATTCCTGCAGGGGATGACCGTGAACGGCTTCATCAACACGGTCATCACCTCCCTGGAGCGTCGCTACGACCTGCACAGCTACCAGAGCGGGCTCATCGCCAGCTCCTACGACATCGCCGCCTGCCTCTGCCTCACCTTCGTGAGCTACTTCGGGGGCTCAGGGCACAAGCCACGCTGGCTGGGCTGGGGCGTGCTGGTCATGGGCACGGGGTCGCTGGTGTTCGCCCTGCCCCACTTCACAGCTGGCCGCTACGAGGTGGAGGCGGACACGGGCGTCAGGACGTGCCCTGCCAACCCCAGCGCGGCGTGTGCGGACCGCACCTCGGGCCTGTACCGTTACCAGCTGGTCTTCATGCTGGGCCAGTTCCTGCATGGCGTGGGCGCCACCCCCCTCTACACGCTGGGCGTCACCTACCTGGATGAGAATGTGAAGTCCAGCTACTCGCCCGTCTACATTGGTGAGTGGGGCCGGGGAGGTTGGCACGGGGCAGGGAGGGCCGAGGGTAGTGTTGCAGGAGTGAGGGCGACCGGCGGAGCCAGCCCCACCCCCTGCCTTCGTGTGCGCCTTGCCTGCATGGCCCCGGGGCTGCTGCGAGAGGCGGTAGGGGAGGGGAGTCAGGCCGGAGGCCCAAAGCTGACATAAGGGACTCTGGCTTTCTTATGCGGACCCTGCTCAGGGCTCCAGGCCGCTGTGCCCAGGAGTCTCAGTGCAACCCCTGTGTGGTGTCCAGCCCACCTTGCCAGGAAACTCTTGAGACAAGGCAGGCAGAGCTTTGAGCCACCCCCATGACGGGTGTGCTGGAATGGGGCCCAGTTACCAGGCACTGGGTGGCACCAGGTCCAATGGTGGCTGCTGGAATGGGGCACAGTCACCAGGCACTGGGTGGCACCAGGTCCAAAGGTGGCAGACCTCATGCTCCAGCTGGGAACCTAGCACTTGCCTGGGAAGGAGTTTCATGTGGGATAAGTGACGAGGGACAGAGCCCAGAGGCCACACCCATGCCTCCCCGTAAGCACCATGTCTGCTCCGGCAGCCACACAGGGGGGTGCGGAAGAGACCGAGCAAATCCGGAGAGTCAGAACTTTGAGGGGAAAAGTAACACGAAGCAGCTCATGGCTGCTTCACAGCCGCCTGAGAGTAAATCTGTATCACAACCCTATGCCAAGCAGCTGAGCTCACTGCCCTGGGGCAGCCCTGGGCCCCTCACTGGCTTCTGGCTCCTGTTTGTTGAGACGTAGGGAAGCCCCATGGCCTGTCCAACAGGGACAATTTGACCCTGTGCATGGCCCGACTGACCCCACTTCTCGGTGCCCCCTGCCTGGCTTTCCTCTCCTGGGTGGGGCATCGTAGGGATGGTCAAGGGGAGCAGCTGGCCCCAGCCGGACTCTGCAGTGACCTCAGCCTCCTCATGTCCTCTTTGAGCTCTGCTCATCCCGAGAACCAAGGCAGGCGTTGATCACCTCACTCCAGTGAGGTTCGTCCCACTACCCTGACCCTTCCAAATCTCAGCCTACGGGGGCATGAGCGTGGCTGGGTGGAGGGGCTCAGGCCTCTCTGGTCCCTTTCCCCACCCTGGGTCCCTAATTCCTGCCAGGGTCGGTCTGTGCGGCTACTTAGACGTCCTGCCAAACCAGGCTTCGAGGACCTTTGCCCTATTGTAAGGGAAAGACAGCAGTGCGCTTGGCTTTGAGGAGGTTTTTTAAAGCTGACACTGACCCACGTCAGGCCCAGTGGTGGCTGCACGGACTTGCCTAACTTGAGGCCCATGAGGGGAGTGGGCCGGAGATGCACAACGGTGGGTGCAGGGCTTCTCTCAGGCACGAAGCCCCACATGGCCCTCTGCAGCCCCAGGTTGGTGCACAGCGGCCCTGATGCCTCTGCCTCTCTTGCAGCCATCTTCTATACCGCAGCCATCCTGGGCCCCGCTGCTGGCTACCTGATCGGAGGTGCCCTGCTGAACATCTACACGGAAGTGGGCCGACGGTGAGTGGCCACGCACCCTGCTGCCTGCCGCGGGGCCACACCCACGGGAGCCCACCAAACTGCGTGCACTGGAGAGATCCACGTGTCTCTGGAAGGGGGTTCAGAGCCAGCAGGGCCCCCTCTGAGTCAGGCCGGGCATGGTGCCGGTGCTGGGCCCCCGGGCTGGAGGGAGTCAAGGCTGGCCTTGGCTCTGTTGGACTCGGGGGATCTTGGGGGCCTTGGGAGTCCGCCCCAGGGCAGGGGGCGAGGCAGACGGACGGTGCCCAAGGCCCAAGCACTTGCAAAGTCCAGCGAGCCCTGGCCACTAGTTCCCTAATGGAACTGAGATTCTTTTGTTTTCCTTTCTTTGTATCTTGTGTGTGTGACACTAGTTTCTGTAAACGTAAGCGGGAGAAAGCAAGGTGGGGGTGGAGGGAGAAGCAGACAGAGGGAAAGACAGACAGGGAAAGACCAAGAGACAGACACAGAGATGGAGATGCAGAGAGAAAGAGAGATACAGAGAAAGCAGACAGACAGTGACAGACAGACAGACAGAGGGAGAAGGGGAGGGAGAGGAGAAAGCATGTCCTTGCTGACCTGTCAGGGCTCTATGGGTGCAGGGTCCCCCATTCGTCCTGTGCCCAGCCTGTACTTGTGAAGTTTCCAAGGTCGACTGTGACGTGGTGTGGGCACCGCTGCACCTTGGGACTCTTTCTGCAGATGGTGCCTCTCCTGGAGGTCTCTAGCACTCTGGCCTCTTACAAAAGCCCCTCTGGCCTCGGGTTGATAATGTGGGGTCAATCGTGCACGTTCTAGGCAGAGCCTGGAGGTAGGTTTGGGGCTCGTGTCCTGGGTCTGGATGCTTCTCAGTCCCTCTGCCCCATCTGGCTCTGGGATCTGGGCCCACTGTGCACAAAGTGGGGAGGCAGAGCGGGGTCTGGCCCTGTGTGCGGTGTCAGCGTTTCCCTGCTAGAACAAGCAGGTGCCGCCTGGCTGCAGCCTTGCAAGGTGTTGGCGCTCCCTGTGTCCTCTGTCTCTGCAGCTCTGCTCCCGGCCTTTGCTGGCCTTTTGCCCTCCCACCTCCTCCTCCTCCTCCTCACTGTGAAGACGCATCCCTGGAAGCCCAGAGCTTGGGTGGGCTTCTGCTCGCACGGCCGCCTCAGCCCATGATTCTTTTCCACTCACCTTTTCATTTGAAAGCGCACTTATATGCAAATTGCCGCGTGCACAGCAGCCCCTTTGTGGGGAGCTCTCGGTGAGCTCCAGCTGAGCCCTCTGGCATCCTTGGGAACCCCATCTGTCACCCTCTGCTGTGGGGAGGGCTGCCTCGGCCCGCTGTTGCCTGGAGAGCCTGCCCCTCCTAGCGCCCAACCCCACCGTGGTCTCAGGACCAGGCCACAGGTGGCATCTCCAGACCTGGAGCGTGGGCCAAGGCACGGAGCCATCCGTCTTAGACAGTGAAGCCAAGGTGGTGTTTGCTTTAGTCTGCAAGGAAAGGACAGGACCTGTGGCCAGCAGCGCCAGGGGCCTGTGTTGACCAGTGTGCAGACAGACCCCGGAGGTCTGCCCGGAGGAGGGGCCAGGTCCCCCCCAGTATGTGTGCCATGGAGGGCACAGGTGGGCTCCACGCTGACCCAGGTGCCTCTGCCTCTTCCACAGGACGGAGCTGACTACCGAGAGCCCGCTGTGGGTCGGTGCCTGGTGGGTCGGCTTCCTGGGCTCCGGGGCTGCTGCCTTCTTCACCGCCGTTCCCATCCTTGGTTACCCTCGGCAGCTGCCAGGTGGGTTCCCTGTCCCCAGCCCGGCCTTCACATCGGGGGGTTGTCCCTTAGTCTTCACGAAGGGGGCACCCCATTTCCTCTGTTTTTCCCCGCCATGGTCAAGTCTGCGGCACACCCTCATTCTGTCTTTGATCTGCATCTTCCCATTTGGGTGGAGAGATGCCACCTGGCTGTGGCACGAGGCAGGTTGTGTGTCCAGCCTGTCCTGTGGCCTCCCCTCTGCCCCAGCGGCTTCTCCCCTTCAAGCCACAGAACAGGCTTGTGTCCCAATCGGGGCAGGGCCTCCATCCCTTCCTTCCCCCAGCCGCACTTGGGGCCCCAGCTCTCCCACACCTCCAGCCCGGCTTGTGGAGCACTCTCATGCGGCTTCTGTTCCAGCGCCACCTCCCTGGGGCTGCAGGGATGTCAGATGATGACGTTCTCAGACCGGGGAGGGGCAAAGGAGTGGGGGCAGAGCCTCCCTCAGAAGTCCACCTCCAGGAGCTCCCAGCCCCAGCTGACTCTGCCCTTCCAGGCTCCCAGCGCTACGCGGTCATGAGAGTGGCGGAAATGCACCAGTTGAAGGACGGCAGCCACGGGGAGGCGAGCAACCCGGACTTCGGGAAAACCATCAGAGACCTGCCTCTGTAAGGACTGAGGGCAGGAGGGTTCCTAGTGTCCTCAAACCCTTTAAGGGCCCCCATCTCGGGGAGTCAGTGAGACCCTTCCAGGATCATGATGGGGATGAAGCCCCAAACCTCCCTTGTGGCCCACCAACCCCTGAGACCTGGGCCAAGAGATTAAGGAGCAACAGCTACAGCCTCCAGGGCCAGAGGCCGCAGACCCTGTCTCAGGGCTGCAGAGCCGTGGGTGAGTCCCAAAGCGGGGCCAGGGCCTCGGCCTGCACCCGGGGACCCGTCACTCACAGTGTGGAGGCTCCTGTGGGCTGCGCCTGGCTTCCAATGGCCACGGAGCAAATCCCTTCCACACCAGCAAGTCTCCCCATGGCCTGTGTGTCCCGGGGTCCCCACGGAGGCTGCATTCAACTTGAGAGCCTTCCCTCACCGTGACCCCTCACGCTCCAGTTCCCTCTCGTCAGGTGTCACCTGGGCCATCCCCCGCCCCGGGCTCTGGGCTGCTGCCCTCTGTCTCCCTCCCTCAGTTTCTGAGGACCTCCCCTCTCCACCCTGCGTGTCCTGCTCACCCTCTGGGAAGGCTGCTTGCTTTATCATCTGCCTTGGCTGCCTTCCCTTCTTTCTGCCGAGTGTGGTACGGCCTTGCTTTGCTGTCTTGCTGCACTGCTAGGGTGAACACGGAGTCCTGGCCTGGTGGGGTCCTACAGGGACAACGTAGGGGCCCAGGCCCTCCAGGTCTCTCCTGGGGATCATGCCTTCCCCGGGGGGCTCTCCCCAGCGGGGCTCTCCCCAGCGGGGCTCTCCCCAGCGCTGGGCACAGGTAGCCCTCAGTGTGGTCACCACCCAAGTCCTCAGCCTCTGAGGCCGTAGCACAGGGAGACTCTTGTGCCCCTTTAGCAGCAGGTCCCTGAGCTTACGAATGGCTGCGTCTCACTGGCCATAGTGGGTGGAGGATGTGGGCAGTGGGTGTGTCCCTGCTGCCTGTCCTCAACCAGGACAGGAGGAAGGCATCAGGGCCAACGGTGGCCCCTCTGAAAGCCCCGAGCTGTCCACAGCAGAGAGGAGCAGGGCTGGATGAAGATGGGAAGGGGGGACCTCATTAGGGCCCTGATAGACCCCCGAAGTTGCTGGGAGCTGCCTGCTAGGGAAGGTGACCCCATGGGCCGAACTGACCTGGGGCCACGTTCACCAGGAGCTGGGAACATCGTGCAGGCGCCGGCTCACCCTCTCTCCCCCACACCTGGCAGCAGAATGGCTTAGAGCTGAGGGCCAGGCGCCCTGTTCGCAGCGTGGCTGTGAGCCCCAGTGCGGACCTGGGAACCCTGGGGCACTTTTAGTTCATCGGGTGACAAAGAGGCTTATGTCCAGGGTTAGTTCCCTAAACCAGTTGCTGGTAAGAAATTGTGGGACATGTTTCCTTTATTTAAAGTCATGACTAATTCTCTGGGCAAATTCAACATGAGAATATCAGCCGAGCAATCCATGATTAAGAAATGAAGTTTGCGTAGCACTTCGGAGAGTCATGGCCTCCTGATGCAGCCACGCACCCTGGAGCCTGGGCAGGTCTAGGAAAAGCCCCAGGAAGGGACTCCTCTAGGGTGTCTACCCCAGCCCTGTCCCCCCACATGCCAGGACCCCCCCCAGGTGTCTACCCCAGCTCTCACTTCCATATGCCAGGACCCACCCTAGCTCTGCCCTGCCACACGCCAGGACCAGGACCCCCCCCCAGGTTGTCTACGCCAGACCTGTTGCCCCACACACCAGTACCCCCAGGGTGCCCACCCCAGCTCTCACTTCCATATGCCAGGACCGCCCCCCGGTGCCCACCTCAGCTCTCCCCCCACACACCAGGACTCCCCCCGCAGGGTGTCTACCCCAGCCCTGGACTGGCTGGAGGGGAGGTATGGGCTGGGGTCTCCTTTGCCCTCAGTCATCTTTGCCCTCAGTCATCTTTGCCTTTTTCAAGACGTGGGACCTAAGTTGCCCAGGAGGAAAGGCTTTGGAATCCTCAGGTCAGGAAATAATTTTGAAAGAATTGGGCTGTCCCATTTTAATCAGGGAATGGAACAAAAAACCGTGTTCATGGCTGCCGAGGTCAGTCCGAGCCAGTGAACACCTCCAAGCAGGCAGAGTGTGAGGCTGGAGTGGGGTTTCTGTCGCTAACATCAGCTCTGCAAGGCACCTGTGGGCCTGTCAGGGCTCAGGCTAATGAGGGCTGCATCGCCCGTTCCTAATTCTTCAGAATCTATTTACATTTGGGCACGTCCTCGAACGAGAGCATTTGAATGTTCCGGGCGTTCAGAGTTGCGTTCATGGGAACCAGCTCTGAGTGTGGCTGGGAGGAAAGAGCCGGTGGGGTGACGTGAGGCCAGCGCTCCGCTCTGGCGGGAGGCTGGAAAGCACAGGTTTACAGGACGTCGCTAAGCTGCAGACACAGGGGTTCAAGTCAGCGACACTGTGGTGTGAGCAGAGCGACGTGCCTGGTGCCCCTCCCGTGTGGCAGACGCATCATTTATTGCGAAAATTTGCATTATCGTGGGGCTGATATGAGAGGCTGTTGTGCCATGACCTAGGGCTTCAGGAAAAGTCTCTGCCCCCAGTCCGTGTTACTCACGAGTTCTGGGGATAGGACAATAGCTGCGTCTCAAACACCCTGAGGCCAAGAGCCCCCCCACTCTGGGGGAGAAGGGTCACGCACAGGAGCGTGCTGTGAACAGGGTGTAGCTGTGAGCTGGGATGATGATGTGAGCTTTGCCCAGTCTGGTGACCTGTGTACCCCAGAGAGAGCCGAGCCTCTCTTTGCAGAGGCAGTTCCCCTTCTCTTGTCTGCCTCGCTCACTGCACTGGCCAGGAGGGCTTCGCTTGGTTTACACCACGCGACACGTTTTCCGTCTCAGCATCTTGCGTGCTTAAGCAGCAGTTGGGAGTTAGCCCTGCTCGGCCCTCCAATGCTAACAAAAACGGGGAGGACCCCCATCCACCCACCAGGGCCCCGTGTGCAGGGATGGGGAGCCCCGACACACTGCTGTCAGCCACCACCTGGGTTAGAAACTGCAAGGCCTGACTTGAGGCCTTCCCAGCTTCCAGGGGGGCGTGTCCTCGTCCTGAGACCCCACAGCCAGGACTGCAACAGGCAGATATAAAGGCTGAGTCCTCAGGGCCAGACGGGGCTCAGAGTTCCCACAGTTCCCCCCAGGGCCCCAGGTGCATGCACCAAGGAATCGCCCTGGTTGAGGACTCGGTGGCCCCCAAGTGCAAACCAAGCCAGCTGGGTCCACCCAGGGGCTCCTTGGATGGAAGATTCCAATCCCACTTCTCCCAGGGGCTGGTGGTTAAGGACTGGCTGCACCTCTTGGTGACTCCGGGTGACTCCGTTCCCTATCCCGGGGCCTATCCAGTCCTGGACTTGGCCTCTGCCTCCCCCAGGCGGTTCTCTTTTTCAGGCCCTGCTGCTGGCCCGTGATGGAACAGGGTCCTGGGTTACTTGGGGGGTCTGCCTGCCTGAGCTGAAGCTCTGGCCAAGGCACTGATAAGGTTTTTCCCTAATCAGGAGCTGCAGCTTTCTAGACAAGTGGGCCACAGGCTCAGCCTGACACCTTCTGGGTTTCTCTGGAATAAATGTGGGTGTCCCCCACCTGCCTGTACCCCACTCTACTGCCTGTCAAAATGGGGGCCCTTTGTGCTCAGAGCGGGGAGGTGACAGCCTCAGGAACAGCAGGCTCCTCGCACCCTGGGTCTGGCCCACTCTGACCCTCGGTCTCTTCTCCACACCCTCACCTCTGCCCAGCTCCATCTGGCTCCTCCTGAAGAACCCCACGTTCATCCTGCTGTGCCTGGCTGGGGCCACTGAGGCCACACTCATCACCGGTATGTCCACGTTTAGCCCCAAGTTCTTGGAGTCCCAGTTCAGCCTGAGTGCCTCGGAAGCTGCCACCTTGTTTGGTAAGAAAACTCTGGATCTTGGGGGTCCTCTGCTTTTGTGTCAGTTCTCAGAGAAGCGAAGAATCCTTGAGGGCATCTTCTAGGAAGACCCGGACAGGGTACCTGGCAGCGAGTGCCGCCCTCCCCCTACCAGCCAGAGCAGGTGTGGAGAGCGCCACGGGGGCTGAGCGACCCTGTCCGCAGGCCTGGGGGATGGAGGTCCCACCCTCTTTGTGGGACATGCTTTCTAGGTGGAAGGGTCCGGGGTAGGCTCCATCCACTCGCCACCCGGCCTTGGCTTCTGTGACTTGGCGCAGGAAGGGTTTGGACCTGGTGGTTCTGTGAGCGGGTGCTGGTGCCTCAGGACCTCCTGGGACAGTGCAGCTGGGGGTTTCTCGGTGCCAGAGGCAGGCTGGCCTTCTCAGGCTGGGCTGGGCTGGGCTGCAAAAAGTGGGGACCCCTCCTCAGCAGCTCCTCCTGCCAGCATTCACAGGTACCCTGGGCCATGGCACGTGGGCCACTGCGGCCAATCTACCATGCTCTGCCCTTCCAGGGCCTATCATCTAGATAGGAAGAGGGTGTCAGATGAGGGTTCCCCTCCCTTCCCCACAGGCCCATCCAGGCCTGGCCCCTCCAGGCTGACCTCACAAGCCCACACTCCCACACTCCGCAGACCCCCAGAGGTCAGCTGTACTGCCCCTTGGAGAACCTCCCCACCAGTCCCCCCAAACCTGTCCCCTCCCGTCCTTTCCCCTCCCCACTTGGCCCGGAAGAGGGGTGTCAGCTAATCCCAATTTTGTACTGATGGTGGCCACTCAGGCTTCGACAAATGTCCGTGTCACAGCCTGTGGGGACTCGGCAGAGGCCCCTGCGGCAGGAGGGGTGTAGCTGCCCTGGGCGGGCACTGGAGGAGTCATTGGCTTCCCACTGGGATATGGGCTGCTGACCTTGGAGCATTCTGGGCTCTCCTCTTCCCCCAGCCCTGCCCATGCCCTGCGTCTTTCGGCCTCTGAGGCGTCCTCGCTGCGGGCCCTGGACAGAGGTCCCTCCTGGGACTCCATCAGCAGCTGAGCGCTCAGGTGTGGGGTCCAGTGCTGCCATGCAGGCAGGAATTGATACTTCTGTGCCTCAGTTTCCCCACCTGTAAAGTGGACCCGGCTGATGTGCCGCCCTCTCCCACCACCGTCTCCTGCCTGAGTCCCTGGCTGAGTCCCTCCCTCTCCCCAGGGTACCTGGTGGTGCCAGCAGGCGGTGGCGGCACCTTCCTGGGTGGCTTCTTTGTGAACAAGCTCAGGCTCCGGGGCTCCGCGGTCATCAAGTTCTGCCTGTTCTGCACTGTCGTCAGCCTGCTGGGCATCCTCGTCTTCTCCCTCCACTGCCCCGGTGTGCCCATGGCGGGTGTCACAGCCAGCTACAGCAGGAGGTGAGGGCCAGGTGGCACCTGGATTTGAGTCGGGGCCCTGAGCACCTGTGGTCCCTGGTTGGAGGAGGAAGGGTACAGCACTTGGGGGAGGTGGTTTTTGGAAAGGGCTACGTCGCAGGACAGCAGCAAGGGCAACACTCGTTCAGCAGGGCGCCCGGCAGCATCCACGTGAAAGTGTGCCATGCCAGCCGTCAGAAGCATCTGCGCTCAGGTCCCGGCTGTGCCCCTGGGCAGTCATATGCGTCTCTGGGCCTCAGCCCTCTGCTCTGTCAAATGGAACAGCAGCCCCAGTGTTCGGGGTCCTCGAGGCTGGTCTCTGTCAGTGATGTAGTGTCCCAGGATGTGCTCCCAGCGTTGCCGTGTGTTGGAAGTGGGAGGGGGACCTGCTGGTCAGGTGGCAATTAGGGAATATCCAAAATACATGCAGGTAGCCTGCACCTCGGCGCTGCCCTGCGGGCCCCGGGAGTGCACCTACAGACGCCGTGCAAGACCGAGAAGCACAAAGTGGCCGTTGTGGCATTATCGGAAACAACCTAAGAGTCATCAGGGTGGACGGAGTTACTATGCTGTCCTCACAACAGAGGCCCTGCCCACAAAGGAATGGAGGAAGCTCATCCTGGGCCACATGCCAAGACACACCATGAAGGGGAAAAGGGAAGGAGTTGGACAATGGGCACGGTGTGCTCTGATTCAAGGGAGAAGTGCAGACTTTTGTGACCGGCGGGGGGCATGTACGTGCAGATGACTCCTGCAAACACACGGCCAGCCTGTGGCTGGAGAACCGAGGACTGGGGTGGGGCTGGGGCTGCGAGGCCGCCTTTGTGTACCTGGCGCTCGCTTGCTCTTAATGTTTGCATTTGATCCGCGTGAACGTGTTGCCTGTCCAGAAACAAATGAACTAGGGAAAGGGGCTGTGCATCAGGCAGACGGTGCTGGGGGGCACGGAGGTACCTTCCTTGCGTGAGAAGGAAAAACCATTTTATCACCAGAAGGGCAGTGCCTAGCGTGAGTGCCCAGTGTGCTGGGGGTGGTGCAAGCTTGGCAAGTTTGTAGACCCAAAATGCAGGCTGCATGGGGATGAGCCTTAAGGCTGACCCTGTGCCTGCCGGGCTCCAGCATGGCTCTGGCCTGGGCCCCACCACCCGCTTGTCCGCCTTCTGCAGCCTCCTGCCCGAAGGCCACCTGAACCTAACGGCGCCCTGCAACGCTGCCTGCGGCTGCCAGCCAGAGCACTACAGCCCTGTGTGTGGCTCAGACGGCCTCATGTATTTCTCGCTGTGCCATGCGGGGTGCCCTGCAGCCACTGAGATGAATGTGGATGGCCAGAAGGTGAGTGAGGCCGCTGCCTACTGCCCCGTCCTCCCCTGGACCCTGGGAAGGGGCCCCCGTGCCTTCCCCTTGTAATCGGCGCTATTGTTGGGCTTCCCAGGTGTACCGAGACTGTAGCTGTGTCCCTCAGAATCTTTCCTCTGGTTTTGGCCATGCCACTGCAGGGAAATGCACTTCAACTTGTCAGAGAAAGCCCCTCCTTCTGGTTTTCATATTCGTTGTAATTTTCTTTACATTCCTCAGCAGCATTCCTGCACTAACGGCAACTCTACGGTAAGCGGGGCCGGGTGTGCGTTTGTCCAACGCTTTCCTTGCAGCACCCCGAGCAGAGCTCTGCAGATCCTGAGACAGGAGCGCTCCGGGAAACACCCAGACCCCTGCTAAGCGGGCCTGTCACTGGTGGCGGGAGAGACCTCACTGTCTCTGATCCTCTGATGAGGGGCTTTCTGCTTGGGGAGGTGACGATGTGGCTGGGGGCTGGGCCAGGAGGCCGCTGGCCTGGGGGGTGACTTGGCAACCCCACTTCTGTGGTGCTGACGCTGCGGTTTTCTATTGCAGATGTGTCCGTGACCCTCAGAGATCCTTTGCCCTGGGAATCCAGTGGATTGTAGTTAGAATACTAGGTACTGTGCAGTGTGAGGAAGCTATGGTCAGTTGTGCAGTGTGCTCACTGCACAAGGGCATGGGCAAGTGTCTAACCACCAAGTGGATGTGCTTCCCAGCAGGAGGCTGTGCCTGCCTAGGAAGGGTTCCATTCCCTAACTGTCCACTAGAGGGGCCCATCGTCATTTATTTGCCCAAAGGCTTTCCCTGGGAGACCATGGGAAACTCCCAGCCCCAATGCCGAATCTCCAAAGAAAGGAACATTTAAGCCCCTTTGCACCCGCTGAGAACGCCAACGGCCAGTATTCCAGGCCTCTTGGCTGCCCGCCCCCTACCTTGCCCCCTGCCCACCAGGAGTGTGGGTGCTGAGTGCGCTTCTCTCCATAGGGGGCATCCCGGGGCCCATCGCCTTTGGCTGGGTGATCGACAAGGCCTGTCTGCTGTGGCAGGACCAGTGTGGCCAGCAGGGCTCCTGCTTGGTGTACCAGAACTCGGCCATGAGCCGCTACATCCTCATCATGGGGCTCCTGTACAAGGTGAGCAGGCCCAGGGGAGGGATGGAGGGTCTGCTCTGAGGGTGGCTGAGGGCTCCAGACACTCCGTCATCTTTCCGCAGCTTGGACCACAGCCCAGTACATCACAGATGTCCTCACAGCCAGTTTCTAGAAGGGGCCCTTCCCCCATTCCTCATGAGCTGGTTGAGGGAGGCAGGCCGACCGCAGGGCCTCCCCCTGGGGTTCACTGTCCGGGTCCCCAGCAGCTCCCGCAAAGCCCAGGCGCAGGTGCTGCTCCCTCTCCCGCCTCCCGGGGCTGCCCCTCCGCAGTGTGGTCTTGCGTGTGCCTGGGGTGCCTGTTAACCAAAAGCTTTGCAGAAATAAGCAGCTCCTTTCATTAGAGCGGCTGGATTAGCTGGTCCGCTCCGGGCCTTGGTCTGGGGGGCCAGCGGGTAGGTTGTAGCCTCTCCATGCTCAGTGCACCTTGAATTCCACTGGATCTCTTAGCCTGGCCCTCATTTTTCAAGCTAACAAACTTTCTGTTGTGACTTCTGGCATATGCTACCTGGGAGGAAGCGCAGTATTTGTGTTTGGAATTTGCCCCCATTAGAGGATAAAGCACAAAACCTTCTAAATAGAATGCAGTCCCAGGGCCAGCTGTTCAGAGGATCTTCACGCTCTTCCTTGGGTGACAGACCCAGGAAAGTTGATCCTGCAGGAACCCCTGGCCTCAGGCTTTCCGGGAGGGAGGTTAGAGAAAGGAAAGGAGCCCAGCTGGTTCACCTCCCCTGGGATTAACAGAAAATAGGTGAGTCTGAGCAGGGCCTTGCGTGGCCCTGGAGAGAAGCAGAGTGGGTTAATTTAAAGAGAAATATACCTTGGTTTCCCCCTCATCTGAGGTTTCACTTTCCACGGTTTCAGTTACCCGAGGTCAACCACAGTCTGAATATATTAAATAGGAAATTCCAGAAGCAAACAGTTCATAACTTTTAAAGCATGTGCCATTCTGCACAGTCTGGTGAAATCTTGATCTGTCCTGCCCAGGACTCGCATTCTCCCTTTGTCCAACTTTGGAAGAAGGCAAGGTCAGCAATTATTCTGCAGGGAGCTTTGGGGATACTGGATCCTAAGGCCCAAGCCCTGTGTGATACGCCTTTCACTTTGGCATCAAATAACGGACGACTGTCTGTCAGGCGCGTCTCTGCTCAGGGAGTGGCGATGTTTGGGGAGGCCCAAAGGCATGTGTGCATCAGGAAATTGACCAAATGACTTCATAAGACATAACCTTTGTCCATCGCGTCCAGGCTGTCCACACCACCACCTGATAATCACTTAGCCGGTGTGGTTACCACATCCCCCATCACCGTATCGCAGTGCCGTGTTCCAGCCACCCTTATTTACCTAGCCGTGGCCCCAAAGCACCGGACCACTGACGCTGCCGTTCAGCTCTGCCAGCAGGAAGCCGGAGGCGCTTCCTTCATGAGAATGTGTGGTTCCTTGGCTGGGCTGAGGACCACCCTTGACTCACGCGTCCACAGGGGTCTCAGTGTCTGCGATGACGGGGCTGCTGTACGTTCCCAGGGTGTGTCTCTGTTGGATGCATCCCTTGTCCGGGAGCAGCAGGCTGAGCCCTCCACACGTAACCATCCCCCAGGCTCAGCACAGCCAGCAGGAGCCGTGTCCAGGGGGTCAGAGTTGGCCTCAGCAGCCCCTGCATCCGTGTTAATTTTAGCGGGGGGAGCACAGTGTCTCCTTATGAACACCCTCACGTTCCACTTTGTCCCGCACCGAGTCAGAACAGCTGCACTCCCTGAATGCAGGCTCAGGGCCATCAGCCAGGCTGACGCTCCAGGAGGCACAGTGGGTGTTCCTGGCCCACGCCCAGCGTGGAAACCGTAGTGGGCACATGTACTGTGCGTGGGCACTGCGGCAGCATCCGTGCTTGGACCGTACCGCCTTTGGGGCCCACGCGGGATTCCTGCCACATCGTCCTCTCGCCCTGCAAAGTCGGTGCGGCCCCTTGTTGACAAACCAAGACCCTGAAGGTTAAGAACTGCCCATGATGGCGGCACCCGGGCTGGAATCCGGGCTGTGGTGGCGACCGGCAACCAGTGACTGGCTCTGTGTGAGGTTTCTGTGGCCGCCACGACAAACGACCGCAAATGGGGTGGCCTAGCATAGCAGAACCAGACTCACTCATAGGTCTGACGCCAGAAGTCAGAATCAAGGTGGGGGCAGGGCTGGCTCCTTCCGCACTCTGGCTCTGTCTGCAGCTGCGTTGGCCTTTCTCTCTGTCCCTGCCTCGTCTTCCTTTCCTTTCTCTCGTGAGGACACCAGTCATTGGATTTAGGACCCACCTTAGATCCAGGATGACCTCATCTCAAATCCTTAATTACATCTGCAAAGGCCCTGTTTCCAAGAAAGGTCCCATTCACAGGTGTCTGGCACCATCCAACCCATAAGCCCCCCAGTCCTGTGCCCCTGTTTTCAAAGGGTGTGCTTCATTCCCTCCTTAACAGTGTTGGTGTCTACGCTACAAACCGGTTATACGGGAGAGAGACGCTGTCAGAGCAGGATGGGTTTCCGTGGCCTGGCGAGGGCGCTGCAGGCTAGGGCAGGGACAGGCCCGGGACGGGCCACCAGCGTCCAGAGGCTCTGGCCGGGCTTCCAGCAAGGTCCAGTGGGCTCCTCTCTCCCCAGGTGCTGGGCGTCCTCTTCTTTGCCACAGCCTGCTGTTTATACAAGCCCCTGTCGGAGTCTTCAGATGGCCTGGAAGCTTGTCTGCCCAGCCAGTCCTCGGCCCCTGGCAGTGCCACAGATAGCCAGCTCCAGAGCAGCATCTGACCACCGCCCACGCCCACCCGGCCACAGCAGGCGTTCAGCATTTCCTGATGACAGAACGGTGCCCTTGGGTGATGCAATCACATGGAAACTTCTATTTGACCTGCAACCTTCTAGTTAACCTGTGGTTTAAAGTCAGCTGTGAACTCCTGTCCCCAGAGCTGTACAGCCCTTCAGTGGGTGGGAGGAACTTGCACAAATATATATTTATGGACACATATTTTGCATCAGAAGATATTTATAGAATGTATTTTATACCTGATCGTGTGTGGTATGCGTGAGGGCAAGCTCTGAGGGGCTGAATCCCACTGGGAGGGTGCGGGCCTGGCCTGCAACCCAAGGAAGGCTTGTGTGTCCTCAGTGAAAGCTGTGCATATCTAAATATATTTTGTATTTAAGCCTGTGTCCCCATACCGTGTGCTTTATTTCTATGAGTTTGCAGAGTTTGGTGGTCTCGCCATCCTTGGTATGGTCTTTGGGACTGTGTGCTCCAACGGAGACCGGCTCCCGCCTCCAGTTCAGCCTCAGGCTTCAAGCCTGGGTCCCCGCCCCGGACACTTCCGTGAATGACCTGAGCTCTGTCTTTGCACATTGGGACTGAGGACGGAAGTGGCCGGCAGCTGCTGTTAACACTGAAATGTGTGTGTGTATGTGTGTGCACGCGTGCATGGGTGCACGGGAGCCAGCACAGGCCCTCTCGTTTGCGAGGCCCTCGGACAGCCATGCCTCATGCCAGGAGGGTGGTGGGTCACGGGTGGCAGCTGTGTGGTTCCGAGGCCTGTGGAGCGGCTCTGGGGACTGCTGGTGGCACAGACCCCAGTGGGAGAGCCCCATGGGAATGAGGGGAGACACAGGCCCTCATCCTGGTCAGTGTCCCCAGGTGATGCTCTGAGGTCAGGAGAAGGCTGGGAGGTTTGGGCACCAAGGAAAAGGCAGTTTGAGCTGCCCCATGGGATGGAGGGGCCCTGGGATAGTGGTGGTGAAAACAGCGAGCACGAGGCCAGGGTACTGGGAAGGCCATTGACCCCTCGCATCCTGTAAGATTAGGGGAGTCTGTTACCCTTCTCTGAACGTCCAGATCTGACCATGCGGTGACCAGGCTGGGCAGGACTGACATCAGAAGTGTCGGATGTGAGGGTGGGTTTCTGCTCTGGTGGGAAGCTCCTCTCTACCTCCTGCTGATCCAGGCTTTGGCCCTTCGGCAAGGGCTGGGCCTCCAGTGACCCAGGTCAGGTCTCCAGAGGTGCTGGGAACAACAGGAGGGGTGACGGACAGGTGACCGGGGCTGGGCACTCAGGGTGTGCATAGGACAAAGAGGCAGCTCCAGGAGGCCTGTGCGGGGCATTCCGGGGGCACCCAGCCACACACCCCCTCCCCAGTGGCTGCATCTTGTGTGACCACAGTGAGGGTCGCACTGTGAGCCGCGTGGGCAGGTGTGTCTAGTGCTTTGCCGTTTACTACGCGTGCAGGTGATCAGGCTGCAGAGCTGCTCCCTGGAACCTGGAACCCCTCATGCCATGCCCACCACCCTCCCAGGCATCCCTGCCCCTGTGCCCACTGAGCCAGTCCCCGTCTGCAACGTGGCTGCCTCGAGAATGCTGCCTGCCCGGAGTCGTCCAGTGTGGGACCTTTGGGACTGGAGTGTTCACTCAGCGCTGTGCCAAGACCCACCCCAGAGGCTGCAGTGTGGATGGAGATTCCCACGCGTCTGCTCTTGGATTCCTTCTGTAGTGAGGACCCCACCCCACTCCAGGGCCTCCCCTTCCCTCTGTCACCTGGTTGACCTCACCTCACAGAAAGGAAGTGGAGCCCCAGAGGCCTGAGGGTGCTGGTCCACCGACTCTTGTCCTCACAGTCTTCAGATCAGGCAGGGGCAACCCTGGCCTGGCCACGTGCTGAGTGGCGGCGTGGGCTCCTGGAACCCCAAGGGGGACTCAGCCCAAGTGACAGGTAGGGTCAAGGGGCAGGCCCAGGAGCCATAGAGGCACCATCCACGCACCTTGCACATCTTCGTGCAGTGTTTGCCGACAGGAGGGGTTTGCCAAGCACCTCTGCCAGGCTCCATTCCAGCTCCTGGAGAGACAGTGGTACCAGGCCAACACGAGGTCCTCTTCTCCAGAACTGATGGAAAGGGGTGGATACAGGGTTCCCTACAGGGAGGCCGGGGGCGCCATTAGGGCAGTCAGGGAAGGCTTCTCAGAGGAGGTTATGTGCTGAGACCTCAGGAGGGGATGAACATTTTAGGTAAAAAACAAACAAAAACAACAAGTGCCAGGGTCCTGAGGCAGGAACAAGCCAAAAGGCCCAGGGAGAAAATGGAAACAATCCCAGCCCTGGTAATGGGCAGGGCGTCGGCTGTGTTTTAGAAAAAGCCTTTATCCACTTTATGCCTAAGCGGGTCATGCCCTCGGGTCCCTGCTGTCATTCACTTTCCTCCTCCATGCATCAAGAGCTGACTCTTTCTGTATCGTATGGCAGTTGTGATGGACGCTCCCAAACTTAGCCACACCCCCTGCAAGAGCTGTCGGGAAAGTGCCCTTTAGGCAGAGTTGGGGAACTAGAGTCACGCACACGCACGTGTGTGGGGCCAGATCATCCTCTGTGCCACTGCACTCTAGCCTGGGTGGCAGCGTAAGACTTTGGCAAAATAATCAGAAGAATTGAATCCAAAATGTAAGAAGAATTCCTACAACCCAGCAATTAAAGGATGATCCAATTTAAAAATGGGCAAAGGATTTGAATTTCATTTCATCACAAAAGACAACGAGCCCAGGAGAAGATGCTCAAGATTTTCCCAGACACCCAGGAAAGTGCAAACCACAGCCAGAGTGCTGACTGCATCAAAAACAAAAAGCAAACAAATGAAACCAGAAAACGACAAGTCGTGGAGAACTTGGAATCCTCACACACTGTGGGTGGGAATGGAAAATGGAAAAATGGCACAGCTACTTCGGTAAACAGTTTGGCGGTTCATCAAAAAGTTAACCATGGAATTAGCAGAAGACCCAGCAATTCCACTCCTAGGTATCTACCCAAGAGAAATGAAAGCATGTGTCCACATAAAGACAAGCATACAAGGGTTCACGGCAACATTGCTCCTAATAGTCCAAAAGTGAACCAGCCTGAATGTCACCTGGCTGATGAGTAGGTAAATCAACGTGGGCTGACCACACGGTGGGTCTCGCTTGGCCGTCAATCAGAAAGAACGAAGCCCAGCACTACAGGTGCAGGTGCACACCGACCTTGAAACATGGTCGGAGAAAGAAGCCAGACACAGAAGGCCACGTGTTTTGTGATTCTTTTATAAGAAATGTCCAGAATGGACCCCTCTGTAGAGACAGAAAATGGACTAGTGATTCCAGGGGCTGGGGGAAGGCGAGGTGGGAGCGACTGTCATGGGTGCAGGGTATCTTGGTGCAGTGATGAAATGTTCCGGAGTTAGATAATGGTGATGGTTCCACAACTCTGTGAACACGCTTAAAACACCGAATTGTACGCTTTAAAAGGTGAATATCTGGGGATGTGACTTATATCTCCGTAAAGCTATTATTAAATACATCCATCCATGCATTCGTCGCTGACTGCCTGCCCTGTGCTTTCACTCCTGTAGACCCTGGAGATATGTTGGTGTATCTGTGTCTGTTCCATAACCTTCTGGTGTCTGTTCCATAACCGCAGCTCTGCCAGGAGAGCATGTGTGGGCCCCATGTTCAGAGGCACCCCAACTCCCTCCCCATGCACTTCCTTAGGATGACGGGAGGCAAGAAGGGGGCGTAGAGACCTACACTCCAACCCCACTGAGGCAGATGATATTTTCCAACAACAGCCACAATACGTCCCATTCCCTCTGCTGGAGGTGGGGTCTGTGCACCCTCTCTTTGACCCTGGCAGGCGACTGGGACTGCCTCGTGGCAGAGGTGACACAGTTTCTACTGTCAGTGCCTTCTGGGCACGCTCGCCTTGGGAACCCAGTGCCACACTGTGAGGAAGCCCAGACCACGGGAGCCCTGGCTCTGTGCACCAGCTCTCAGGCCGAGTTCGCCGTGATGGGGGTGCCGTCTTGGGTGCTCCAGTCCCCAGCTGGGCTCTCTGTGCCCACTCCCCCTGTAGGGGAGGGAATCAGCCCTTCCCACTAGCCACACCTGCAGATTTGGGAAGGAAAGAAGTAATGATGCTGTGTTAAGCCTGAGGGCCTCTGCTGTCAGTAAAGACTTGAAGGAAAGTGAGGCAAGGGTTGACGGAAGCTGGGGGAAGGGAAAGCCTCAGAGGACAGGAACAGTAGGTTATGCAGCGCTGAGGCCTGTGGGGACACAGGCAGAGAATGTGCAGATGCCCCGGGCGAGTAGCGACTCCAGGCGGGAACACCAGCAGGCTTTATTGCAGCTGTGCGTAAGGAGGAGAAGAGAGGGTTTCGTTTTTTACCTTTAGTTTTCAAGCAAAATTTAGATAAAATTAAAGAAGCCAGGACTTAACAGAATTTAAAAGAAAGCTGTTGACAGTGCCAAGTGCTGATGAAGACTCGGGTAGCTGGAACACTCACCCGTCGCTGGCGGACGTGGAGAACAATACGGCTGCTCGGGAACCCAGCTCCACCGTTTACTATAAAGTTAGACCCGCACCTTCTTATAACACAGAAATTCCACTCCTAGAGAAAGGCAAAATTGTGTTCACAAAACATCTTGTACACAAATGTTTTTTATAGCACAATTCTTTTTTTTTTTTGAGACTGGGTCTTGCTCTGTCGCCCAGGCTGGAGTGCAGTGGTGCAATCTCAGCTCACTGCAGCCTCTTACTCCCGGGTTCAAGCAAATTTTCACAATCATCAACAAAATTGGAAACCACCCAAATGTCCTCTGGGGCTTGAAAGGATTGTCACACAGCCACGCACTGGACTCAGCCGTGAAGGGAGGCACTGTTAATATGCGACAGGGACGAACCTGGGAGGCACCATGCTGAGCAAAAGAACCAGACCCAAGAGGCTAGTAGCGTATGGTTTCATTTACACGACAGCTTCCAAAAGGCAAAGCTGCAGGGATGGAGAGGAGACCAGCTGCTGCCAGGGGCTGGGGTGGAGAGGAAAGTGTGGCTTTTAGAAGTAGCCTGGGGCTGGGCAGGGAGGCTCACACCCATAATGCCAGCACTTTGGGAGGCCGAGGCAGGCAGATCACTTGAGATCAGGAGTTCGAGACCAGCCTGGCCAACATGATGAAATCCCATCTCTACTAAAAATGCAAAAATTAGCAGGGCTTGGTGGCGCCTGCCTATAATCCCAGCTACTCCAGAGGCTGAGGCAGGAGAATCACTTGAACCTGGGAAGCAGAGGCTGCAGCGAGCCGAGATCACACCACTGCACTCCAGCTTGGGCAACAGAGCAAGACTCCATCTCAGGCAAACAAGAAAGTAGCATGGCAGAGGTGCTCTGGGTCACGAAGCTATCTGTGTCCTGACGGTGGGCATGGTTCCACAAATCCATACATGTGTCAAATTCCTTTTTTTTTCCTTTTTTTTTCCTTTTTTTTGATACAGGTTCTCACTCAGCCACTCAGGTTGGAGTGCAGTGGTACAATCATGGCTCACTGAAGCCTTGATCTCCTGGTCTCAAGTGATCTTCCCACCTCAGCCTCCCAGGTAGCTGGGACTACAGGCATGCACCACCACACCCAGGTAATTTTTATATTTTTTGTAGATATGGTGTCTTGCTATGTTGCCCGGGCTGGTTTTGAACTCCTGAGTTCAAGCAGTCCTCCTGCCTCGGCCTCCCAAAGTGCTGGGATTACAGGTGTGAGCCACCAGGCCTGGTTTATAGAATCACTTCTTACAAAATCCAGTTTTACTGCACAGTGGCCTAAAAAATAAAATCAAAAACACTGTTTTTCATTCCAAGATTCTCCAGGTGGCAAAGGATCCTTAAATTAATGAAAGGATGTCAGGCTCAGGCGACAGCAGCAGCAGAGGGTCTAAGGAGGGAGTGAAGGGTGTGGCCCTAAACTCCTCTGTTAAAACAGCAGAAAAATTTCAGGCAATTATTCATTGACTCTCTCAAATAAAGGAAAGGTCTGCCGTGGATCTTGAGGGTATACCTTAAAGACGCTCTACACGAAACACGGAGTTTCTAAGAATCTTTGGGGAGATGTTCCAGGGCAACCCCCAGGAAGCCTCCAGGAGAGGAGGACTCGTCTTGACAAGATTTGTAGATCGAGATTTGGGCTGATGGGGTGAACCCGAGGAACAGCCATAGGAACCACCATGTTTTCATAATGACTGAGTTGAACGTTCATAGAAACTGCTGCTGTATTTGCAATTTCACTTCCCAGTACCCTCTGCTGGCGTAGAGAGATTACAGTTGAGTCCCATGTGCTGACTCTGTGTCATGAAACCTGCGAGGCCCACTTTTGGGCAGATGCCGTGGGATTTCTACAAAAACAGCCGTGTCATCTGTGAAGAGGGAGAGTTTTTATTTCTTCCTCTCCAATCTATATTCCTTTCATTTCTTTTTCTTGCCTTATTGCACTGGCTGGAACCTCCAGTACAATGTCAAATAGGAGTGGTGAGAGAAGGCATCCTCTACACGTTCCTCGCCTTAGGAGAAAAGAGTCCACCACTCAGTGTGAAGTGTGATGTTAGCTGCACGTATTTTTTTTAATAGAAGCCCTTTATCAGTTAAAGAGGTTCCCCTTCTATTTCCAGTTTGCTGACAGTTTTTGTTTTTTAAACTGTAAATGGGTGTTGAGCTTTGATGGCCGTTTCTGAGTCTGTTGACACAACCCTGCAGCAGATCTTCTTCAGTGCTGATGTGGCAGATTGCGCTGGTCACTTTCGGAATGTTAGGCCTGCCCCCACGCCGGGGTAAACCACACTTAATCATGGGCTATGCTTTTAAATATTGCTGGATTCAATTTCTGGTGTTGTGTTAAGGATTTTCGTGTCTATATTCATGGAAGATATTGGTGTCTAGTTTTATTTTCTTGTAGTGTCTTTATCTGGTTCTGGTATATGGGTAATGCTGGCTTCATAAAATAACTTGGGAAATGTTTCATCCTCTTTGTGTTTTTCCAGACAGGGTCTCACTCTGTCACCTGGGCTGGAGTACAGTGGCATGAACACGCCTCACTGTAGGCTCACCCTCCCCGGGCTCAAGGCTCAGCTGATCCTCCCACTTCAGCATCCTGAGTAGCTGGGACTATAGGCACAAACCACCACACCCAGATGATTTGTGTAAATTTTGTTGCCCAGGCTGGTCTGTAACTCCTGGGCTCATCTGATCCACCTTCCTTGGCCTCCCAAAGTGCAGGGATTATAGGCATGAGCCACCCTTCCTGGCTTTCTTTTCTTTAAGTTGAAGTAATGTTAGACTTCTATGCAGCTGTAAGAAATAAACAATACAAAGAGATCCCTTGTACACTTTGCCCAGTCTCCCCCATGGTAAGATTCTACAAAACTGTACTTTGATATCACAAACAGCCAGCCTATCAACCTTATTCCAATTCTGTGGTTCTGCTTCTACTCACTCGTGTACGTGTATATTAAGCCGTGTGTGCCACTTGTGTGTGTGTTTATTAAGCCATGTGTACACAACCGTGTGTGTGTGTATTAAGCCATTTGTACACACTCGTGTGTGTGTATTAAGCCATGTGTACACACTTGCATGTGTGTGTATTAATCCGTATGCTGTTTTTATCTCCTGTGCAGGTTCCTGTATTGGCTGTGCTCGAATATCCACGTGCGGGCTTTGTGTGAACATGAGCTTATCTCTCTGGGTAAAATCACCAGGCTGTGTGGTAGTTGCAGCCCCTCATCCATTTGTATATTTGTTAGAAGAGATTGAATAAATTGATGTTACTTAGAATTCACTAATGAAGACATCTAGACCTGGAGATTTCTTTTACAGAAGATTTCATTGAAAAAAAAATCCATTTTTTAAATAAATACAGGACTATTCACTTTATCTGTTTCTTCTTGGGTGAGTTTTGGTAGTTTGCAAAAACTTTTCAGCTACAAGGATGAACTAATTTTATGGAAAAGGAAGGTTGACCCAGAGGATGGAACTGAGAGCTCAGATGGCAGGGCAGCCCTGGAGAGCCATCCCCTGAGCTAGGACTGGGCCCTCAGCCTGGCCCAGTAATTTCACTCACCCAAATTTCAGGACCACATGCCCAGGAGACTGCTGTGTGCCTCTCCCCTTCCTGCTCTCTGAAAGGAGAGCCGACAGTGTGGTCTGTGTCTGTCCCACTACTGGTGTTAGCTTGTCAGGGGCAGATAACTCTTCAGTTCACAGCTCTTCAGATGGAGAGAGGGGTGCACCTGGGAGCCGCACGCCTGCAGCACCGTGTCCATACCTGGACTTGGATTGCGGGACAAGACCCCGGGCTTGAGTCCGAGTTTGATGTAACCGTGGAAAGAGACCGTAGGGCAGCCAGGGCAGAAGGTGAGTTTATTTTGCATGAGGGAGAATTATGAGTTTCCAGGGCCACAGAGCAGATGATGGCAGATGGCACTTTCCCCAAATGCCCATGCTGTATTTCCCATTCTGAGCACCCTCCCAGCACCTTGCCCCTCCCTCATCGAGACAGGGAGGTCCGTGTCCCCTCCCCTCAGATCAGCAGGCGTGACACTGTCTTTCCCGACTTGCTTGTCTGAAGTGACACAGCTTCCCCCTGGCTCTCAACAGCAAGTTAGAAATGAACCCTCTGCCCTCAGCAGAGGCCCTGGCGACACTGCAGAGCAGAACAAGCCCTCCTCGCCAAGCTCTGGCCAAACTGCAGATCCAGGAGCACGGTCAGTGCTGACCATCACTCCAGGTGTGGGCTGGTTTCTTACACAGCAATAGATTCCAGAATGCCACTGTCTCGGCTGCGTCCCCCAGAAGCAGGCTCTGCAACAAGGATTTGGCTGCAAATGGATTATCTGGGGGCTGATCCTGGTGAGCACAGGTGGGGGTGGGGAAGGCAGGCAGGGAAGGGAAGGAGCCAATAAGGTGCTCCATCCAGGCAGTGACCACCGAGGGCACGTGGGCTGTGTCCTGAGGGGGACCCCTGGGGCCAGGGTACAGCAGCATTGTCCCCTGTGAGGACCCCTCCAAAGGGGAGACCCCTGCTGGGACAGGCGAGCGTGGAGACCACGGAGGGGATAGAGGAGCATGGAGACCACGGAGGTGGAGACCACGGAGGGGACAGGCGAGCGTGGTGACCACGGAGGGGACAGAGGAGCGTGGAGACCACGGAGGGGACAGGTGAGTGTGGAGACCACGGAGGGGACAGAGGAGCGTGGAGACCACGGAGGGGACAGGTGAGCGTGGAGACCACGGAGGTGGAGACCACAGAGGGGACAGGCGAGCGTGGAGACCACGGAGGGGACAGAGGAGCATGAAGACCATGGAGGTGGAGACCACAGAGGGGACAGGCGAGCATGGTGACCACGGAGGGGACAGAGGAGCGTGGAGACCATGGAGGGGACAGGTGAGCGTGGTGACCACGGAGGGGACAGAGGAGCGTGGAGACCACGGAGGGGACAGGTGAGCGTGGAGACCACAGAGGTGGAGACCACGGAGGGGACAGGCGAGCGTGGAGACCACGGAGGTGGAGACCACAGAGGGGACAGGTGAGTGTGGAGACCACAGAGGGGACAGGTGAATGTGGTGACCACAGAGGGGACAGAGGAGCATGGTGACCACGAGGGGACAGATGAGTGTGGAAACCACGGAGGGGTGCAGCTGAGGACCCCCTTGGTGGACCACGGCATGCAGGAGGGACTAAGAACGGCTGCGGGAGGAGGAGCCGGTGGATTTTGGAGGGGAATGAGGATCCATATTCCCACCACCCTGACTCTGGACAGAAAACCCACAGCCAGAGAGACCCTTCAAACTCAGGCAGGTCCCATCTGTCCCCTGGTTTTGGTGGCCACTGGCCGCCCTGCCTGGCGTGATCCACCTGCCTCCTCCTGCCTGTTCCCTCCAGCCTCGTGGCTCCCCCAACAGGCCTGGCCACCCCTGCCCTGGGCCTTGGCATGCAGCCCCCTCTTCCCCGACATCCCCAGGGCTCCTTCCTCTGCCTCCTCCTGGTCTGTGACAAGGAGGCCCCGATCATCCTATAGAACTGCATCTTGCAGCCCGCTCCCCCTCTCTGGTGCTCTTGACCCCCCCAGCGCCCTTCTTTTCTGTTTTCCGAAATCTCCGTTTCCTTCTAGCTGGCGACGTAATTCAGTGTCTGTAGCGTTGCTAGGACACAGTTCCCCACAGGCTGATATCTTTGTTTTATTCACCTGGCATACAGTTGGTGCTCAATAAGTGTTTGTTGTGGGCGGGACCCAGGAGGCAGGGCTAACACCATCCAATGACCAGCTGACAGAGAGGGGTTGGCCGCCCTGCCCACTGTCCCTCCCTCTCTGCACCCTCAGGGAGCACCGAGAAGGAGGAAACCATGAATCATGCTTCCATTGGAGGCCAGCTGCACTTGCCCCTTCTCACACTGCCACAAAGACATACCTGAGACTAGGTAGTTTATAAAGAAAAGGGGTTTAATCGGCTCACAGTTCTGCGGGCCGTACAGGGTCCTGCTTCTGGGGAGGTCTCAGGAAACTCACAATCTTGGCGGAAGGGGAAGGGGATGCAGGCCCATCTTTACGTGGCAGCAGGAGAGAGAGAGAGAGCAAAGAGGGAGGCACTACACACTTTCCAACTACCAGATCTCGTGAGAACTCTCACAAGACAGCACTCAGGGATGGTGCTAAACCATTAGAAACCACCCCCATGACCCAGTCACCTCCCACCAGGCCCCACCTCCAACACTGGGGATCACAATTCAACATGCGATTTGGGTGGGGAAACAGAGCCAAATCATGTCGCCAGCCAAAGAGGCAGACGTCTCTCCAGCAATCAAAACTTACAAGGGAATCTGTGTGGACTGGCAAGATACGTGGTGAGTGGAAACAGTTGGCCATGGTGGGCCTCACGTCCGGCCCTCCCCCAATGGCACTCTCCACAGTGACGACCCTGGCTGGCCACAGGTGTTGCTTGTGTGCCTGGGAGGGCTGTGTTCCTCGAGGGCTCCCTAGGGATGCCACCATGTTGGCCACGTAGGTGGGAGCCCAGAGCAGAAGGGTCACGCATGGACATGGGTGGAATGTAGGTGGGCCTGTGGCCCCGGATCCAAAGACTTTACAGGACTGAGATGGGGGTCCCTGGGTTCCGTGAGCGTGGTGACCTCTGCCGGGACAGATGAGCATGGTGACCACTGAGGGGACAGGTGAGTGTGGTGACCTCTGCTGGGACAGGCCCACCCTTCCTACAGTTTCTCACTTCCAATTTGGTGAGAGTCTCTCCACTCAGGGGGATGGTGGGACATTACATGAGTCTTCAGAAATCTGGGGCACCTGCCAAAGTCCAGGCATCATCCCATCAGATAGCAGCATGTGTGTGCATGTGACCTCACAGACACACATGCATACCCCCAAGCACACACATACGTGCACACATGCGCACACACACGCACACACATGCACGCACGTGCATGCACACACAGGCACACACGTGCACACTCACAAGCGCACACACGCACACACAGGCGTGCACACACACACGCACACACAGTTGTCATGCAGTGTCCTGGTGAATGGTGGCTCCTAGCCCATCCTGAAGTTGGGGTCAAATCCTGGCTCTGCCACTTACAAGTCATCTGAACTTGTGTGGATCATGTCACCCCCCCAACTTAGTGTCCCCATCTGTAAATGGGGCCCATACAGGGACCCCCATCATAGGGCATGGCGAGGGTTCACCGCTGCACCTGTGCAGAGCTCTGGGGACACAGCTGGCCACAGCATGAGGATGGCCAGCATCTTCACCAGTCCAGGGCCACATGGTGGTCTCTTTCTGTGCTGAGCTGCAGGCTTGAGGCTGTGGACCCTGAAGCTGTGCAGGCTGTGAGGGCGCCCCGGTGCTTCCTCTCAGTGTCAGCTCCTTGGGGAACATGAGGGATGAACCATAGGCAGCGATTACTCAGAACCATAATTTGTGCTTAGATTGATTTTAATCAGCAGCACATTAGAAAGGCCCTCATGTGATCACCGTTTAATGACTGTGATATGCGTAATCCATTTTATTCTCAGCTGGCTCCTGTGGTAATTACATTTCTCTTGTGTTTAATTCATAACTTGATCATTTATTCCAAGTCGTGTTGGGCTTGGACCTCGGGCTCCGAGGAATGGCCGCTGATGGAGCTCAGACCCAGCACTTCTCCTGGAGAGCCAGCCGCTCGCTGCTGGCCATGTCTGGAGGTGGTGAGGACAGGCTTTTCCATCGATCTTGGTGGGGGCACCTGCTCCAGGGGCGTCTCCATGGGCGCTTGGTGGGACAAAGCTGCAGGAATAGTTGATGTTGAGGTTGATGGTGACAGTGAGGACTGAGAGAATACAGTCACGTACCATGGGATAATGTTCAGGCTAGCGATGAACCTGTAATGCCACAGGGTCCCGTACGATATAAGACCTAGTTTTGCTGTACCTTTTCTAGGTTCAGGTGTGTTTAGAGACACAAATGCTCACCGTTGCATTACAGTTGCCTCTCATATTCAGCACAGCAACACACTGTGTGGGTTTGCAGCCTTGGAGCAACGGGCAGCACCACATGGCCTCGGGGTGTCATGGGTGGCACTGTCTGGGTTTGTGTGAGTGCAGTCTGCAGTGTTCACAACCAAACACCGACTTTCTCAAAACTCTCTCCATCAGTAAGTGATGCACCGCTGCACCAGATGCAAGATCACGTGACCACGCACTTCCCACACGCTCACGCAAAGACCTCAGGTGACCACGCGCTTCCCACACACGATCACGCAAAGACCTCACGTGACCACACGCTTCCCGCACACGCTCATGCAAAGATCTCACGTGACCACACGCTTCCCGCACACGCTCATGCAAAGATCTCACGTGACCACGTGCTTCCCACATACACTCATCCCCCCACAGCAGTGGGAGGTCCAGGGACATGCAGCAGCCCCAGGGGTCCTGGGTGTTCTACTTAACCTTTCTGTGCCTCAATTTCTCCCTCTGAAATGGGGCTGATACCAGTCTTAGTTTCACTGGGGTGATGAGCTGGGGGCCTAGATTACAGGAAGTGCAGTACAGGTGTTTGTTAAATCACTAAAACCATCAGCACCTTTGCCTGACAGGCGAGGAAACGGAGGCACAAGGAGCTGATTAGCCCGTGAAGATGTTCTGATGGCCTCAGAACTCGTCAGCCGATCCCCACCAGGCTATGCTGCCTCTTCTGGGAGCCTCTGGTCTCCCAGGAACGTCCATCCACTGGGGTTAGATTTGTCCGGTGCTCACCCCTCCACAGGGGAGCCTGCTTGTCAGCACAGGGCTGGCCACCCTGGCACCAGAGTTTAGTCCCTAGGGAGGGTCTTTCCCTGGCATCCTGGGGACTGGGCTGTTGTTTCAGTTTAGGCCACCGTCACCTGCTCATTCATCCCCCCACACCCTCCCTCAAATTTCCTGAGTGTGCAAGGAAACCCCCGCCCCACTGCCAGCTCATTCCCACCAGGGTGATCAGGGTCCCCATAACTCATCAGGGCGGCCCCCGCCCCAGCAATCCCCACATCTGGAAGTCACTCATTAGGACTTCATTAGCCTGTGCTCCGCCTCTCAGCCCATGGCCGTGGTGAGTTCAGTCTGCAGCAACAACCCGACCGACTGCACCAGCAGGGCAACGAGAGCCGCAAGAACGACAGCGCTGTTTACTCTCCAGTTTCCCCAGAAAGGCCTGGCCAAAGCATGCACAGGCAGCCGTGCCGGGGCTCCTGCAGCAGGAATGGGGTGGATTAAGAGACCAGGAATGGGGTGGATTAGCAGGGGTCAAGGGTCTGGGGTGAGGCCACAGTGCATGGAGTGCATGGAGGTTGGGGCACGTGTGACCAACCAGGGTCATAAAATACACATGGTCAGAGCAGGGGACTCAGAGGCCAAGGAGGGGCGCGGTGGGGAGGCACGAGCAGGCCTTGGGTGCAGTGAAGCGGGTGGGCAGGGGAGGGTGGCAGCAGGGTGTGCAGGCTGGGAGGAGGGAGGCAGTGGGGATGGAGGGCTGCTTCCTGGCTGCCCTGGCTGCCCCCCCACACCTTCCCCAGCTGGCCAGTGCCCAAGGCTGGGCTCATGGGGCAACTATCTGCTCCCTTCCATTCTGTCTGCTGTGGCCTGACCAAATGGGCTGTTTTCTTGCTTTGTTTGTTTTTTTTCTTAAGGAAGAAGAGAATGAATTTAGAAGGCTGTAAACCCCATCTGAGCCTTACACATAGTTTCCTCTAATTGGATTTTCACCAAGGCCGTGATGGATGTGGAGTCTCGGCTTTCTTTTTTTTTTTTTTTTTTTTTTTTTTGAGACGGAGTCTCGCTGTGTCACCCAGGCTGGAGTGCAGTGGCGCGATCTCGGCTCACTGCAAGCTCCGCCTCCCGGGTTTACGCCATTCTCCTGCCTCAGCCTCCGAGTAGCTGGGACTACAGGCGCCCGCCACCGCGCCCGGCTATTTTTTTGTATTTTTAGTAGAGACGGGGTTTCACCGTGTTAGCCAGGATGGTCTCGATCTCCTGACCTCGTGATCCACCCGCCTCGGCCTCCCAAAGTGCTGGGATTACAGGCTTGAGCCACCGCGCCCGGCCTGAGTCTCGGCTTTCTGACAACGTCTTCCAGAGCAGGCTTTCTCTGTTCTCCTGGGAGAGAACGCATTTGCTTCCGACGCCCAGGGCCCGAAAGAGCTGGACGAAACAGCGGAAGTAGAGGAGGTAGATTCTCCACCTGGGAAACCCAGCAGGGCACGCTCACGCTGGAATTCAGATCTTGTAATAAGTGTGCGGATGCGCCTGTTCTAAGGAAATAAAGGGTTCTGCCCTCCTAAAAATTCTGCCCTTGCAAGGGGTGTGGGGACTGCAGAGCTGCTTCCCGGCTTCTTCCTCCAGGAAGCCTTCTGTCCTCCTCCGAACTGTAGACACAGGGCTGGTAAACGGGTAGCCGGGCGCCCCCACCGCCTCCGTGTGGTTCCATGGCTGAGCAGGTCCTCCCTGGCCACTCCCATCTCTGATGACAGAAGGTACCATGGTGAGAGCCACTGAATTAGGAAGATGGTGAGGGGCAGGTGCCCTCCGGGGGCTGGGGGCTTCTGGACTCCGAGAGCCCCTGCCTCCATTCCTGGTTATCGCGGCCACTGCCCGTCTGGGCAGGGCAATCTCTGTACCTGGGGAATGCAGCCGCCCATGGAGACGACTCAGAATAATGGGCAGTGTCTCCGTGTAGCTCCCGCCCCGGGGCGGAGCTCTTGGTACCGGATGGCAGGTGGTGTCTAAACAGCTGTTCACGAGGACATTATCTCCAAGCACCGGTGGAAACGAGCTTTCCTCCCCCCAGCTGAGAAATGACAGGCACTTCCCTGTTTACCGAGGACAACAGTCGACTGCAGAGAGGCGTGGAGCTCGCAGCTCTTCTGATGTCACAGTTGTGACTTGAGCGTCATGTCCTAAAGCTTCAGGATGAAGGCAGCTCCGCTCCACCGAGGGCCGGGGTCTGAGTGAGAAGATCCTGGTGCCAGGAGGGGGGAAGAGGGGCGGGGCCGGCAGCTGCCTAAAGAGCAGACCCTGCTGCTGTTTCTGAGCCCCCGAGGGCCCTCTGACCCCAGACACCTTCCCTGCCAGCTGAATACCATTCCAGAGTCAGATCTTGGTTTTGTTTTCTTTGTTTTAAAAATATTTTACTATAAGGTGAAAAGAAAAGGAGAGTACACTAAGCCTTAGCCGTCGTTGGCCCTTTAGTCTGAATTAGTATATCAGCTATTTTACCAAGGGCAAGTTTGGACAGTGCAGAAAGAGGAAGAGAGTATCAGAGCGCCCAGCACCACAGAGAAGGGGTGGCTGGACAGGATGCCCATTGCAGGCAGATGGGAAGGGTGCCCCCAAACAGGAGCAATGGGAAGGCACCCACAAACAGGGGCTGGGGCCTCTGAAGGCAAGTGGCAGCAGCTTCCTAATCCAGGCCTCACATTGTTTCAAAGGTCCATGAAGTTGACCAAAGGCCACACAGCCACGGGAGACACAGTGGCCACCCTGGGGCATCTACACTGAAGGCCAAGGGCGTGTGGAGGAAGAGCCAACTGAGCTGAGGCCTAGGGAGGAGGCAGCAGGCAAAGGAGGCAGAAGAAACTGCACGGTGGCGTCCAGGACAGGGCAGGTGCGTCATCTGGGCCGGTTGCAGAGACATGCTCTTCCACCAACCATCTGAGGAGCACTTAGCAGCCACACGATGAGCCCGGGAGGGGCCAAGCCAGGAGGCAGCGTGTGGGGCGCAGAGCCTCTGAGCCAGAGAGGGGGAGGTCCCTCAGGAGGCCCCTGCCATCCCCCGCTCTGGGTGGGCCTCTCCAGCCAGACTCTGCACCCCAAGGGCAGGGCTGGGCCTAAGCCACACCTCGGGGTGCACGGGCTGTGGGGGGCTGCTCCTGGACACGGAAGGATGACGCCGGCTTCCCTGTGCCTCTGCTAGGGCCGCGGGACCCATGTTGTCCGCCTGGCCGCTCTGTTGCCAGCGTAGCACAGCCTCCAGGGCAGCCACGGCCCAACCTGCCTTCCTAGCCTCAGGGGTATCCCAGAGCACGTGGGAGTGCAGGAAAAGGTACTCCCAGGGGATCCCCGCTCACCTCCCGGCCATGCCCTACCAGGCACTAGTGCAGCGCTGCAGCCACCCCCAGGCCTTACCTACTCCCACCCACTCAGTCCCAGCACCACCAGCTTCACTACCTTCCAGGCACTCAGCAGCATAAGAGACCTACACACACATACACACACATGTGCACACATACACAGAAGGGGCTGAGTCACACGCGACCCCATTTGCAAGCCCCAGAAGCTGGACGTCCACTGAGCAGCAGAGATAGCCCATCCCAGAGGGCAAAGAGGATCCCTGGGGTCCCTACGAGGACACCTCACCCAGGTCCTGCCTGCAGCTCCCCACTAGGCCCCTTTGGGAGGGTGGCTGCCCCCTATACCACTCAGTGCTAGGGCTTACCCATGCGCCCCCAGCCTGTACGCCTCCAGCCCATGTACCCTCAGCCCTGTGCAACCCCCACCTGTTCACCAATGACCCCGCTCATCCCTGACCCTGCTCACCCCTGACCCCGCTCGCCCCGACCCCACTCACCCCCTCGCTCGCCCCGACCCCGCTCGCCCCGACCCCACTCACCCCTAGCCCCACCAAGTTCTTAAGCAAAAGCTCAGTCTGTAAGCACACAGCAAATACAACTCTGCCTATATTTTCTGGGGGTTTTGGGCTCTTGTTGGACACTGGAGGCTCTCTTGGGTGAGTAAGAGCAGCAGCTCAGGCTTTTGAAGGCAAAATGGAATGGACGCAGGGCCCAGGAGACACCCACTGGGTGAGAGCAGGGCTCCAGAGCCAGCAGATGGCTGGGGTGGGGGATGCACGACCCTGCCACCCACTCCAGCAAACCCAGTCCCCTGACTTGGGTTGTGTCCAGCAATGCCTTTCGAGGCTGGAAGGCAGAGCTGCCAGGAGGAAGGACTCCCTCTGCAATGTCAGAAGCACCAAACACAGGGAGACGTAACTTCCAGGGCCTGGGGGAAGCTGGGGTGGCCACGCTGGTGGGAAGGAGATATTAACATTTTCCAAGAAGCCCTTTAATTCTTCCAAATAAACCAAATGAGTACAAACTTCAGCATGGAAGCACATCTTTCTAGAAGCTGGAAAATCAGACTCATCACAAAAGCTCGAGCAAAGTTAATTTCCTCTGACATTTCCTCTTGTGGTTAGTCTTGGAGCCAGCAGGTGGCCGGAGGCGCCCCACTCTTTCCCATAATGAACGGTCTCTAAGGAATCAAGCCAGGCCCTCATCTCCAAACCCTCAGCCCATTTTCCCCCGGCCTGCACGTGGCTGACTGTGCCCTGTGTCTCGCAGGCCTGTCCCTGGGCAGAGTGGCTCCCTGTCTCCCTCAGTCCTTCCTCCATCACACTGGCGCTCGTGCAGAAGCCAGGGCTCGCAGAGGTCACCCTAGACACTGAGGATACCAGCTGCCTGAACGGACAGACAGACGCTCAGCCTCCTCAGGCACTGGCCCATGGCCTCCCAGGCTGGATGAGCAGCAGGTCCCTACGGGGGATGTGGCAGAGTGGACCCCAGCCCCAGCAGGGCCCAGCGAGGCGGGTGCCCAGCACAGCACTCACCTGAGCAGCCATCTCCACTCCGCATTGGGCCCCTCCTGGGGACCGACCCTTTCCAAAGACTCCCTGGTCATCTTAGACCCCCAAACACTCTGGAAGGTGACCCCCATGCCTTGAGAACTCATGGAGGCTGAGGCAGAGCCCTGGGGATCCTGCCGAGCTGCCTAATTCCTTGTGTTCCTGGCAGGGGGATCCACACCTTCCTCACCCCACTCCACTTATGGGAAGGGGCACCCAGGAGTGTTTGGGGCCAAGGAAGGGGGTGGGCCTGAGGGAACCCCGACCTGCAGGAATAATCATGGAAGGGGTGGAGCAGATGCGGGAAACCTGTGTCCCCACCCTCACCACCGGGGCTGAGCCCACACCTGCAGCCAGCGTCTGCATTCCTGTTCACATGAGCTTCCCTGGCCTCTGCCCCTGCTTTGCACCTGTGAGGCAGGCGAACCCTGTTTTGCACCTTGCCTGGTGGGTGGGCCTGTCTGCTGTGGCTTCCCCAGCTGCACGGTGCCTCAGGTGCCCGCAGTGGTCCTGGCCCGCCCCTCACGTCGGCCGCCTCCTGCTCTAGCGGGGATTCCTGTGTGTCCTCCTAGTAAACCTCCTGCACCTGACCCCGGTCTCCCCTCTGTCTCAGGGGGCCCACAGGGAGACAGACAACCTCTGGGTGCCCGTCATCTCATCAAGTCCTTTGATACCCCAGGGGAGTGAGGTTGACAGTTTTCCAGAGGAGGATGGGGTCAACAGAGGGTGTCACCTGCATGAGGTCACCACAGGCTCCGACCCCGTAGCCAAGGAAGGCTCTGCGGGAACCCCAAGAATCCCAACCACAGAACAAGAGGGAGCTGCCTGCTCTCACTCCACGCCTGCCCGCCACTGAGCCGCAGGCCAGAGCCCTGGTTCCGCTGTTACTCACTGTTATCTCAGAGTTACCATTCATTTCGCCGGGAGAGAAACTGCAAAAGGAAATTAACATTTCCATACTCTGCAGCGAGACACTTTCATGGACGCATTCTGAGATTTATTCTTTAATGACAGAAAGGAAACACCCTACCGGTTTCCAGTTCGGGGCCTGACAGTTCATCCTCTTCCAGGCGGAGAACCGCAATTCAATAAACACGCTTTCATTTGTTTTGTCTTATTGACTTTGTTGTGTTAACTTTGTTGTGGGAAATGTCAAACATGGTAAACACAATGAGGTTGGATCATGAACCCCGCCCTCCCGGGCCTGCCGTCACAGCTTCCACTGTCAGGCCCCTCATCTCACCCACTCACCCGCGTGCAGTCTTCCCCCAAATGAGAGTTCTAATATTACCTGGCAAAGTCAAGAATTCCCCAACGATCCATTGGCAGATGGTCTCAGGGGAGCTGCCCTCGGCTTCTGTTAAAGGAGAAGCTCCCCAGCCCCGGGGTGGCCCCCGGGGGTCTCCAGCACACCCCCGCCGGGAATGACAGAGCCCCCAGGACTTCAGCGCAGCCTCTGCAGCCCCCAGGCCGAGGAAGGAACCAAACACAGGGCTGTTCGGGAGCATTCAGAGTAGAAACAGCTGGACCACGGCCCGGGAATGTTTTGAAAGAAGGCCCTAGGATTACAGATTATGTTTCCTCAAACATGTTTTCTTTTTCCTTTCTTTTCTTCTTTTCTTTTCTTTTTTTTTTTTTGAGACAGAGTCTCACTTTGTCACCCAGGCTGGAGTGCAGTGACGTGATCTCTGATGACTGCAACCACCGCCTCCCGGGTTCCCGCCATTCTCCTACCTCAGCCTCCTGAGTAGCTGGGACTACAGGCGCCGCCACCACGCTCAGCTAATTTTTTGTATTTTTAGTAGAGACGGGGTTTCACCGTGTTAGCCAGGATGGTCTCCATCTCCTGACCTCGTGATCCGCCCTCCTGGGCCTCCCAGAATGCTGGTATTACAGGCGTGAGCCACTGCGCCCGGTCCAAATGTGTTTTCTGAAGTGACTGGGCTGTGTAGACAAACCCATCTGTGGCAGCGACGTGCTGTGATGAAGCTAATCATTAGCTGTCACAGGAAGTGGCAAATTATCTCCAGTCGGCTCTTCTCAGACCGAAGCCTCTCAGGAACGAATGTCTTTATTATCAAGCCTTTGCAATTTCCAGAGAAGACAAGAATCTATTCATGCATGACGCCGTCAGAATTTTCCAACCGGTTACAGAAAATGGAACCGTGGGCTGGACCCTGCCGCTTGCCCGCCATTTCCTGCTTCATTTGCAGAGTAAGGGGCTCAGTAACCACTGGCGAGAGGCTCCCGGGGGGCGTCTGGAGGGCCCCTCTGGCCACCTGGGTTCCAGTGCCCACGCTCACCATGTCTAGGTGCAGGTGAAAAATCCAAGTCAAACCAGCTTGAGGAAAGGCAGGGGGCAGGGAAGGACTCAAGGGGCTACAGCAGCACCCCCAGAGCTCTGTGCCTCTTCCATCCCCAGCTCTGCCCACGGCCACCAGGAACCCACTCGGCAACCAGTGAGTGGGGCTGCCTTTCCCAGCAAGCCCAGCGAAAGGGCTCTGGGTTCCACACTGTCTGGTGTCCCTATCCCAAGACCCACCCTTGGAGCCTCGGGAATGGGGCCTCTGGTTGCTGGCGGAGGGCCAGCCCATCCCCCACACCATATGGGACGGGCTCTCTGTGACCCCGCAGAAGGTGCAGGGCTGGGGCGGGGCCCCCGTGAGTCTGGGAAGCTAAACCAGCACATGACCCCTCCTATGCCTGGGTGCCAGCTGCCCACTGCAGAGCGGGGCTGCCCGGCCGGCTGTGACGGCCAACAAAGAAGCACCAGATTCCCCTCCAGAGGACACGCTTGTTAAACAGAAGTGGCATTTGAAAAGGATTACAGAGCCAGACTCTGGGATGCGAGGGCCGCTCAGGATGTGGACAGCAAGATTCTTCATTTGGTGACATCCAGCAGCCTCAGCCCTTTTTTAAAGAAAAATAAAATAACAGGTCTTCTCGCTTAGCCATCAAACCTATTACCTATGGGCATATATTTAATATATCATGTACAACTTGTGTGTGTGTGTGTGTGTGTGTGTGTGTGTGTAGAGGGAGAGGGAGGGAGAGAAGCCGGGTGGGCAGGAGCAGGGTGCGTATCAACAGGGGCCATGCGTGTAACAGGATTCAGAGCAACGCAGGCACGCGGCATGCACCAGACTCCAGTCCCATGCCCATGTGCGCGTGCACAGGCCAAGCACGTGTCATTGATGAACATGAGAGAGAGCATGAGAGAGAACATGAGTGATTTCAGCAGGTCCTGTGGGTTCACAGGGAGTGTCTGTATTCTAACTGCTCATTTCTACTAGAACACATTTTCCTTCAGTTAATGCTCCTTTTTTCCCTCCAACGATATTTTTAAAAACCAGATTGCAGAGCTGTGCTGGTTGCTAAAAGAGATTCCAACCAGCCGGTGCCCTCCTGTGCCAACGTTTTTGAGTCCCTGCAGAAGCACATGGCCGGAGGCACAGGAATCCCACAGACCCCGCCCCAGGCTTCCCAGGACTGTAACCGAAAGGGGGTCCACACTGTCCCTAGGCCTGGCAGAGTCACCCCCCAGGTACCCTCAGGGATGCCCGTGAGCAGGGGCAAAAGCCACTCAGGTTGACACCGCTGTATGTGGAGCCCCTGGAGAAAGTGGTGGCTTCCTCCACACCCTGTGGTTGGTGACAGTGAGAATAAGTTCCTGTTGTCTTAAACCACACAGCCCACCAGCAGCAGTCACAGGGAAGCCTTTGCTATGCCCACTCTGGCTGAATGCCGGCCTGCGCTGCCCGAGACACGCCTCCTATGGGCCTGAATATCTGGAACGTGTCTGCATCTGGCCCCCGCTTGGCCAAGGGTCCCTTAAAATCTGTGGGCTCTTCTATCTCCTCATCTCATTGTTCCCTGAAGGACCAGGGGTGTCCCCGCCAGTGAATGCCTCCTGGCAGGCTCCCCAGGAGCCACCGTCACAGCTCCGGTTCCCCAGAAGCAGTCCCTGGTGTAAGTGTCCCCAAGGCCGAGATGAAGTCCCAGGGTTAAGTCCTGGATGCAGCTGCGTCTCAGCCAGGCCCCCAGGGAGCAAACTGCAGCTCAGATGCTGTCCTACCTCTAGGGACCGGGCGGTCCTGCCGTACGCTCTGCCCTGGGGGTGCAGCACCTGGCTGATCTCCACTGTTCTCTAGGTTGGGCGAGGCAGCTCTCAGGATGGTCCTCAAAGTTCCCAGCTGCGGCTAGGCTGAAGATGTCCCCGCCCCAGTCCCTGATCCTATAAAGTGCAGGTTTGATCAAGGCTACAGACCTCAAGGCAGGAAGGTCTGAGAAGATATGGGAAAAAACCAAATTGTTCTTCCTACCCTCACAGCACCGGACACAGCACTCCCGACCCAGGGGGTGGTGACTTGTCCCAGCACCAAGCAGTTCTCCAGCAGATGCCAGCTGGTGTCCTTCAATTCAATTCTGACACTGTCCACCCAGAGATGGCGTCAGACCCCGCAGAGTGAGGGCTGAGTCCCACAGGGCTGCCCTCACTTTCGAAGTCAACTGCACGCTCCAGGGGCTTCTGTCCACATAGCTATAAACCGGGTCCCGTGAACCCCTCCCCAGGCTGGAGTGGTTTGCTGCAGCAGCTCCCAGGACTCAGGAACACAGACTCACCGGTTTATTATGAAGGACGTTGCAGGGGACGCAGATGACCAGCAGGCGTATACCTGGGGGAGGTCCGGGGGGTCCCTGGGTGCAGCAGCCTCTGTCCCTATGCAGTTGGGGCCACCCTCTTGGCAGGCAGATGCATCCTCCAACCCCAAAGCTCATTTGCACTGAATCCTTCTGGGGTCTCATGAGGCTTCATCACACAGGCATGATTGGCTACGTCACTGACCATCGGTGATCAACTCAACCTCCAGCCCCTTTTCCTTTTTCCTGAAGATCAGAGGTTGGGGCAGAAACTTCTAATCTTGTGGTTGGTTCCCGTGGCCACCAGCTCCCATCCTGAAGCCCCCAGAGCCACCCCATCAGCTCGAAAGACGCTCCTATCACCCCAGAAATTCCAAGGGCTTGAGAAGCTCTGGGTGGATGCAACTACCCCTCAGGAAATTGCAAAGGCTGTAGGAGTTCATTGTTAGGATCTGGGGCCGAAGACCGAGTATCAGAACAAAAGATTCTCTTAGCACCCCTGATGGTCAAGACACTACAAGGGCTATCGTCGCTCTATGTCAGAGACCATTGAAATGCGTATTTATTCTCATATCACAACATGGCAGGAGCTGATCCTGGATGATCTGGGTGGGCCAATTCGATCACAAGTCCTCCACAGCAGAGACCCTCCTCCGCCTGGCGTCAGATGCAGCGGGAGCGCCAGGGCTGGGAGGGGTGGGGCATTCCCTCGGAAATCAACAGTAGGGTCCAGTCTTGAGCTTCTCACGCGGGGCGTTACTCACGCGACGGCCCTGATGTGTCCTTCTGCCGTCTGCACCTGCACCCGCTCTGCGGCGCGGACGAGCTCCAGGCTGAGGCACCTTGGGTGGGCTTTCTGGCTGTTCTGCAGGCTCACTCTGGATTTGAGCGGGAACCTGCGGGCAATGTGGACAGTGCTCTCTTCCTGCTGTGAAGGTAAGGGCATTCCAGGGCCTCCTTGAGCAACAGCAAAATCAGAGAAATAAGGATGTGGCCTCTCAAGGCGTTTCCTTTGATAGAAAATATCCATTTTCTATGTTGAAGTTCTGGAAGCTTGTTTAAGCTGCAGATTTACTTTCCCAGAGCCACACATATACCTATCACCTTGTAAGTCCATCCCACACACATTTACCAACCACCCTTGTTGCCTGGTTAATCTTCCCTCGTCCACCTGGCAAGGCAGCCGGCAGTTTTCACCATATCATATTCCGGGCACTGAGACTTGGAGGGGCCACGTTCCCTGCCCAAGGGTCTGGTCAGAAAGGCCTTGACTCCCTGGGTCAAACCCCCACCCCTCTGCACCAGCTGTGATGCAGGGACAGCGTCCTCCAGGGCCTCCAGAAGGCTCCGGACAGGCAGCATTTGCTCCCGTCAAGGCTTGTCCAGAGCGGGAAGGCCATCGTCTGTCCTGTGGCTGTGCAAGGAAAGGGTGGCTTGGGAGGTCCACGTTTGGAAAGCGATTCTGAGGAAGGTGGCCCCTCTCAGTTCTCATTTTATTCTCTAGACACACACACACAGCAATGCACAGACACACAAACGGGCCACTTGCAGAAGCAGCAACGTGTACATGGGGCAACACAAACAGGACAACAGGAATACTCAGGAACACACAAGTACACAAATGAGGCAATGTGCAAACACAGCAACATGCACACTTATAAATACGGTAACCCCAACATTTGGCAACACGTCATTGCGGCAATGCACACTTGCCTGTGCTTACGGCAGGCATCCACCTGCCCATCCATCCGCCCATCCATCTGCCCATCCATCCCCCTGTCTATCAAAAGACCACATAGTGGAACATATCATCTAACAACGCCACAACATCTCACCCAGCAATCGTTTGAGGGGAAAGCTCTGGGTTCCAGTGCCTCTTACACAGTTAGTGCGGGTGCGGCTGTGCATTGGGGCTGTGGAGTGCGCCTGCGCGGCCGGGCGTGCAGGGGGGCTGTGGAGTGCGCCTGCGTGGCGGGGCGGGCAGTGGGGCTGTGCAGTGATATGGTTAGGTTTTGTGTCCCCACCCAAATCTCATCTTGAATTACAATCCCCATAATCCGCATGCACCAAGCGAGAGACCAGGTGGAGGTGACTGGATCCTGGGGGCGGTCACTCCCATGCTGTTCTCATGATTTTCTCTTGAGATGACTGGATCCTGGGGGCGGTCACTCCCATGCTGTTCTCATGATTTTCTCATGACAGCTGCTGGTTTGATAAGGAGCTCTTCCCCCTTCACTCAGTACGTCTCCTTCCTGCCGCCTTGTGAGGCGCGTTCTCGCTTCCCAGTCGCCTTCCGCCATGATTGTAAATTACCTGAGGCCCCCCAGCCATGTGGAACCGTGAGTCTGTTAAACCACTTTCCCTTACACATTATCCAGCCGCAGGCAGGTTTTTATAGCAGTGCGAAAATAGACTAATACATGCAGTGAGGCTGTGCAGCACAGCCGTGCAGTGAGGATGTAGAGTGAGTGTAGGGTGTGGTGTGGAGTGGGGTGTGGGGTGTGGTGTGGAGTGGGGTGAGGGGTGGGGTGTTGGGTGGGTGTGGAGTGGGGTGAGGGGTGGGGTGGGGTGTGGGGTGGGGGGTGGAGTGGGGTGGGGG
>NC_037678.1:39814173-39966672 GCF_003255815.1 Theropithecus gelada | reverse complement strand
GGGGTGGGGGGTGGGGTGTGGAGTGCGTGTGGGGGATGTGGAGTGGGGTGTGGGGTGATGTGTGGGGTGGGGGTGGGGTTTGGAGTGGGTGTGGAGTGGGGTGTGGAGTGGGGTGGGTGTGGGGTGGTGTGGGGTATGGAGTGGGGTGTCGGGTGGGTGTGGAGTGGGGTGTGGGGTGGGGTGTGGAGTGCGTGTGGGGGATGTGGAGTGGGGTGTGGGGTGGTGTGTGGGGTGGGGGTGGGGTTTGGAGTGGGTGTGGGTGGGGTGGGGTGTGGAGTGGGGTGGGGGTGGGGTGGGGGTGGAGTTGGTGTGGGGTGGGGTGGCAGTGGGGTGGGGGGTGGAGCGAGTGTGGGGTGTGGGTGGGGTTTGGAGTGGGGCTGTGGACTGCAGCTGTGCATTAAGGCTCTGCAGTGAGGCTTTTGGAATCGGTTGTCATACTCAAGTTTTTAATTGGCCTGGGGGGACTTCAATGTCCAAACATGACCTACCCTTTCTGGAGTTTGCCTTGAGCGTCACTGAGGGGAAGAGAAAGTGACTGACTGTGCAGTGAACGGTTCTCCTTTCCCTGAGAAAGTCCTGGCCACTTCTCTCCTCACAGGGAGCTGGCCTCTGAGCCCCGGCCTGTCCTGCCTGCTAAGAGAGTCCTGGTTTTCTGTGGACCTTGGGCCAGGCTGGATGGTCTGTGCTATTAATCGGATCTGTGGTGGGCGTTTTGGGCCACATGGTGTCAGCTGTGCCTCTAGAGGGATCGGAGACCGAGCCACCGCACATGGTCGCCTGGCAGAGCCTGTGGGACTGAGCCCCAGCAGAGCCCTGAACCCCAAGGCAGGCCATCAGCTTGGGGAGAAGCAAGTGCTGCCAGGCTGCCCAGTGGGGAAACCAGCAGCCTGTGCCTGGGCCCTCCTGGACTCTGCCAGTTCCCTTCGCCGATTCTAGCCGGCACCCTTTGCTCTAATGAACAGCAAATGTGAGCACAGCAGGTTTGCAATGCTGTGTGAGCCTTCTAGAGAATCGCAGAGCCTTCTGGAGAATCGCGGAGCCTAAGGGTGGTTTGGGGACACCAGAGCTGCAGGGGGTGAGGCAGTGATTGAAGAAAAATAGACCTCGTCTGATTTGTTTCCCTAGGGATTCAGGCTATTTAATGAGCCAAATAGTCATAAACCGTGTTTGGGGACTGTACGGATAATAGTCTTCCAGTGACTGGCAAACCTGCTGCCTGCAGTGCCGGGTGTGAAGCCTTGGTCCCTGGTCCCACCACAATGGACTCCAAGAGCTTCCTCCCCCGCCCAGCAAAGGGGCTGGGCTGCTGGGGGCTGAATGCCTGGCCAGTGGTAGGGACGGGTCTTACAGGCAGCACAGAACACACCTGAGAGGATCAAACCACGTGTGGTCTCAGCACCTGCCGATGGAGTCGGGGATGAGAGAGAATAAGAACAACCGAAAAAATCAGGGAGCTGGGGACAGGGACTGGTGCCTACACCAAGGACAAGCAGCCTCTCATTCCTTATCTAGAAAGCACAGAGGAGGCAGTGCTCGGGGCCCAGCATCTGTGTATGTTACTTTTAGAAAAGTTTTACACTCAATTATCCATGTCAAGCTCAACATCATTCATTCTCTGAAAAGAAAACGAGCAACAGTTAGGCACCCCAGCCCATGGTCTGGACTTCCTCTCCCAGAGCAGTCCTCTGAGACCAGCCTAAGCTGGTGGGGGTTGAAAAAGCAGGTCCTGAAGACTTAGAAGTGTGGGGGTTGGGGGTGATTGAGTGGAGGGAGAGCTGGGCCCAGTCTTCGGGGAGCACGTGGTCCGACCAGCAAGGCACTGGGTACAACACTGGGTACAGCAAAGGGCTCCTTCCTCGTCCCACAGCCTGAGGAGAGGCACCTGGTGACTCTAAATGGGGAGGGGGTGCAGCCAGGGAGGGGCCCCGAGGGGAGACCCGACTCTCTGTCCTTCAGGAACTTGCCCGAGAGGCTGACCTCTCTCCTGGGCTTAGCTGCTCTGCTGTCCGGCCCTGGACCGGATGCCCGTGCCCTGGTTTTCTGCCCACTGGACGCAGTTTCCCCTGACAGGAGAGCAGGGTATCAGGGCCTGCCCTCCAGGTATCCTCATCCCCTAGGAGGTGAATAAATGATGGAGGTGTCTCCTAAATTCACAGATGACTGTCCCAGGACATCGGGGCACATGGCAAAAACCCAAGTCAAACAGTTCGAGAGAATAAAGATTCCATGGGACTGAAAGTCCAGGGGGCAGCTGGGGCTGGCCAGGGCCTCAAATGGTGTCCTCAGGAAGCTTCAGGCTCCATTTGACTCCAGGAATGGTCCCAGGAGGGCAGGAGTCCTGGGAAGGCATGGGGTTCAGACCCAGAGAGGGGCTTTGTAATCAAATGCATGCCTGTGGCTCCTCCAAGTTCCTGGGTTGGAATCCCAGCCCCCGCTCCTCCAAGTTCTTGTCTTGGGATCCCAACCCCCTGGGCAAAAGTGTGAGAAGTGGGGCCTTTGGGAGGGGATTTGGTGGTGAAGGTGGGGCTTCTTGCAAGAAGGCACCCTCTGTGAACCGGGAAACAGGCCCTCGGCAGACCTTGAATCTTCCCTTGATCTTGGCCTTGCGGCTCCCAGACCGTGAGAAGGGATTTCTGTTGTTTAGGAACTCCAGCCAGCCTCTGGTGTGTGTCAGCACCCCGAGTGGATGGAGACAGGCTCCCTCTCTCTTGCTGCTGGAATGTCTCCCCAGGAGCTTCCATCTCTCACCACCCTCACCTCCCAGCCAGAGGGAGGCCAGGAAGCCAGGGAGATGCTGCCTGAGCGGCAAGGGTGCCCTCTCTCCACACCCCCTGCCAGAACTTACTCTGTGGTGTGTCTAGCTGCAGGAAGTGGGAGATGGAGCCCTTAGCTGAGACTTGGGGTGAAAGGGGAATTCAGAGGCGGCCGATGGACCAGCCCTGGCTGTGTCCGTGGCTCATGGGAGCCCAGACTTGCTGTGTGGACTGGGCTTGGCGTCCCCATGCTGTCCCCCTTGGTGTCCCACATAGGCCCATGCTGGCACCCTGTGAACCCTCTGCTCTCTCTGAGGGTCATGGAGGGAGTGTGCCACCCTCAGTGAGCCGGGCAGCTGCCCTCAGACCCTCTTGCCCCTGGGGTTCCTTTCCCCCATGGCATGGCCTCACGTTGTTAAAGAAAGCGTCTCGAATGGGCCTTTGCAGCTCCAAGGTGAGAATGACAAAGGAGGAACCATTTCGAGGTTTTGCTTTTGGAAACTCCTAGGAAGCGACTACAAAATGGAAGACATTTTTCCTATTTCAATATTTCTAAGCATGGAGGACTCCTGACTGCGGATAAAGTCAGACACTTTGGATCTCTGGAGACGCAGAAGTCATGTTTGTGCAAACTCCATCCTTAGACCGAGGAGGAAGGAAGCCTGAAAGTCAGAGGGAAGAGATGCCTGCACCACGGCACCCAGTCCTGCCTTCCCCAGAGGGCAGCCTGGCACAGCCATGTGCAAGGAAGGACGGGCATGACAAGACCCTCAGCGTCCTGCTCCAACTCCAACCCTGCCTCGAGCATCTCCTCACCTCCTCCAGAGAATGCAAGAGCTGCCCGTCCTTTCTCTCCTGACAATAAACGGAAGACTCATATTAGCTGAATGCAGCCCTTTTAGCTTTACATCGCCTAGTGTGCTCACAAGCACGCCTGGAAAGTTAACCACAAATTGGTGCATTTATAAGAGCCATAAGCCCGCAGCTTCTGGGTGAGAGCAGACAAAATGCTACTTCTGTTTTGCAGATGGAACAGATGGGCTGGCTTGGCCCTCTGCATCGCCTGTGTTGCCTGTGTGTTGTCTTTTTCCCAAAAGCAAATTGCAAAAAGAAAATGGCTTTCCGCTGGGGGCCCAGCAATTAGGAACCCTCCTTCTAGCAGGAGGCAGAGAGGAGAGTATAGGTAGGCCAGGCAGGGCATGAGGAGAAAAGGGAATGGGCTTAGGGGGCTGGGGGCTGCTATTCATCAGTTTTAAACCTGGTCCAGAGAAATTGGTGGGAACGTCATAGGAAATTCTAAGGGACACTCTCTGTGTCCATCGGCCTGAGGTGCGTTCATAGCAAGCTCTTCCCAGGAATAACTTTTAGGAAACTGGGCTGCATTGAAATATGTCTTGGAAATGGATCTTCTTTCCTCAGAAGATAATCTACCTAATTCCCTGTTTCCTCCAAAACATCAGCTTTCTTTGTGTGTCTCTTGGCTGATTTCTTTAAACTTGCTGATGGGTTTCACAATCCAAGGTGACTCCAGGCCGTCTCTGCTTCACCCTTCCACGCGGTTCTGCTCAGCAGGCCTGGAAGGGCGCACGGTGAGATTGCTGGGTGGACAGGAGTCAAGGCTGTGCTTCTGCGAGGAGTCAAGTTAGAGCCGTGGCAACAAGTCCCCCCTGCTTCCTCTCCTCCCACCACCCCACTGCCTGCTGCCTCGGGCGGGACCCCAGAGCCACCAGCCCTGACCCGGGGCCCAGGCTGAATGTGCAGGGTCTTCCACCAGCTCCAGGAATAAAACTCCATGTCACAGGCACAGAGGTCCAGGAGCCGCGTCCCTAACCCCTCTGTCTTCTGACCTCGGGCTGCACACTGGCCCAACCCCGTCCCGCCCGCCACCCTTCCTGCTCACACACCACATTCCAGGACTCGGTGAACGTGTTCTCCTTGGACAAGTCTTCCCAAACTGCCCCACCTCAGCCAGTTCCCCCAGACAACCGGTGCTCTCCCCGTGAACGTGCTTGCTGTAGCAGCCCCGCCGGTCAGCCAGCGCGGAGGCACTCAGTGGGCTGGGCAGGCAGGAGTCCCAAGAGCCCGCAAGGCCCCAGCAGGGACGTCAGGGTGCAGGACGCTACGGTGCAGGATGCTGGGGTGCAGGGTGCCGGGATGCAGGGCGTCAGTCCTTGCTCCTGTTCACAGTCCAGCAAGCTGGGGAGGGACATGGAACTTCATGGGCAAGGTTCCTCCCTAACTGTGCCTCCCCCGCTCCACACAGAGCCGCTCTCCGGGCCCCATCTCCTGGACACCCACCTCCAGGTGCGGAGCAGCTGCAGCCACCTGGACTGTGGCCTCTGCCTGCTCTGTCCTCATACCGGGTTGGCCTGTCCTGAGAGGCCCCCTCTGTCCTCACTCTCCGCAGCACAGCTTGAGACACCGGAGCTGGACAGGAGGGGAGAGGTCTCTGAGCCGTGTGGAGCTGGGCTCTCGTCCTGAGCGCCTTCTGCTTGGAGGTGAAGGCCAGGACGGGTGCAGCCAGGGTGGGCAAAGAGAGCCTGGGGGACCCTGGGCCCCTCGTGCTGTCTTGGAGGGGAGAGGTCTGGTGTACAGCAGGGACTGGGCCCCAGCGGCCTCTTCCCACCTCCCCAGCCCACTTTAGCCATCTTTCATTCACTCATCATTCAGCCAGGCTCTCTGGACACGGCCAGTGTGGGATGCTCACAGCTGGCCTGCTGTGCTGTGAGGACAGCGCCGTGGCTCCCTGTGCATCCAATGTGCCAGACCCTCTCAGGCTGACGTCACTCTGGTTCTCCTGTCTCTCTATTCCACATTTAAGGGCCTTTATGACTCCTCTGGGCCCAGGACAACCCAGCACAGCCTCCCCATTTTGTGGTTGATGAGCTGCCTTAATCCGCCTGCCCCCTAATCCCCTTTGGCAGGTGCCCCAACATATTCACAGGTTCTGGAGAGTCTGGCATGAACATCCTTGGGATCCTTACTCTGCCCACCATGTGGGCAGCGCCATCTCATCCACACCCATGAACGTGAGGCACAGTTAACATCCCCATATTCCAGAGGAGGAAGCCGAAGCTCAGGGCCACCTAAGGTCGCTCACTCTGGAGGTGGCAGAGCCAAGACTTGAAGCCCCTGGGTCGGACTGCAGATCCCAAGCCCTCTGCCTGGTCGGGTGGAGCAGAGTCTCATTCACACTGAGAAACCAGCCACAAGCAGGAGGAGACGGTCCCTGGAGCTGCAGCCAGCGGAGAGGGTCCCCAGAACTCCAGCCAGGGGAGAGGGTCCCCGGAACTCCAGCCAGCGGAGATGCGGCTCTGTGCATCTGAGCAGAGAGAACACAAAGCATGGCAGGGCAGGCAGAGGATGCCCTCCTCCCTCCCTGCTGGGCACAGCCTTCTTTGCCAGGTGGATGCCAGCCCTGGGGAGAGGAGACAGAGCCTCCTGCTGGGTCTCAGAGAAAGGACAGGAGATGAGCGTGGGAAGACCTGCTCCTGCCAGCAGGGACCCTCTGAGCCCCTGTGCCTGGTAGCCCAACACGCATGCAGGCATACACACATGCATGCACACACAGACCATGCGGACAGCAGGCGATTCACAGGAAGACTTGCAGGTGCTGGCACCCAGGCGAGGGGAGAGGCTGAGCAGGTGAAGTGCCAGCTGTTCCCTCCAGGTGCTCACAATTCGCTCAACACACATCTCCCTGTCCTCTGGGTACCAGGCCCGCGCCAGATTCCCGCAGAGCCAGGTGGAGGGCAGATGGCTGGCTCTTGGGGGCATGAAAATTAAGGGAACTTGACCGCTTTTGCCCACTAGGTGTGAGCCCTTGAACCGAGGGCTCACCAGGAGGCTCTGGCCTCCAGGCAGACGGCAGAGACACACTTGTTGATATATGTCTGACGACTGTGTGAGTCAGACCATCCGGCTGAATCAGAGCCCGGAGGAAATACATGATTGAAAACTGGGCCCGTTGCAGAGCAGCCAGCTCTCCATGGAGCCATGTCAGGTTTGAATTGGAAGATTCTTGGCTTCTTAGCTGTGGCAGGTGAAGGAACCCTGGGTGATTTGGGATTTGGAGGGAGTGGGGAGACCTGGTCCCAGCAGGGGAGACCTGGGGTGGGGGGTCAATGGAGCAGGAGAGAGCATGGGAAGGGAGGGAGGCTGTTAAGAGCAAACTCCCACAATACACAGCCAGGGTGACCCTCAGCCCCAACTGCTTGAGACTGAGAGGGCTCCAGCTCCCAGGTCTCTGGACTTGCTGCTTTAAAACCTCGAAAGTCCCAGGAAAACCAGAGTGAATTGTTTGTCCTACCCTGAGCCTCCCAGCCTGCTGGTGCCATCTTCCTCAGGCGACCTGCGGGCACTGTGGAACGGCCATCCCAGCTCACCTGAGGCCCAAAACAGGAATGCTGAGTGTCTATGATGCTGATGGGGACCTCACATAACTCTGGTGGCCAATCACTCTCCATCCTCAGCCAAGCGCACAAGACAGCCACGGCAACGCCCCGAGCATGTCCCCACGCGGGCAAAGACGGAGTGTGTGACCCCACTCCGGGCCATCCTCCTCCCACCCAGCCTCTCCAGCTGCCCTGCAGCCACCGGGGTGGGCCCTGGCCTCTGTGTGGAATGAAGTGTGTGCACATCACAGCAGCCTGGCGACCTAGAGGCCACGTCGTGCATTTCACACACAGGAAACTGGGGGTCCAGGCCCAGTGAAGCTGGGATTTGAAACCACCTCCTCTCCAGCCTGTCACCCCGACATGCCCTCTGTATCCCTGGCCTTCCTGGGGCCCATCCCATGCAGCCGCCGCTGCACTTGTCGGCAGCCACACCCGCTTCCTCTTCTGGTTCTTCCCTGAGAACACGGCTCATGTTTCCAGAGAGCTGGCCGAGGTCCAAGGGGCGGCCTGGGAATGTGAGGGACAAGGATGCCGATGACTGAGGATTGATGGGCCTGTAGCACAACCCCCAGAATCTGCCAACAGCCCCAGAGATGCCTGGAGCGCAGCCAGTGTGAGCCTGGAAGGAGGCTCCGCCCTCCTTGCAGGCCTGCGAACACTTGCTGTGCGTACACACGTGCAGGTGCCGCTCCGTTTTTAAAGATCCTCCTTGGAACACTGTACGTCCTGGAACACGTGCAATTCCCGTGCTGTGGGTGGGAAAATCTATAGCCAAGCTCTACCAATTATGTTTATTACTTATCTTCTGTGCCTCTAACACATTCACGTTTCTCCCCCACCCACCTTCATCCTCACAGGAAACCAACTACTGCTGCCACTGAAACAATAAATGCCTGTTGTTTTAAGCCACTGAGTGTGAGGGCATTTTGTTATGCTGCAATAGATAACTGATGTAGATGTTATTGTAAACTTAATTTCTTCAATTTAGTAAGAGGGCATCCTGCTAGCAAGAGTCGCCCAACAGTGGTTGGGGGCCCGAGGGAAGAGAAGGATGGAGGCTGGAGAGATGGTGACTCTCCTACATTCAGAAGCCTGAAGCCTGCTGTGAACCAGTGACAGGTTTTGCACATCCTGCTGGCATGGCCTCATCCTGTTCACCATCGCATCCGCTCCACTCGTGCAACACAAACCCACTGAGTGCCAACTACGTGCCGGGCAGCGTTGGAGGGACTCAGAGTAAGCTAGCCAATGAAACAAGCAGGGACCCCCACCCTTGGGAGCGTCTTCCAAAGACCTCTCATGTGGTGACTCTTTGGATGTGATTGTCACCCCAGGCACAGATGACTACCTTGCTTGGTAATAAGGACATGGCCTTGCTTACACCACTCAGGGAACCACAGAAAGCCAGACTGTCCCCAGCACACGGGCTGCCCCTGTTCAGCACTCCTGCTGCACCCTAGCATCCCAGCCGTGCCCGTGGACCTCGGTCCTTGCTGCCCTTGGGACCGGCCAGCTCCTCAACAGGCAGCATTGGGAATGTTGGGATCAGGGCAGCAGGTCTCCAAGGTTCTCCAGCTTGCAGGAGACACTCGCCCCCGGAGCCCTGCCCGCAACGAGGCTGTGCCGGGCTTCATGTGTCAGTGAAGGCATCTGGTGGCCAAGGGTGTGGCTGCATCACCAATGGGCATGACCAGACCCGGCCCGGCCCTTCCCAAGCTTCACCGGCACTTTCTTAGAGTCTCAGCTGTTTAGGAAGGGCTTCTGTCTGCAGAAATCAGGAGAGAAAGGGGCAAACAACGTGGAGTTAAAAGCTTCCGGCTGCAGAGCCATCCGGTTGGTGAGTGCACAGGAGAACTCAGAACAGGCGAGCGCCTTGGAGCAGCTGAGCGGCGTAGCTGCCAGGAGTCCCCACCGGGGGCCCGCCATCCGCCGTGTAGAGCAAGGCCTTCCAAGTGACATTTTCCTACGTGGTTTTAAGCAAATGCTCCATCACAATATTTGCACTAAGTTGCCTTTTATGATTTTTTAAGCTCCCAGGCTAACTCAAAGATAAACCTTTGAAAATAAGGGCAGCTTAGCCAAAAGGTCAGGGGTTTGAAAACCAAACAATGAGCTTAGGCAGAGAGAGAGCACAATCTGCTGCATCCTCCTACTTTGGCTGGCAGAGGGACAGACTCCAGTGGCCATTGCTGTGGCCTTCCTCTTTGTGGGGGTCTCGAAAGAGGCGCCTGACGGCCCAGCCCGTGCTCAGGCCCCAGTGTTACCAAGACAGTGGTGAGTGCCTGGACCTGACACTGTCCAGCACATGTACTCCCTGCGTGGACACTAAGGTCCCCGCCCAAGCCCCTGTACTTATCCGGTGAATCATGCCTTCCAGAGGACAAATCCGGCCTATTCCAGCCTACTCTAGTGATGGAACACCTCACCTCACACCCGACACTTAGCTGAGGGTATCCAGCCCCTCTTCAGCCTGACATCAACCTCGTTCATTCCCCGTGGAGACCCATCAGTAACAGCCCTGCCCTTCATTCAGCCACTATTCCCGTTTTACAGACGACTCAATTGAGGCACAGAGACGCTAAGGACACTCGTCCAAATGTGAAGTAGCAGGGCCAACGTTCAAACCCTATCTGCTGGCTTCTGAGTCCACTATCCTGGCTTCCAGCAAAGGGACCGCCGGCATGTCCTTTGATGCCAGGATTTCTAAGCTGTGATGTTTGTGAGCTGCAGCTCCCTGACAACAGTATCAGGCTTCGGTTGAACAGAGAAGCCCAAAGCAGGGCGAGAACGGATGAATAAGCATGGAGTCCCGCTGCCAGCCATCAGCTCAGGAGCCTTGAATTCTCCTAGCTGGGTGGGCCCAGGAGGGGGTTCCTCAGCCTCCCACTTCCCTCAACACCCTGCAACACCTGCCCCAGCCTGCCCAGGTTTCCTGCTCCCAGCACAACAGCTGCAGCCAGCAACATCCACAAAGGCCAGGCTGATTCCCCAGCCCTGCACACACGCAGCCGCAGCTCTACCCAACCTCTCCCAGGGGTTCTGGGGAGGAGGGAGCAGGGGAGGGGGCGGGGAGGGCCTAGAGAAGGGACAGTAGTGCCCTGGGGGCTCCTGGGCAACCCAGACATGCGGGGGACAAGCTTGTGCCTGGTCACCTATGCCAGTGCTACCAGGCGCTGCGGGGACAGGGAAAGGACAAGAATCTCGCTCTCACCTGGCTCCCGAGCCAGGGGCAGGGGCACCCTGTGAGGCGCTCCGAGGGAGGGAGTGTGCACAGCCTGCAGGGCCTGTGAGGAGGCACTGACGCGTGCTGTGGGGCTGCCCCTCCCAAATCCTGCTGGGGTGTGGGCTCTCAGGGTGACTTCTTTTTTTTTTTTTTTTTTTTTTTTTTTTGAGGCGGAGTCTCGCTCTGTCGCCCAGGCTGGAGTGCAGTGGTGCGATCTCGGCTCACTGCAAGCTCCGCCTCCCGGTTCCCGCCATTCTCCTGCCTCAGCCTCCCGAGTAGCTGGGACTACAGGCGCCGCCACCACGCCCGGCTAGTTTTTTGTATTTTTAGTAGAGACGGGGTTTCACTGTGTTAGCCAGGATGATCTCGATCTCCTGACCTCGTGATCCGCCCGTCTCGGCCTCCCAAAGTGCTGGGATTACAGGACAAATCCAGGCGGTAATAAGGGGCCCAGGGGATCACATCCCATAGCATCATGAGACCGGCCCAGGGTGCCAGGTGTGGGGCCCTGAGTGGGGAGGGTGCTGTTCTGGGCACCTGCTTTCCACCCTCCCTCATTAACCCCTCCCCAGACTTTGATGAAACCATCTGTGGCTCCTGGCCTCTGCAGGACCCAGCCCCTCAGCTCCTCAGCCTCTGCAGGACCCAGCCCCTCAGCTCCTCAGCCTCTGCAGGTGTCCCTCAGCACTGCCTCACGCCCCTGCCCCAGGTGATAACTATGCCCTGAGCCCCCACCATTCCCACTGGGCATATCCCAGAAATATGCATTCACAGACCAGGCACGCCCATGACTGCGGCTAGATTTTAAAAGTAATCACAAGAAATGTAATCTCTAGTGGTCCTGGAGCCCCCCTGGGCACCCAGCTTCTGGCACCCTGTGGGCACCCAGGAGTGGGGGGGGGCGGCCCAACCAGCTGCGCAGCCGCCCAGCCCTGCCAGCGGGGAGCTTCCTCCCTCCCTGCCCTCCGGATACACCCTCACCCCCACTGAGCGAGCCCAGGGTTGGGGGAGGTGCATAGTTCCCTTACTAGCCGGAGCGAGAAATTGCGGAGAACAGGGAAAAGGGTGGCAGGAAGGGCCCGGTGCACGATACCCGCCGCACCCGCCCGGAATCCTGATTCCCTGGAGCGCTCAACCCAGCCTGCCCTGCCCCGGGGAGCGCGAGGGGGCGACCCGCCAGGCTGCACCCGGGTGGGGCGGGGACGACAGCGGGGGCTGCCTCCCTCCTCCGCCGCCACCCCCAACTGCTGGGCGCGCCGCGCGGCCGCCGGCTTCGTGGAGACGCGCAGAGCCGGGAGGGCGCGGGCGCGGCGGGAAGTGTGCGGGGCTAGGGTGCGCGGAGAGCGCGAGGGAGGAGATTCGGAGCGAGGGAGGGGAGCGCGCCGGGGCAGCCGTGCGTGCATTCCTCCCGGCGCCACAAGCTCGCCCCGCGCAGCCCGAGCCAGGCTGCGCGCTGTCCTCGGGAGCCTGGGGAACCGCGCGATTTGGAAATCAGAGGCACCCGGAACCGGTGGCAAGCGCCGAGCCCGGAGACAGCCCGAGGAACCGCGGAGTCTGGAGCCAGGAGCCCGGAGCTGGGGGCGGCGCGTCTGGGTCTGGCGCTTCCCGGCTGGACGGCGCGCCCGCTGGTCTTCGCCACGCGCCCTCCTCTGGGCTCCCGTTCATCGGTCCCCCACTGAGACGTGCCCACTCCCGCCCGGACTTCCAGCCCCGGAGGCGCCGGACAGAGCCGCGGACCCCAGCGCCCACCATGCGCCTCAACAGCTCCACGCCGGGAACCCCGGGCACGCCGGCCGCCGACCCCTTCCAGCGGGCGCAGGCAGGACTGGAGGCGGGGCTGCTAGCCCCGGGCTTCAGCAACGCTTCGGGCAACGCTTCGGAGCGCGTCCTGGCGGCACCCAGCAGCGAGCTGGACGTGAACACCGACATCTACTCCAAGGTGCTGGTGACCGCCGTGTACCTGGCGCTCTTCGTGGTGGGCACCGTGGGCAACACGGTGACGGCGTTCACGCTGGCGCGGAAGAAGTCGCTGCAGAGTCTGCAGAGCACGGTGCATTACCACCTGGGCAGCCTGGCGCTGTCCGACCTGCTCACCCTGCTGCTGGCCATGCCGGTGGAGCTGTACAACTTCATCTGGGTGCACCACCCCTGGGCCTTCGGCGACGCCGGCTGCCGCGGCTACTACTTCCTGCGCGACGCCTGCACCTACGCCACGGCCCTCAACGTGGCCAGCCTGAGTGTGGAGCGCTACCTGGCCATCTGCCACCCCTTCAAGGCCAAGACCCTCATGTCCCGAAGCCGCACCAAGAAGTTCATCAGCGCCATCTGGCTCGCCTCGGCCCTGCTGGCGGTGCCCATGCTGTTCACCATGGGCGAGCAGAACCGCAGCGCCGACGGCCAGCACGCCGGCGGCCTGGTGTGCACCCCCACCATCCACACCGCCACTGTCAAAGTCGTCATACAGGTAAGCCTCAGTAACCAGCCCCGGGGCTCCCCTCTCCTTCACCCCAAAAGCAACGCCAGTGGTGTGCCTTCTGGGTAGGGAATGGGAGAGATGTCACAGAGACAGTCTACTCCTGTGAGGCTGCGAAGGCGGTTGGGGCAGCTTGGGTGCAGCTCCGGAGTTGCCAGGCTCAGCCCCTATCTTCTCCCCTCCTGTTGAGGGGATGGAGCCCCTGCCTGTGACCTCCCTGGGGTTGGTGGCTGGGCCTCCGACGTCTGTGAATTCCTTAAGTTCTAATGGAAACATGTGCGCTGGCACCTGCGTCTCCAAAGGAAGAGGTCCCTTTCATCAGCTGCTCAAAAGGCTTTGTGCCCCCAACAGGTGACGTTCCTCTCCTCTGCAGAGAAGCCCCCAGACTGACTCTGCCAGTGCCTCCCAACTGCCTGCCCTGACCCAAACTGGGGAGTCAGAGCAGAACCTGATGCCATCTTGGGCTGGTTCCTAGTTTAGCCTCAGCTTTCCCATCTGTATGATGGGGTAGTCTTAGCATTGACCTCAGAAGGTAGAGCATTTGAGAGAGAATGTATGGGAAGTGTTTGCATGGCCCCCGACACGTAGAAGCGCTCACAGGTACTGTTACTGCTGGATGGTGGGGACGATGTTTCTGCTGGGAAGGTTGTGAGGCTCTGCGTGTGGTGGTGGTGTTGTGGTGAGGTGCATAAAACTGGAGCCGAGTGACCAAGGGCCCCCCAAGGGTCTGAGCAAAGCGCCGTAGGAATGCAGGTGGGAAGCCCCCTTGGGAATCAGTTTGGCTGAGGTTCGTGGCTGGAGGGGAGGACTGATCAAACCAAAGTCCCGAGCCGGAGGTTGGTGTCCAGGGAGGAAGTCAGGGCTGGTCGGGCACTTTGGATGGCACCTTGGACCACGAGCAGCCTTCGAGGTGTGGAGTTTCTTCCATTTCTGGTGGGCTAAGGAAGCCAGAGGGTGAAGGATCCAGGCAGAGTCGCCCACCTCTGCCCAGCTAGAGGGGCTGGGGTGGCTGGCTGTCCCCCTGGCTCCCGACACACCAGCATCGGCAGCCTCCCAGCTAAGCTTCTGTAGTTGCCTGGGCAGCCCTCATATGCCAGTGTGCCCGGTGGGGGTGGGGGCAGCAGTGCCGGGCAGGGCGTCACCTGGGCCCTAACTGACCCTCCACTGGCCACCACCCAGGTAGACTGGGGGGTGGGGGGTAGAACTGAGCTCCCAGTCTCCCCGGCTGCACGTAGAACTGGTGGCCACAGGTGTCTCCTCTCGGGGAGGCCCCTCCCACAGACACTGGTAGCAGGCAGTGAGTCAGGGCTGCTTTGCCTCTGCCGCAAGAGTCCCTGCCCTCCCCAGAGGCAGAAGTAGGCACGGCCCGTGGGGTAAACGCAGTGATAAGTGACCTCTCGCTCCCTTTGAGGCTTCATCTGCTCTCCCCAAGCTCCTGCCTTTGATCGGCATTGGCCAGGGGGAACCTATCCCCAGTCGGCGTGGAGGGGCCCCAGGGGCGACAGCCACCCAATCCTTCAGAAGGTGAGCAGTGGAGGGGTCAGTGCTGTCACTGCCCACCCAGGAGGTGTCCCCGCTCAGACCCCTGATCCTCCCGCTCCCCTGGCAAAAGGCCAGGAGCTCACCAGCCTCCACAATCCTCGAAAACAAACAGCTGAAAAGCACAGGGGCGTGATGACAGCTCGGCTCCACCCCCAAGAAAGTGTCCTCCCTGGCGTGCGTGGGTTCTCTGCTGGGTACTTGGGATTGGGCACCTGTGGGACATCATTTTGCCTCCCAAAGCACCACCTGTCCAGCCTTGTTGCTTCGAGGCTGTGAGGCAGATTTGGCCAAGTCATGCTGCGGCCAGCCACAGGCACTCGTCCACTCACAGAGGCCTGTGACACTTCAACCCTGGGACAGCGGCCCCATGCCCTGCAGATGCCATGCTGGCCGAGCGTTGCTGAATGCCCCTGGCATCCTCCACACCCTTGGAGAACGTAGTTTCCACTTTTCTTTAAAGGGCTCAGCTGCGTGCCTGGGAGCGGCTGATTACAAGGGTGCTCCTCCATCCGATGCTGGCGGCCTGGGGCTTTCCAGGGCCCTAATGCCGGCTGCTCCGTGTGCTCGAAAAGAACATTCCTTGTAGGAGAGGCCTTGGCTTCCCCCGACCCCTGCTCTGCCATTTGCCATTTTACTAGAGGTTTCCCCAGAATTAGGGGGTTTATGGTCTCCCCGTGGGCTTCTGGGCCACTGGCAGATCTGGGTGAACATTCAGCTTTCAAACGATGATGTCTGACTGAGGAGGGGCTGGATACCCTCAGCTAAGTGTCTGCCTCTCAGTGACCACGTTTGGAAGTGTTGGGGCAGTAGCCAATCAAATGGCCCCTCTTTCCAAAACAGGGGTCCTTTCCTGCCCCAGGGGCCCCTACGAAAGTTTGACTTGGGCACTTGCAAACAGAAATTGTGTTTAGAAATGAGGTGGTTTGGTGATAACACTTTGGAGCAACTTACGGTAATCCTCCCTGAAGCCAGCTGGGCATTTTCCTAGTGTGTAGCTGGGGCTGGGAGTCGACAGTGGAGTGGGCAGGGCTCTCAGGCCAGCAGACAGGACCTGGTGCCCAGGACCCTCCCAAAGGCCCCAGACCTGGCCCCAGTGCCAGCAGTGTGACTGGGAGAAGGTGCTGGGGGCTCAGGGACCTACGGGTGCTCCTGGGTTCCCCTGGACTGTCCTACCCCTCCTCTAGCCCACCCACACACGTGGCCCCACACAGGTAGATGGCCCTTGCTTCTTGGATGGTCCCCCATGGCACAGGTCCAACCTCCAGGTTTGACCTCGGCTGTGGCACAGGCTCTGTGTGGCAGGGCTCAGGGCTGATGGCCCAGATGGTGGGTCATCAGAGTCCCATGCTTATCCATCCACGGTGTGTATACTGAACGTATGCACACGTGTGTGTCCAGGGACCCACGGTGGCAGGGGCCTGGGACCTCAGGTATCCGATTCAAATCAGATGAGGGATGAGGTGGCTGCAGCCTTTGAAAGTTTTAGAGACCCGCCCCGACCACGGCCCCACACGAAAGCAAACCCTCTCGGCCTCACAGGCACGAGTCCATTAGATCCTTCTGAGTGGCCGTGAGGACTCCTTTCATCACTGCCATTGTCTGCACCAAGCGAGTCCCGCTCCTGCAGGCTCAGCCTCCCTGCCTCCTCCTTTGTTTTCTCTGCAAGCCTTCTTCATATTGAATACAAACAGCGGTGCTCTTTGCTGGGTTAGATCCCAACTCAGAGGGCACCTGCTCCCTCCCAGGGGCCGACGAGGCCTCGATTCATGCAGGAGGAGCTGGTCTCCTACAACCCCTGCTCCAGAGGCCTCCAGGAACAGACAGAGCGCAGGGCAACTTGGCGAACACCCCGGCTGTTCAGGGCTGGCAGAATTCCAGGAAAGGAGAGGCAGCTGAGACAGGGAAGGAGACGGGTTCCAGTGAAATCCGGCCGTGGATTATTTCAGGGCTCCTGTCCCGTGCCCCAGGCTGTGCCCAGCACCCTCCACAGGCAGAATCCTCATTCTTAGGAAGGATACAGAGGTGTTTAGAGTGTGGAGTCTGCAACTTATTCTCAAATCATTCAGGAAAAAAGGTGTGGCCAAATGGAAGGAGAGCAAGCAGACAGTGAATCAAGGGAGGAGACCGCTCGCGGGCCACGCGGCACTGGGCTGCAGACCTGCCACGGGCAGCCGAGCGTCCTGGGTATTCTTCCTGCGACTGTTCAGCAGTGGGAACTTTTTCTAGTTAGAAAGTTGCAGAAGGCCGGGCACGGTGGCTCACACCTGTCATCCCAGCACTTTGGGAGGCTGAGGCGGGTGGATCACCTGAGGTTAGGAGTTCAAGACTAGCCTGGCCAACATGGGGGAACCCAATCTCTGCTAAAAATACAAAAATTAGCCGGGCGTGGTGAAGGATGCCTGTAATCCCAGCTCCTTAGGAGGCTGAGTCGTGAGAATCGCTTGAGCTTCAGAGGCAGAGGTTGCAGTGAGCCAAGATCACACCACCACACTCCAGCCTGGGTGACAAGAGGGAAAATCCGTCTCAAAAAAAAAGTTACAGAAGAAGTTGTTCTTCAAGGGGTCCTTAGAACAGCCTGCCCCACTCTGACCTCCCCTGGGGGCGGGAAGGGGACCCACACCATGCAGCTCTGGGCGGCTCTGGCTCCGGCTGTGGCGGCCACAGTGTCCTCACCTGCAGCGCAGGGCTTCGAGTGCTGTTGGTGTGAGGCCAAGAGTCACACACTTCCTCCAGTCTGAAAAGCCCATGACCCTTTAGAGGAAAGGAGTGGAGCATTTTTCCTGCCTTTTCTATTCAAACGGTACTTTAGAATAACCCAAGAGTAGGTAAAGGGCAGCGTCTCAGTGCAGAAATGTTCACCAATAAGTGAAGAAGGAGCAGGAGTGTCAGAATCCCACTCATCAGGTGCAGTCCTGATCAAACAATGGATGCCGGCATGGATTCTTGGTAGCTGCCGGTGTCACGAAGGGGAGAGAGTTAGGTGTGAGGTGAGCTCTGGTGTGCACACAGCCCCATGGCATCCTTGGAGCAAAGCCATTGAATCTGAATCTGATGGAGCCCCTGATGCCACTGCCAACACACAGGACACACCAGGGACAGAGGAACAGGGACAAATGCACCATTAGGATACAGCCAGCAAAACCCAGACCACAAGAAACACCTCCAGACAAACAACTCAGTCTGTCCTACAAATAAACAGTGAGGGAATCGGAGACGGTGGCCTGGATTCTTAGCAAAGACTCGGACAAGTCAACCTGTTGCAGAATGCCGGCACCAAAGCCGATCATTCCTCATGCCAAGAAACAGCGAGAAAAGCCTGGGTAGTTGAATAGCTACAAATTCTTGTCCAGAGCTGTTATGGGTATGGTTGTCAAAATGGTCCTGATCTCTTAGAGGTACATATGGAAGTGTTTACAGACAAAATGATACAATGTCTCAGATTTACTGAAGCATGGTCTGGAGGAAGGGGCTATAGGATGGCAACAGAGGAGACAAGATTGGTCTTAAGTCTATAATCGTGGGAAGGGGGTGTCGATGACATTTTTGGTGTGTGTTTGAAAAATTTAGTAATTACAAGTTTTCAAAAGGTTAAAGTGCTATATGTTGGAAATAAAGAATTTGGCGAGAGAAATCAGACGTTCAGACGGTGACTCTGAGGCCGTGGGGGGTGAGAGGGCAGGACAGGACAGGGAGGCGACCTTGGCCTTGTTCCAGGCACTAGATCTGCCTGTTGGAGCCAGGTGGGAGACGGCAGGGAGAGGACCTGCAGACATGTACCTTGTTGGTTACATGTACCTTGTTGGTTCCGTGTTGGTTGCGGTTCAAAGCTCATGGAGCTGTAGGCTGAGGGGTGGATTTCAGCGCGTGTCAGTCCTGCCCCTGTGAGTCTGTGTTGGTTGCGGTTCAAAGCTCATGGAGCTGTAGGCTGAGGGGTGGATTTCAGCATGTGTTAGTCCTGCCTCCATGAGTCTGTGAAAAACAACAGCAGCAGAGAGTGGCCAAGCTGCCGTCCGCTCAAGGCTGTTTCGGGTGGCCAGGTCCTCCCTCCTGCCAGCCTGTGTGCACTCAAGATCCTCCTCCTCTGCATGGCCATGAAGGGCTGTGGGGACACGAGCCCCCCACCCCGCAGCCCCTCACGCCCTGACCAGGCTGCTGCCTGCACAATGCTAGCTCTGCAAGGTGGGCATGGAGGGGAATAGAGATCCTGGTTCTTGGCACTTGGGGGGATGGTGTTCCTGAGGTCACAGCCATGGGGTCTGCCTGCCCCAGAGACCCCCCACTGTTCCCCAGCCACACCCTGGAGTTTGACCTTGTCACCGCCAGTGAAGGTGCAGTCGCCGAGGGGCTGGCCCCATCCACATGGCATCCCAAGGGGAATGCACAACTCCAGAGGGGGACCACCGGGCTCCACAGTGTCAGTGAAGAAACCGAGGCCCAGAGAGGGGCAAGGCACCTGCCCCACCCCTGTGCCCACTGCTCTTCCCAAAAGCATCACCAGTGGGGCACCACCCACTCCAGGAGGCCAAGGAGAGAGCCCTGGGTCTGGAGTGCCACGTGGACCTGGTACAGGTTGGAGAGGGGAGGTGCCCAGCGTGCTGACCCACCCGAAGCCACCCACACCTGCTTTGGGACTTTACATCCCTGTGCACCTGTGGGGGCTGCGTCCTGCATACCCAGGGCTGGCTCCTGAAGGCAGGCAGGGGAGCAAGAAGGGGATCAGGGGAATGCTTCCCGAGAATTGGTGGTTTTGGGTTGTGCCCAGTGGCTCGGAATGGCTGGCTTGCTAGAACCCAGGTTCAAATCCCAGCTTTATCGCTGGCCAGCAGCATGACTCTGAGCAAGTGGTGTGACCATCTGTGCCTCTGTTTCCCTATCAGCCCACTGGAGGTAGCGACTGCCCTGCGGTCTCATGAGTTAATGACATAAAACGCTAGAGACTGTGCCTAGGGCGGAAGAAGGACTCAATTACCCACGCGTATGAATTTGTGTTCTCCCCTGAACAACAGCAGAAATGCAGCAGCACTTGGGAGGGCCGGGAGCCTCCCCAGGCAGGAGGAATTCTCTTCTGAGCATCTGGGCTAACATCTTTCCTTCCTTCCTTCATTCACTCATCATTCATTCACTGAACACTTACTACAAGCCAGGATGGGTGTATAGCAGCCCAAAAAAATTGGCAAAAAGTTCTGGCCCCCTGAACTCATGTCCCACCAGAGAAGATAGAAAATAAGCAAAATAGATAGGCATGATACATGACTGGCAGGGAGTATCAAGAGCTGCAGAGAAAACCACATGGGGGGAGCGCAGGGGTGCAGGCAGGTCAGGAAGGCCTCATGCAGACCCTGCAGGAGCACTCTGGTGGGCGTCGGGGAAGATGCCAGGTAGGGGAACAGCAGGTGCAAAGACCCCGGGGCAGGCACGTGCTGGGTGTCGGAGGAACAGCGCTTGCCTGGCTGGGGTGGCCAGAGCAGAGTGAGCAGAGGGCCGTGTGAGAAGCCACCGGCAGATCCCGCCGGGCCTCATAGACCTCGCTGCAGCTTTTATTCTAGAAGAAGTGAGTGGGCGTGGGAGATTCTGGGCAGAGCCGCCATGCAACTTACATGTTAAAGGGACAGCTCTGAGTGCTTTGTTGAGAATGCATTTAGGGGTCAGGAGAGTGGTTGGGAAGCTGCTGCCGGATGTCTTGGGAGTGACCAAGGTGACCTAGGCCAGGGTGGGGGTAGAGAAGGTGGTGGAGAGGGGTAGGATACCAGATACGTGCTTTTCTTTGTTCCTACTTCATTTTTCAACTGACATGCAGTAAGGTTCCCTTCTGTGCTTGTTCGCACCTGAGCTTCGATAAACGCAGCCCTGTATCCCCACTTCAGAAGACAGATGAGCCCCAGCCCCCAAACCCTGTGGCCCACCCACCCCGATGCCAGGCCCTCCACCCACTGGTCTGCTCTCCTTCCCCACAGCTTTGCCTTTTCTGGGGTGTCGCGTGAGTGGAGCCAGCTGGGCCGTGGCCTCTCGAGCAGGCCTTCTTCCTTCACTCCATCCTCTGAGCTGTTGCCTGCATCCACTAGGCGTTCCTTTTGACTGTGGAGTCAGATCCATTGTGTGGATAGACCACGTTTGGTTGATGCATTTGCTACTGAAAGACTTTTGGGTTGTTTCTAGGCTTGGGCGATTATGAATAAAGTAGCGACAAATATTGACATATGATGAATTTTGTGTGAATATACATTTTCATTTCTCATGAGTAAATACATTGGTTTCAGATTGCTGGGTCATACAGAAAGTGTGTTTGCCAGCATTTCCAAAGTGATGAGCTGTTTTGAATGTCCCTAACCCTAGCCCTAACCCACAAGAGAGCACCGGTCACTCTGCATCCTGGCCGGCTCTTGGTCTTGCCTCACTGCTCTGGCTATGACTTCCAGTATGATGGTGAATAGGAGTGATGAGAGTAGACATCCTTGCCTTGCTTCCAATCTTTTTTTTTTTCTTCCGAATCAGGATCTTACTCTGTCACCCAGGCCGGAGTGCGATGGTGCAATCTCACCTCTCTGCAACCTCCACCTCCCAGGCACAAGCGATTCTCCTGCCTCAGCCTCCTGAGTAGTTGGGATTACAGGCACATGCCACCACACCCGGGTAATTTTTTGTATTTTTTATGGCAATGGGGTCTCACCATGTTGCCCAGGCTGGTCTCAAACCCCTGGACTCAAGAGATCTTCCTGCCTCAGTCTCCCAAAGCGTTAGGATTACAGATGTGAGCCACCACACCCACCCTGCTCCCAATCTTAGGGGTAAAGTTTTCAGTCTTTCTAATTAAGTGTAAAGTTGTTACTTTTTAGTTTTTTTGTCAGTTTTTTTGTTTTGTTTTGTTTTGTTTTCATTTACCCATTCTAATAGGTGTGTATCTTGTTGTGGTTTTAATTTGCATTTCTTTAGTGACTAATGATGTTAAGCATCTTTTCTTGTGTTTAAGTGACATTTACTTATCTTCTTTGGTAAAATGCCTGTTCTAATTGTTTGCTATTTAAGAAATTGGGTTGTTTTCATATGGTTCAGTTTTTTTGTTTTTGTTTTTTTTTTTTTTTTGAGACAGAGTCTCGCTTAGTCGCCCAGGCTGGAGTGCAGTGGCGCGATCTCGGCTCACTGCAAGCTCCGCCTCCCGGGTTCACGCCATTCTCCTGCCTCAGCCTCCCGAGTAGCTGGGACTACAGGCGCCCGCCGCCTCGCCCGGCTAATTTTTTGCATTTTTAGTAGAGACGGGGTTTCACCATGTTAGCCAGGATGGTCTCGATCTCCTGACCTCGTGATCCGCCCGCCTCGGCCTCCCAAAGTGCTGGGATTACAGGCGTGAGCCACCGCGCCCGGCTCATATGGTTCAGTTTTGAGAGTTTTAAAAATACATTCTGCATATGAGACCTTTATCAGATATGTGATTGGCAAATATTTTCTCCCATGTAGCTTTTCTTTGCATTTGCCTAACATTGTATTTCACATGGCAAAGAGGTGCAATTTTGATAAAGTCCAACATATCACAAATTTTATGGATCACTCGTTTGGTATGGTGTCTAAGAATTCAACGCCTAGCCCAAGGCCACAAGGATTTTCTTCTGTATTACCTTCTAGAAGTTTTATAGTTTTATATTTATGTTTATCAGCTATTTTGAGTTCATTTTTCTGTAAGGTGTGAGGTATAGGTCCTCTTTTCTATAAGGTGTGAGGTATAGGTCCTCTTTTCTATAAGGTGTGAGGTATAGGTCCTTTTTTCTATAAGGGGTGAGGTATAGGTCCTCTTTTCTATAAGGTGTGAGGTATAGGTCCTCTTTTGCATATGAATATGCGAATGTGCCAGCATCCGATAACACGATGACAGCTTTCTCCATGGAAGCTTCTTTGTGCCTTGGTCAAGATAAGTAAGCTGACCACATCTGTGGAGTCGACATCTACTTTCTCTTTATTATTATTATTATTTTTTTTTTTGAGACTGAGTCTCGCTTTATTGCCCAGGCTGGAGTACAGTGGTATGATCTCACCTCACTGCAACCTCCACCTCCTGGGTTCAAGCTATTCTCTTTTTTTTTTTTTTTTTGAGACGGAGTCTTGCCGTGTCGCCCAGGCTGGAGTGCAGTGGCACGATCTCGGCTCACTGCAAGCTCCGCCTCCCGGGTTCACGCCATTCTCCCGCCTCAGCCTCCCGAGTAGCTGGGACTACAGGCGCCCGCCACCACGCCCGGCTAGTTTTTTGTATTTTTAGTAGAGACGGGGTTTCACCATGTTAGCCAGGATGGTCTCGATCTCCTGACCTCGTGATCCACCGGCCTCAGCCTCCCAAAGTGCTGGGATTACAGGCTTGAGCCACCACGCCCGGCCTCAAGCTATTCTCTTGCCTCAGCCTCACGAGTAGCTGGGATTACAGGCAGGTGCTACCACACCCAGCTAATTTTTGTATTTTTAGTAGAGATGGGGTTTCACCATGTTGGCCAGGCTGGTCTCAAACTCCTGACCTCAAGTGATCTGCCCCTCGGCCTCCCAAAGTGCTAGGATGACAGGCATGTGCCACCGTGCCCAGCCTATACCCACTTTTGTCTGTTCTTTTTTTTTTTTTTTTTTTTTTTGAGACGGAGTCTTGCTTTGTCACCCAGGTTTGTGGTGCAGTGGCCGGATCTTGGCTCACTGCAAGCTCCGCCTCCCGGGTTTACGCCATTCTCCTGCCTCAGCCTCCTGAGTAGCTGGGACTACAGGTGCCCGCCACATCGCCTGGCTAGTTTTTTGCATTTTTTTAGTAGAGACGGGGTTTCACCATATTAGCCAGGATGGTCTCAATCTCCTGACCTCATGATCCGCCCGTCTCGGCCTCCCAAAGTGCTGGGATTACAGGCTTGAGCCACCGCGGCCGGCCTTGTCTGTTCTTTTAATCTGTATATCCCTAGCATCTCGATCCCACACTCTTTTGATTACCTTAGCTTTACACTAAGTCTTTCAGGTAGCGTGAGTCTTCCAACTTTGTTCTTTTTCAGAATTGTTTTGGTTATTCCAGTTCCTTCACTTTCTATGGAAATTTTAGAATTAGCTTGTTAATAGCTACGAGAAAAGTCTGCTGGGATTTTGTTAGTGTGTAGTGGAGATTTGGCATCCTAACCTTGAGACTTTCAATGCATGAATACAGCACATCTCTCCATTTATTCAGGTCTTCTTTGATTTATTTCATCAGTAGTAGTTTCCAGCAAGTAGATCCTACTCATTGCTTTTAGATTTGTACCTAAATATTCATGGTTTTGGTGCTATTGCACATGGTACCTTTTTTGAAATTTGCTCTTTTCAATTTTTCATAACTAGTACATATAAATATAATTAGTTGTATATATTGACCTTATATTTGCATCCATGATAAACACACTCTTTAATTCTAACAGTTTTTGTGTAGGATCCTTGGGATTTTCCATGTAGGCAGTCGTTCTGTCTGTGAATAAAGAAAATTTTATTCTCTCCTTTCTAATCTGTATATGTTTATTTCCTTTTGTTGCCCTATTACTCTGGCTATGACTTCCAGTATGATGGTGAATAGGAGTGGTGAAAATTGACCTCTTGCCTTGTTCCTGATCTTAGGCAGAAAGTTTGTAGTCTTTTTAATCGAGTATGAAGTTTTTCGTTTATTTAAGCTTTTGGGAGAGCTCTTTATAAAGTTAGGAAAGTTTCCTTGTATTCCTAGTGTGCTGAGAGATTTTTTTCTTAATCATGAATGAATAAGTTTTGTGCAATGATTTTTCTGTCTCATCATGTGGTAAGATCCTGTGGATTTTCTCCATTAGTCAGTGAATGTAGCGAATTATATTGATTACTTTCCAGTTGTGATAAAATGTACATCACATAAAATTTACCACTTTAGTCAATTTAAGTGCACAGTTCTGTGGCACTAAGTACATTGTCACATGTCCATCCCCACCCTCCCTCTCAGTACATTGTCTTGCGACCTTCTCCACCCTCCCTCTCCAGAGCGCTTTTCATCTTTCCAAACTGAAGCTCTGCACCTGTCAAACACTAACTCCCCATTTCCTCCTCCCCCAGCCCCTGGCAACCACCATTCTACTTTTTGTCTCTATGAATTTGACCACTCCAGGTGCCTAATATAAGTGGAAAACCTTGGTTAATTTTTGAATGATGAACCAGCCTCACATTCCTGGGACAGACCTCATTTGGTCGTGTATTAGCTGGTTTTGACTTGCTAGTATTTTGCTGAGGATTTTTGCTTATGAGAGGATCTATGCTTATGAGAAATATTGTTCTGTAACTTTATTTTCCTGGATTATCTTCATCTGGTTTTCTGGCCTCATAACATGAGCTGGGAAGTTCTTGTTCCTTTTATGTTTTCTGTCAGAGGCTGTGTAGAATTGGCATGATTTCCTCTTTAAAGCTTTGGTAGATTCTCCAGCAAAACCATCTGGGCCTGGAGTTTTGTAGGAAGGTTTTTATAAATTCAATTCTTTTCAAAGAGACTGGGTGTAGTGGTTCATGCCTGTAATCCCAGCACTGTGGGAGGCCAAGGAGGGTGGATCACCTGAGGTCAGGAGTTTGAGACCAGCCTGACCAACAGGGTGAAATCCCATCTCTACTAAAAATACAAAACTTAGCCAGGTGTGGTGGTGGGCGCCTGTAGTCCTGGCAACTCAGGAGGCTGAGGCAGGAGAATCACTTTAACTCGGAAGGCAGAGGTTGCAGTGAGCCGAGATCACACCAGTGCACACCAGCCTGGGTGACAGAGCAAGACTCTATCTCGAAAAACAAATTATTTTAAAAGATAAAGGAATATTCAGGTTATATATTTCTTGATGAGTAAGTGTTAGTAATTTGTATCTTTTGAGGAATTGGTTCATATAATCTATTTTGTCAAATTTTAGAGCATAGATTTATTTGTGGTATTCTTTCATCATCCTTTTAATGTCTGTGGGGTCTGTAATATTGGTAATCTGTGACTTCTGTCTTTTCTCCTTGGTCAGTATGGCTAGGATTTTATTAACATTATTGTTCTTTTTCAATAATGAGCTTTTGGTTTTGTTTATTTTTTTTTTCTATTGTCTTTTAGCTTTCAATTTTATTTATTTATATTTCATTTCCTTTTTCTGTTTGCTTTGGATTTAATTTGCTCTTCTTTTCCTAGATTTCCTAAGGTGGGAGCTTAGATTATTGATTTAAGATCTTTATTCTTTTCTAACACAAACATGAAATGCTATAAATGTCCTCCTAGTTAGTGCTTTCGTGGTATCTCAAAATTTTTGAACATTGTTTTCTAATTTAGATCAAAATATTTTTATATCTCTTGAGACTTCCTCTTTAACCTTTGAGTTACTTAGAAGAGTGTTGTTTAGTTTCCAAATGTTTGGGATTTTCCAGATATTATTTTGTTATCCATTTCTAATCTAACCCTATTATGTTTAGAGAACAAACTTGCATGACTTAAATTCTTAAATTTGTGAATGCTTGTTTCATGGTTTAGGATAGTGGTCTATGCTGGTGAATGTCACATGCACACTTGAGCAGAATGTGTTGTGCTACTATTGCTGGCTATATTATTCCATGAAGGTCAATTTATTTGATAGTGTCATAGTATTTAATTCTAGAATTTTTATTGGTTCTTTTAATATAGTTTCTTTTTCTCTTTTAAGACCTTTCATTTTTCCATTTATTTCAAGAGAGTTACTTTTACATCAAGGAGCATGGTTATAATGCCTGCTTTAAAGTCTTTGTCTGGTAAATCCATCCTCTGGGTCATCTTGAGGGCGGCATTTATTGATTATCTTTTCCTTGAGAGTTAGTCCCATTTCCATGGTTCTTTTTCTGTTAAGTAATTTTGAATTAATTCCCGAACATTTTGAATTTCGTTGTGGTTGTTTGGGTTATGTTAAAATCCCCTGGAGAGGCAGTCATCTTGGTCAGAGCTGCCGCTTTTGTCTCACCGTCTGTCCGTAGTGGTTCTGATGTCAGGCCTGTTTTTGGGTCTTTTGCTGTTCAACCATTCCACATGCAAGCGCCATTCAGGGGCAAGCTTAGATCTTGGAGATGGTTTACATCATAGCGGTTTTCAAGCCCTTGACTATAATTGTTTAGCTATGTTCTTTATATATGGTAACTGCAGGACTTGTATTGACTCATACACAGAAGTGGGGGATCCCCTTGTTCAGCTCTCGCCTCTCTGAGATTTCCTCTCACACTCTAGTTTCCAGGGATCCTTTACTTAGTCCTCCAGCCAGGAAGCCAGAGTATTCCATGTTATGTCCTCTGCTGACTTCTTTAGATCCACCTCTCTGTATTTGCTCTTGGAATGGTTGCTCTGGAATATCAGTGTGCCTCTGAGTGGACTCTGAGTGGTCAGAGTCTGATCAGATTCACATCATGCTGATTTATACCTGACACTTCTTGCTTCTCACTTCCACCTTGAGGTCTGTTTCAATGGACTCATTTTCTTCTTGTCAGTGGGTCACATTTTCCTTTCTTTGCATATCTAGTCATTTTCAATCTGTACTAGACCTTGCAGATGACGCACTAAAGAGACTGGATTGTGTTATGTTCCTCTGGACAGTGTTGATGCTTATTTTAGCAGGCAGTTCAGAGGCAGACTCGTCATCTTGAACTTGTATTGGCTTGGTTTCATGCTTTGTTGAGTAAACAACTACGGAAAGCACAAGGCATTTTCCAATTCCTTCTCACTTGGAAGAACTCAGCGTGTACCTTCAGCCTCCTCTGTGGATTCTGTCTTGGCTGGGGTGGCTTTGGAGGCCTCGCTCTAGGGCTTCTCCATCCTCCTGTGCCATGGGCTTCCTGGCATCTCTGTTGGCTGCTCCATGTGTTAATGAGACTTCTTCCCTCTAGCTCTGCCAGGATACCAACCGCCCTCCAATAAGCCTTTCATGGCCTTGTTCTGTACACACTGAGCCAGCACAGATCCCATAGGAAAGCCAGCGGAGGCTTCTGAGGCTCGTCACCATGCAGTCCCCCTCTCTAGCACCTGGCTCTGCAGATGCAGCCACGGCCGCAGCCCCTGTCTCTGATCTCTGCCTTCTTGGCTCAGATAATAATGTTCTGCCTGGACCTCAGCTCTTATGTCTCCATCAGGAAACTGTCCCCAAACAGAGGCGTGGTGATGACGGGCTCACCTTGCAAGTATCCCTGCCCTCAGGGGCCACAGTCCTGAGGTTTGTCCAGGGTCTAAAAACAATTGCCTGATACATCGTGTACAATTTTATGGCTGTTTATGGCAGGAGAGTTAGTCCAGTACCCCTGGTGAAAGTCATCCATAGATTTTAAACACTGCCTACTTTCAAAAAGATCTGGGGCAGCTTATGATAAAAGGCTCGGGCTCAAAGGAATTATTAAAACAATGTTGTAAAAGAACACAGAACAAAGAAATAGAGTTATCCAAGAAACATGAGGCTGAGGACAGCCACTGTGTTTGAGTAAATCTTACACTGAAGCTTGTGAAAAAGAGCAACATTGTTTGGACGTAAACATTTTTAGCCTGTTGTCTGTGAAAAGGTGAACTTACTGTAAATTTCAGTAACTCTCCTTTGACATATTTAAAGGCTAAGAGAATTCTTTCAAGAGCCTTGTTTTCTTATAACTCAAAAACGGTTCCTCTCCTTAAAAACTCCCACTTCCAGGCTCTCGGCGTTCAGCGAGTGCAGGAGCCGTTTGGGAATCATTCCTGCTTGGGAATCACTAAACTGTGACTGCCCACAACAGCCGTGGGATGTGCCGTCTGGGATGTCGCTTCCTGTTGTTTGGCAGAATCATGAAGCCCCCGGCTCCTGTGAGTCAGGGAGGGACCGCAAGTGTGTCTGGGCTGTGTCACTCTGGAGCTGTGCGCGGAGCCGTCCGGGATCTGCTGGTCGGGAGCCAGGGCAAGGAACGCTCATTTGTCCACCTGTCGGCTTCAGGCTGCGGCCCAGCAGGATGTGCACAGTAGGAAGCGGCTGTCAGGGGTCACTATTTATTGCCTGGAGCTGAGGGATAAGCCGTTCCATCTGGGCTGACCCCATGGTAGAGGACCAGATCCAGGATCCCCAGACCAGGGTTCGCCAGCGGTTCCCATCACTGCCGCCCTGCCTGCACCCTTAAAGCACAAAAGCTGGCAGCGGAGACAGAGGTCTTTCCAGCCAGGGGCCTCCCCAGACACAGCAGCCTGAAGCTCTCCTCTCTGGACTGTCCTCAGTACAGGGAGCCCCCAAGCACAGGGCTTTGTTTCCCCTGCGCCTGTGATGGGCTGAGGGAGTCAGGGCCGAGCCAGCGGAACACTGGGGTTGCTTTGAAGCTGGCTTCAGGTGAACACGCTTGCCCCCTGGGTGGTCTCCAGGTGGTCTTCCCATGGCAGCAGGTCAGGTGGAGGCAGCAGCCTCTGGGGCAGGAGGCAGAGATGAGAGGGGCCATGGGCAAGGGGTCTGGCAGCTCTGTGTCTGCCCAGTGGCTTCAGCCAACTTGTAGGAGGCAGTGGGGAGTGGCAGCCCAAAAGGCCCCACTGTCCCCACAGGCCTGGCACAGGGTTGAGGGTCCAAGATTCTGCCCCGCTCAGAAGTTTGCTTTGCCGAAGTGGCCCGAACTCTCAGGGGACCCGAGCCACGGCCTCCCAAGTCCTGGGAGGAGCTAAGAGGACCCTTGCTGCACCCAGACGCCAGCTCAGAGGGCAGCAGCTCTCAATGGAGCCCCGGGACCGTGGGCCCAGAAGGTTAGGGACAAACACTCAGATGCTAGTGCAGTGACCTGGAAACGTGCCTGGAACAGTGAGGGTCCCCGAGGCCCCTACCCTGGTGAACTTGCCACAGACTAGAAGCAGGTAATTGCAGGGCACTCAGACAAGGTTAACACCCATTAAACTTCCTGCAGTGGATTTTCCTGACAGCTTCTTCAAAAGGAGCCCATCTAATGTATTAAAAATACCTGCATTTGTGTCCAATCAGCACAGAGATGCTCAGAAAGCCTCCAGTTAAAACCACCGGGGCGGAGATCTGTGTTTTGACAGCTCCAACCCCAAACACCTTTTGTGCTTCTGCCTGTCATGAGGAACCACAGAAACCTCAAGGGTCTCCTGGGCAGGCACTGGTCTCTTGGGGCTGCAGACTGAGGAGCTCAAAACACAGAAATGTGTCTTCCATGGCTCTGGAGGCCAGAAATCAGGGTCCCAGGCCCACAGTCCCCAGACGCTCTAGGGGAGGACCCCTCCTGCCTCCTCCAGCTCCTGGAGGCTCTTGGCATTCCTTGGCTTGTGGCCGAATCGCTCCTTTCTCTGCCTCTGTCTCCATGTGGCTTCTCCCTGTGCGTCTCTGTGTCATATAAGGATACTGGTCATTAGATTTAGGGCCTGCTCCGATCCAGGATGATCTCATCTCAGTCCTCAGTTACATCTGCACACTCTTTTCCCAAATAAGGTCACACAGGTTCCAATGGACACATCTTTTCAGGGCTACCAGTTACTCCACAACACCACAATTCAAGGGGAGAGGCAGCAGGCACCAGGCCTCCTCTCCCGGCACGCAAGAGCTCGCCGAGAGCACTGCTTCCCAGGGCACAGGGTGGGACTCCCTGGCTCCTGGTGGAGAGCAAGCACCAGAGCCCCAGATAGGTGCAAGGGGAGAAACAGGAAGGGGCTGGGGAGCTACCCCAGTCCCCAGCCCCAGCTCGGTTGCCTAGAACAGTCCCAAGACCAGCATGATTCTGGCCTCCCAGCGAGGGGGAAGGAAGAGGAGCAGGGGTAGAAGTGACTTTTCACAGCCTCATCCTGCAGGGCCTCCAGCCAGGTCAGGCCGTGGGAGACATGGTGGGAAGTGGGAGGCAGGAGGTGAGTGGGCTCAGGGCATTTGCCGCCTTCTCCCCACTGCACTGTCTCCACACTGTTGGCCTCGTCTCCCCGTGGCTGCCTCTCGGTCCTGTCACTGCCCACTCCTCTTGCTCCCTGGGGGATAAGGTGGAAAGCGGTCCCCTGGATTCAAGCCTTAGAATCCTGCAGCCACCCAACCGGCCGCCCCTTCTGTCCACACCTCGTCTGCTGTCCCTGAGCTCAGTGTCTTCCAGTTGCTGGTTGGAGGTGCCAGCTGGTTCCTGCTGGGTCCATCTGACAGTGACACAGGGAGGTTCAGGCGGGCATGGGCACTGCCACCTCAACTCTGAGTGTTACTAGTATCACCCCCCACCTTGAATCCCAGCAAACCAAGAGGAGGGAGGAGGAGGGAGGGAGAGGGAAAAGAAGGGAGGTGGAGGAAGGGGGAGGGAGAAAGAGAAAGGAGAGAGGGGGAGGGAGGGGAAGGGAGAAGGAGGAAGGGGGAGGGAGGAGGGAGGCTAGCAGTGCCCAGGATCACCCAGCCCAGGAAGAGCATGGAAAGGAGGCCGGCCCTGGCTTGGGGATGGGGGGACTCTGGGTGGCTCTGCCATGCACCCTGAAAATCTCTGTCCACCAACCTCGTGGGCCAAGAGATCTGCTGCCCTGTCCCTGCCCTAGGGCTTGACTAGAATGTCAGGGACAGCGTTTGGGGTAGAACAAAATGGACATGCTCCCCTGCCCTTGGGGTGAGCAGCCCTTCCGAACCGGTCTCAACCCTCTCTGTGGGGCTGCCGTTCTCCTGATTCCCTCCCCAAAATTGTCAGCTGGGATCACCTTGTAGAAACCGCAGTTAAAACCCAAGCACAGGACTCCGAGGAGACGGATCTCCTGAGAGGCTCCAGTCTGCAAGAGCCGGCAGATCAGCCTGCATCTGTCAAGGGAACTGCCGTGACTATCTGTCCATAAATAAAACCTGTTTTCATTTCTCCTGCCCTCAAGAAACTGCTGCTATCGGAGACCAGACCCAGGAGGGTGGGCTGCTTATAAAGGAAACCCAAGAGGCACCAGCTTGGCCTCGCTTGGCACTGCATCCCCACTGCCTGTCTGCCTGTCCCCGGGAGAATCAGCCATCCCGGGCACAGCAGGCTTTAGGACGCTGAGATTGCCTGGGCATGCTGGCTGGTGCCTGTAGCCCCTGCCATGGAGGCTGAGGCAGGAGAATCACTTGAGCCTGGGAGGTTGAGGCTGCAGTGAGCCGTGATGGCAACTACTGCACTCCAGCCTGGGCAGCAGAGCAAGACCCTGTCTCAAAAAAAAAAAAAAAAAAAAAAAAAAAGATGGTGGGAATGGCTTCACAACCGTGGAGTGCTTTTCTCATTTTACTAGGTGAGGAGGAACAGGTTCATGCTCCCCGAGGCACAGGCACCTAAGACAAGCCTGTGCTGGCCGCGTTCGTGGAGGAGGCTACAGATGGCCAAGATGCTCACAGGCCAGGCAGTTCCTGCCCAGGCTTTGAATGTGGCCCCATCCACACTGGGATGGTTTTGAGAACCAGATGCCGGTACGTGCACCTGTCTCTCTGAGCCCCATCTGGAAACTGCTTTGTGGACAGCCGTGGCCTTGGATGAAAGGGGTCCTCACCGGAGCTTGCTGGGGTGCATGGCCGGAGGAAAAGGGTTTCTTTTTTTTCTTTTTCTTTTTTTTTTTTTTGAGATGGAGTCTTGCTCTGTCGCCCAGCCTGGAGTGCAGTAGCGCAATCTCGGCTCACTGCAAGCTCCGCCTCCCGGGTTCACGCCATTCTCCTGCCTCAGCCTCCCAAGTAGCTGGGACTACAGGCACCCGCCACCTTACCCAGCTAGTTTTTTGTATTTTTTAGTAGAGACGGGATTTCACTGTGTCAGCCAGGATGGTCTCGATCTCCTGACCTCGTGATCCGCCCGCCTCGGCCTCCCAACGTGCTGGGATTACAGGCTTGAGCCACCGCGCCTGGCCTGGAGAAGGGTTTCTGTGTCACCTGTTTTCATTGGTCCCGAGGCTCAAAGCCCTCCTGGAGTCCCTGAGAGACCGCCTCGTCCACCTGGGAAGCAGGTCGCCTGCTTAAGCCAGGGCAGGACACATCAGCCCTGCACAGGAGCCCATGAGGGCTCCTCACTGCCCCCTCCTGAGCTGGGCTCCTGCAGGCTCCCTTGCCCCACAGACCTGTCACCATGTGGATGCACTTTCTGCAGCTCACAGGCCTGAGGGCAGGGTTTCCTCTCCACCCTCGGAACAGCAAGGGCTGGGTGGAAGTGGGGGTCCCAGCGAGTCCCAGCCCAGAGTGCCAGGAACAGGTGAGCTGGAGTGAGAAGGAACACTGAAAACACACAGGTTGGCACTGCCTGGGGCCACGGGTTCTGCCCCAGAGACTGTGCCAACCAGACTGCCGATGGGTCTGGAGCCACCTCTGCACCCTGCCAGGCCGCCGGCGCTCAGCACTGGTCTGAGGAGAGTCCACTGCGGTGCGGCCGCTGGGCAGTAGCTCTGAGCCGCCGCCTCCAGCATCAAGGTGACTGAGGGGATAGCACAGAGAGGGCAGATGGACGTGGATTTCCTGGAGGGGAGGCGGGAGTGCCTGAGCCACAAACAGGTTTCATCACAAAACCTGTGTCTGGCGTGGTGGCAGGGGGACCTGTGGGCTGAAACCAGCGGTCCCTGGGCCAGCAAATGGCCGTGGCCCCAGAACCGCACAGCAGTGGCCAGGGCCCACGGCCTTGGGTCAGACCTCAGTCTTCTGGAGTTTCCTGAGGGCCAGAATGGGAGAAGAGCAAGAAGGGCAGGTGGGCATGGGTGCCGTGGCGAGGGTGGGGCCAAGTGGGCAAAGGGACAGACCTGTGTTCCCAGTGCTCCTGGCGTCGGCCGACCCAGCACCCGGGGCCTGCACTCACTCACCTCCTGTCACAGCAGACAGTGCTGGGGGCCCAGCGAGGCCCGAGGCCCACGGTGCCTACAGGGCCAAGGCAGGGCCAGTCTAGGCCTGGCCCTGTCATCTGACCCTTTACGCACCCTTCTAGGGCTCCTTATGACCACAAGGAAGAGCCACATTGATGGATGACGGGTGTGCACTGGATAGCAGGGAGGGCTTCCTGGAGGAGGGGCCAAGTCGGCTTTGAAGTTGGGGACAGGGAGTGGTGCACGGGTCCCTCCCGAATCTCCCAGCTTCTGAGCCTTGATCAACAGGAAGGAGACAGGTACCTTGGGGTCAGGGCTCTCCCTTTTCCTCCCCGGTTACTCAGCCAGACCCCAGGGTCACCTCCTCCATGAAGCCCCGTTTCCCCATCCCTGTGGTCAGTGTGTGCGGCGGCCCCACCCTGAGAAGGGGCGGAGCTGGGTGGGTGCAGACACTGCTGGTGATGAACAGACAGACGTCGTCGCTGCAGGAGCAGGCGGAGCTTCCGTTCCCAGCACCAGCTTCACTCCCGGGGATTTTACTGTTCAGTTTCTAAAAATGGCAGAGAGTTCATTTCTCAACATCCCCTTGGCAGGGCTGCTTCCATTTCGGTGAAAGTGGGGGCCGTTTGTGGTTTTCTCTGCCTGCTGGAGTCTGGGCCACGGTGTCTGCGGAAGACGCCACGTGCACAGCTGGGCTTTCTTTGTGTGTGCCAGCATTGCTCAGGAAGGGGAAGGAAAAGGAAAATGAGTCGTGAAGGGCAGGCCAGCACCCGGAGGCCAAACAGGTTTCGCGGCAGCTGCTTCCGCCAAACGCCAGAGGCAAGTCCACCGGGTCACCTGGACAGCCCAGCCAGCTGCTGTCACCTGCACCCAGAACCAGCCCTCAGTGGAGTCCTCACTCCAGACAGAGGGGTTTCGGGATGCTGAGAAGGATCTTGGGGTAGATTCTTTTCTGAAGGAAGCTGGAGATGCTGAGTTGGAAAGGGACCCTAAGCCTGTCCCCTGACCCCACCCAGCCCTTACGGTGACACTCAGAAGAAGCTGCTGGCAAGACCCAAGAGATGGACGTGCAGTCCTCGGTCTGTGCACACCTGAAGGGCTCGTGCCCTGCGGGGAGCTGAACCTGAGACTGAAGCTGTATCGAGACACATTTACTCACAGCATGTCCCAAATGCCCGACACCCGCGGATCCACCCAAGTCTGCTTCTCTGCTGTGCCTGCAGCCCCCAGGAGTGGCCATCTGCATGGTCAAAGCCACGCCTCCTAACCTGGGAGCTCTCGGGGGAGGTCAGGGTGGGGAGAGAGTAGCTCCCTGGGAGCCCCAGGGTGGCCTGTTCATCACAGGCTCTGTGGCTTCCAGTCCACTGGGGAGAGATGAGACAAAGGGAGAGCGGAAAGATCTGGAATTTCTTTTGTGCATGGAGCAAGGGCAGTCCTCAGAAGCACAGCCTGAGACAGGGATTGGGGTGCAGGTGATGGATGGAGGGTGGGCCCTCAGTGGAGGGAAGGGAAACACTGGTGTAGCTCAGAGCCTTACAGGCTCAGGAACCTCTCCCGGGGTGCTTCCCGAATGCAGATGCCAAGGCTCACCCCAGACCAACTAGATCAGAATCTTCAGGGCAGGGACCTAGAACCTGGGCCTTGGGGTTTGGGTTTCTACATTTTTTTTTTTTTTTTTTTTTTGAGACGGAGTCTCGCTCTGTCGCCCAGGCTGGAGTGCAGTGGCGCGGTCTCAGCTCTGCACCTCCCAGGTTCAAGTGATTCTCCTGCCTCAGCCTCCTGAGTAGCTGGGATTACAGGAGCCCACCACCTCTCCTGGCTAATTTTTTATATTTTTGGTAGAGACAGGGTTTCACCATGTTGGCCAGGCTGGTCTCAGACTCCTGACCTCAAGTGATCCACCTGCCTCGGCCTCCCAAAGTGCTGGGATGACAGGCCTGAGCCACCATGCCTGGCCATCTAAATTGTTATTAATAGACTTTATTTTTTAGAACAGTTGTAGAGAAGCGTTGAGCCCACAGGACAGTGGCTCCATGGTGGCTCCTGGCCCCCACTTGTTAATAACAGGTGTCTCCCTGTTACTAACATTTTGCATTACTATATTGTTACATCCATGAGCCAATATTGATACATTATTAAGGAAGGTCCGCAGTTTATATTACGGTTCACTCAGTCTTGTGCCTTCTGTGGGTTTAGACAAATGTGTAATGTCCTATATCTACTATCCCAGGATCCTGCAGAAGAGTTTCATTGCCCTAAAAAGTCCCTGGAGGCGGGGCACGGTGGCTCACGCCTGTAATCCCAGCACTTTGGGAGGCCGAAGCGGGCGGATCACGAGGTCAGGAGATCGAGACCATCCTGGCTAACATGGTGAAACCCCGTCTCTACTAAAAATACAAAAAAGTAGCCAGGCGTGGTGGCGGCGCCTGTATTCCCAGCTACTTGGGAGGTTGAGGCAGGAGAATGGCATGAACCCGGGAGACGGAGCTTGCAGTGAGCCGAGATCGCACCACTGCACTCCAGCCTGGGCGACAGAGCGAGACTCCGTCTCAAAAAAAAAAAAAAAAAATTCCTGGGAGCCCCACGTGTTCATTCCTCCCTCCCCACAACCCCTGGCACCCACTGACCCTCTTATTGTCTTTCCAGTTTGTCTTATCCAGAACATCATACAGCTGGGGTTTATACAGTATGCAGCCTTTTCAGACTGGCTTCTTCCCCTTCACAGCGTGTAGCTACGGTTTCTCCCTGTCTTTTCATGGCTTGATAGCTTGTTCTTGGTACGGCTGAATAATATTCCGTTATCTGGATGTCACAGCTTGTTTATTCACTCAGCTGTTGAGGGACATCTCGGTTCCTGGCATTTGTGAAGAAGGCTGCTAGAAACACACATGTGCAGGTTTCTGTGTGACTTTCTCCTCCTTTGGGAGTAGAAATGCCAAGGAGGGCGGTCGTTGGAACACGTGGTACGAATATGTTGAGCTTTGTAGGAAGTTGCCCAAGTGCCTTCCAGTGCGGCCGTGCTGCCTCGAACCCCAGCAGCCGCGGTGAGGGCTGTTCTGTCTCCACAGCCTCGCCAGCGTTTGGTGTTGTCAGGATCCTGGTTCTGGTTTTTGTAGCCGTTCTCATTTGATCTCATTGTTGTTTTCATCGACATTTCTCTAATGGCATGTGATGTTGAGCATTTTTCATGTGCTTATTTTTCCATCGCTACGTCTTCTTTGATGCGGTGTCTATTCAGACATTTTGCCCAATTTTTAATGTTTGTTTCCTTATTGTTGAGTTTTAAAAGTTCTTTATATATTTTGGATAACAGTCCTTTATCAGGTATGTCTTTTGCAAATATTTTCTCCCAGGCTGTATCTTGTCTTCTTATTCGTTTACCAGTGTCATTTTTAGAGTGTTTTTTGTTTGTTTGTTTTTTGTTTTTGAGACAGAGTTTCACTCTTGTTGCCCAGACTGGAGTGCAATGGCGCAATCTTGGCTCACCACAACCTCTGCCTCCCGGGTTCAAGTGATTCTCCTGCCTCAGCCTCCCGAGTAGCTGGGATTACAGGCGTGCGCCACCATGTCCAGCTAACTTTGTATTTTTAATAGAGACGGGGTTTCTCCATGTTGGTCAGGCTGGTCTCAAACTCCTGACCTCAGGTGATCTGCCAACCTCGGCCTCCCAAAGTGCTGGGACTACAGGCGTGAGCCATCTCGCCTGGCTGTGTAATTTTTTAATTTTAGTAAGTCCAGCTTATTCATTTTTTTCTTTTTGTGGATTATGCTTTTGATGTTTTATCTAGAAACTCATTGCCAAACCCAAGATACCTAGATTTACACCCAAGATACCTAGATTTTATTACCTAGAAATTTTATCTTGCATTTTATATTAAATAAAATGTGTTATTATCTATAAATTATATTATCTTGCATTTTATATTAAGGTCTGTGATGCCTTTTGAGTTAATTATCCCAAAAAGTGTAAGACCCATTTTTTTCTACATGTGAATGTCCAGTTGTTCCAGCACCATTTGTTGAAAGACAGTCTTTTCAACATCAATAACCTTTGCTTCTTTCTCAAAGATCATTTGCCCGTGCATGTGTCTGTCCACTTCTGGGCTCTCTCTTCTGTTCCATTGGAATATTTGTCTGTTCTTTAGCCATGATTACACTTTACTGGCCAGGCGAGGTGGCTCACGCCTATAATCCCAGCACTTTGGGAGGCTGAGGCGGGTGGATCTCTTGAGGTCAGAAGTTCAAGGCCAGCCTGGCCAATATGGTGAAACCCCATCTCTACTAAAAATACGAAAATTAGCCAGTTGTGGTGGCAGGTGCCTGAAATCCCAGCTACTCAAGAGGCTGAGGCAGGAGAATCACTTGAACCCAGGAGGCAGAGGCTGCAGTGAGCCAAGATCATGTCACCACACTCCAGCCTGGGCGACAGAATGAGACTCCATTTTAAAAAAAAGGTTACACTGTACAGATTACTGGGGCTTTATAGCAAGTGTTGAAATCAGGTAGTGTCCATCCTGTGAACTCACAGTATGACGTTAAATAGGAGTGAGGATAGGGGTCCTCCCTGCTTCCTTCCCTATCTTAGGAAGAAAAGCTTCAGGTTTCTCACCATTAAGTATGGATATGGGCTGTAGGTTTTTACTAGATGTTCTTTACCAAGTTGAGGGAGTTCCCTTGTATTCCTGGCTTGTGAAAGGTTTTTCTCACAGACGAGTGTTGGGTTTTGGGAAATGGTTCCTATTGCCGTGATGGATTTCAATCATCTGTTTCCGAACCTTGCAGCAGCCTCGTGTACCTGGAATAAATCCTGTGGTGTGTAATTCTTAGCATGTAGTGCTGGATGGGATTTGCTGCTATTTGTATAATTCTTAGTATGTGGTGCTGGATGGGAAATCCTATGGTGTATAATTCTTAGTATGTAGTGTTGGATTTGCTGCTATTTTGTTGAGGGTTTTGCATCTGTGTTCATGAGACATCTTGGTCTGCGTTTTCCTTTCTTGTAACATCCTTGGTTTTGTTATTGGGGTGATGCCGGCCTTGTAGAGTGAGTTATAAAGTGTTCCCTCTGCTTCTATTTCCTGGAAGAGACTGTAGAGAATATCTATCATCTGTTCCTTAAATTCATGGCAGAATTCTAAGTCAGTGTCCCTGCATGGCTCTGGGCACGCTGGTTCCCAACATGATCTCTCCGCTTCTCTTCCTTGGGCTCTCGCTGCCTGGGCCTGGAGGGTCACATTGGGCACAGGAGGCGGCTCAGGCTGAGAACCAACGGCGCTCACATCACCTAAAGGAGGTTCCCGGCTGGCAGCCTCCAGGTGCTGGAATGTTTCTCGGTGAGAAGCCACCACGGGAGTCTGTGGGCTTGTCACATCACCCACAGGCGTGGCCCCAAGGCCACGTATCCAAGCAGCAGTGCCGTGCATATTCATGTCGGCATTGGACTTGCAAATTCCGAGTGAAGTAAATGTCATCTGCAGCGTGTAGACATTCGTTCTTTCAGGAGAAGATCTGTCGGAGAAAATGCAAGCTGATTACCAGCCTAACAGAGAAATGTGCATCCTGGTCCCTGCAGGGCCACCCTGGAGGCGCCTCCGCATCTCCCATGCACAGCTCTGGGGGAGCTGAAAATTAGCACCAATTAGGGGAAAATGAAGCTCTTGGTTTCCTCCTGAAGCATTTGGTTGAAGCTTTCTGCGCTCCTTTCTGGGGGCAAATGAGCATCTCTCGGGACAGTTGTGTTTCTCTTGGGCAGGGAGCCACTGGCAGCTTCCCAGTGGGACTTGTGCCTTCCAGTCCAGATTTCCACTTCGGAAAGGGAAGGTTCTAGAAAGTTCTAGAAAGCTCGGCTGTGGCTGACTCCTGGCTTAGGGCTCCAGCCTGTCTCACCTAGCAATGCAGGGTGAGCCATGTGGGCTGGCTTCTGGGGATGGGGAGGAGAGAGACAGAGAGACACACAGGGAGAAACAAGGAGATAGAGAAGAGAGAGGGAGAGAGAAAAGGAAAGAGAGGAGAGAGGGAAAGGCAGAGAGAGAGAGACAGAGGGAGAAACAAAGAGAGAGAGGAGAGACACAGAGATAAAGGGAGGAACAGAGGAGAGAGAGGGGAGGAGTGGGAGGGAGACGGCATCCTCTCCTCCCTGCCCTTGCCTGGGGTCTCGGCTGAGGGAGGGAAGGCTCTGTGCTGGGGAAGAGGCCTCCAGCAGGGAGTAGTGACTGATGAATATATGATTTGCTACTTTATCTCAATAGAGGATTTGAACAGCCCCCAGACAAGGTCGCATCTTTAATGACGGTTTTGGATGCTGAGCCAGCCCAGCTTGGAGGGGGCTTCATTTCACAGATGAGGAGCCTGAGGCTGGGGGAAGCCACGTGCTCAGATGCACACAGCTGGGGCCGGCGGCGGGTTTGCCCGACCTCAATTCTGTGCTTCTCATCCTGGAAGCGACCGCCTTGTCCCCTCTGCAGCCTCCTTCTCTGGCTCAGCCACGTGGGTCACTACTGAGTTCACTCTTCAGCCCTGGTGGGGGACGGGCAAGAGAGGCGGCGTGAGGGGCGGGCGGAGGCAGCGAGGCCTGGGGTGAGACCTTTCTGGAGCCTTCTCTGGAGTGTGACCCCCTCCCCACCAAAAAAAAGTCTTGGCTCAGCTCTCGGGCTTTGGTGCAGCGGGGGATCATGGCCAATGCAAAGGAGGCCGAGCTCTGCTCCCAGAAGGACGTGGCCCCGCTCATCTTACCCAGGCTTCATTTTGGGGCTGTCTTTTTAGATGGTTGAAAATGAGTAACTCATCCTTGACCTTGTGCAATGCCCACGCCCTCTGCCCAGGGCTGACCTGGAGGCCCTGGGTTCTCTGCCGAGCAGAGCTAGGGCCAAGACCACGCCTGGGGAAAGAGGGGCAGACGCTGGTGTGCCTGGCCCAGGTGGCGTCCCACAAAAGCTGCAGGCAGCCCTGTCTAATGTGGCAGGCCTGGGCCACACGTGGCCACTGGGCATTGAGACATGGCTGGTCTGAGTGAAGATGAGCTTCGGCCTGAAATCCACACCGGGTTTTAGAGAGTTAATGCAGAAAGGCAGGTGTACAATAGCTCACTAATACCGTTGCACATTGAAATGGTATTTTGAATACATTAAGTTAAATAAGATATCGTATTAAAATTATCATAACTGTTTTCTTTCCACTTTTGTAACATAGCTACTGGTACATTTAAGCCTCGCGTGGCCTGCGTCCTATTTCCACAGGACTGTGCGGCCCGAGTCCCTCCCTGCCAACGAGAAGAAGCCCTCAGGTGGCCTCGGGGCATGTCCAGAGCCCGTGCAGCCTCCCCTCGGGTGGGGTGCCACGTGCGGGGTGCCAGGTGCCGGCTGAGGCCCCATATGGAGGCTGCCCTGCGCAATGGGCAGTAACCAGCGGGATGCCATTGTGGGCAGTGATGTGCACGCTAAAGAAAGATGCCCAGCTCCCTCCTCCCCCCCACCCGGCCACCAGCTCAGTGCCAAAACTGTGGGCAGGGCGTAGGAGGCAGCGAGTGCCCTTGGGGAGCTACCAGGCCTGCGGGGTCCTTGGCAGAGGGGCAGTTCTCAGCACAGGGAGGAAACTGTGCAGGATGGTCAGCCTGTCCCCACAGCAAGGGATGCTACCTGGGGCTCCCGGGTAACCCCATTCATAGTTATTGGAATTGCTGCGATGGAGGCAGGCGGAAGAGGTGGCACTGCCAGGGAAGCAGGGGCCCCGTGGGGAGAGAGTGGGTGCCTCCTTCACTTTCCTCAAAGCCTGGCAGCCTTGCAGTGAGACTGCCACTCTCTACAACAAAGAGCCAGCTCCACTGCGCACGCCGGAGTCTCACAGAGAAGCCGATTATGTCTTTGTGGCAAACACATTATTAGGAGTGAGATGAATTCGTTCTGTGGGTGGGGATGGTTCAGGAAGAGGCATCCCAGCCCCAGGAACAGCCTCACCGCAAGGTGGCCTCAGCCTCCCCCATGCTCCCCTGGAGGCTGCTCCCTGGCTTGGGGGGTGGGTAACACGGGTGCCCCCCGACACGGCGAGGGGAGCTCACCTCCTGAGGCTGGAGCGCAGGGAAGGAGGAAAGGGCACACGCGATGCCCGAGGACCAGGGACGGGGTCTTCCCCACTGTGACCTATGGGGCCGTGCAGGGGGCAGGAGCAGCCCCCATCCCAAAAGGAAATGGGACAGGAGTTGCCGAGAACAGGCCCCCTCACCCTTCAATTCCTCACGGGTTCAGCACTTTCTCTGAGGGGGTCTGGTCTGAATCCCAAATTCACATTCTGTATTCAACTGTTCCCTTCATTACAAAGAACAAATTTCAGAGCCCAGTAATTCCCGTTTAAATTTGTCAGTGTTCATCCCTCGACAGAAACAAGTGTGTGGTGATTACAAAAACCGGGGTATTAGCCCAGTGGACGGTTTGTTCTGAAACCTGTCCCTTCAGGGCAGGGCCTGGATTAGGAGGCCTGAGATCTGCCTGGAGCCTGGGGTGCTCGGGCAGGGGCGTCATGGCTGTGGGTTCTCTGCACTTGCCCCATGGCGCAGGGTGGGAAGGGTAGCCAGCCTCCTTTCCCAGTCTGGGTCTGGGGCTACTGCCCTTGACAGCTGGGGAGACCCTGGGAGCCCAGACGCAGAGCCCCACTCCCTGTACCTCAGGCGCAATCCCCTGAAAGACAGGTGCCACTTGGTTTTCAAAAAGGCAGGAACCAAACCCCTCTCACAGTTCCAGAAGCTTCCCTGAGTCCCAGTTTAGGTGCAGAATCTCCTCTGTGGATCACTCCAACTGGGGAACCAGGAGAGGGGGTTGGGGAGAGGAGGGAAGTGACTTCCACCTGCAGGTGGGGCGAAGCGACGGCTTCCAGCTCTGCAGGGCAGGCCCGACCCTCCGGGAGACCCCTTTTCCCAGAGAAGACTCTGAGGCCCTGGCCTGTGGCTCCCAGGGAACAACCTGGACCCTCAGCATAGGACCCACAAGCCAAGGCCCTCCTCTCTTTTTACTGCTTCGTTTTCTGTCTGTGACCAGGACCCAGGCCACATGCACACACCTTGCCTAGGAGTTACTTAGTGATGTGTTCCGCGGTGTCCCCACCCAAATCTCATCTTGAATTGTAATCCCCATAATACCCCGTGTCAAGGGCGGGACCAGGTGCAGCTGACTGGATCATGGGGGCGGTTCACCCCAGGCTGTTCTTGGGATGGTGAGTGAATCGCACGAGATCTGATGGTTTAGAAGCGTCTGGCGTTTGCCCTGCTCTCACTCGCTCCGTCCTGCTGCCCTGTGAAGAAAGTGCCTGCTTCTCCCTCCACCGTGATGGAGGTCTCCTGAGCCTCCCCTGCCCTGCAGAACTGTCAGTTCAGCCTCTTTCCTTTATAAACTGCATAGTCTCGGCAGTTCTTTAGAGCAGCGTGAAAATGGACTCAGACACTCGGCCTGGGCCCAGTCTTTTCCGGATGGGTGGTGCGATGGTCAGCCCTGTGTTCACGAGGACGGGGCCAACCCACCCCCACCTGGAGCTGTAAAGTTCATCAGCCCCACCTGCTCCTCTACGTACTGCTGCGGCCGCGTCAGCCACCGTGAGTGGTTCTGCTCAAAAGTTGAGATCCTCTGGCCCATGAAGCCACAGGGACTCACTCTCCAGACCTTCACAGAAAGCATCCACTTGCCCCGCCCTAGGATGCGTGTCCAGAGGTGAAATGGCTCCCTCTGTGCTGTTGGAGAGCCCCTGGACTCACGGCTGCGCCCCTGCTCATCGGGCACAATGGCAGGCACAGGACCCCTGTGGGGCCACTTGTCCCACTTGCAGGGAGGGGCTGAGCATGGGACACAGCATCCACACCTGCACTTCAACCCTCGGTGGCCTTGCCCCACTCAGGGGCTGAGGAGAGCCTGGAGAGAGATGCCATCCCTGCCTGGGCGCTGCGATCCTCCTTCCTTCCCACCTGCCCTCGCCCCCACATCTGCCCATCGCCAGGTCCCGCCCCAGATGCAGGCCACACCTGGGTCCCCCCCGGCCCCAGCCCTGAGAGCAAAGCCCAAATGCAACTGTGGCTGCAGCGGCCTCCTTCTTTACCTCCTGCTGCTGCTTCCCACTTCTGAGCAACTCCAAGGCCAGGATTGATGACTTGACCCCTGCCCCCGGTCCTCCCCGCCCCCCACACACCTGCACCACCTCACACACTCTTACCTCCTTCCTCCCGGCCCACAGATGCCCTTCAGCCCTGGAGCCTCTGCGTAAAGCTCCCTCCTCTGGAAAATGGCCCCTTGTCTCCCCCAGACCACGCTGCATGCCCCTTGGTCCTCTGTCACAGCCACATCCCTTTCCCTGCAGTGCCCATCTGCCCACGTCTGCCCGCCCCACCCCCTCCTCTGCCTCTGTGCAAGGCGCCTCAGATGCCTCAGGTGCACCGTCAGGGCTTGTGAAGGCTCCATGAGGCAGGCCTGGGCACTCAGTGCACACAGAGGGTGCTGGAGGGTGCGGACGGCCGGCCTGGGTGAACCCAGGGAAAGGACAGACAAGGCAGGTGCAGCCACTGAGTTCTGGAACATTCCAAGAAGAGTCAGGCAAACTACTCCCTGCTCAGGTCTGCAGCCCAGCTTGGGGAGAAGCCTGAAGCCACGGGGTCAGCCTCCCAGCTGCCGGCAGTAATAGCTGAGCCACGGGGAGGCCTCGTTCCTGAAATGGCCTCAGCTGCCACGTGTCCCTGCAGGGTGGAAGGACAGGCTGATGGCCATGAGCGAAGCATTGGGAAAATCTCCCAGAGAGCCTGTGAGCCGCGCATCTGGCTCTCTAGAGACAGGCTTCTCCTGTAGCCAATCAGCCTTCTCTGGCTTTCACCAGCTCATACCTTGCAAGGCGGCCACAGGCCTCAGCTGGGCCTGGGTCGGGGCCTTCAGCCACACCTGGGTGGGCAGGGAGCCCTGTGCACAGCCTGTCTTCTGCCTGCAGGGTTAGCATGGCAGGAACCCGGGCTGGAGGCTGGGAACACGCCCAGGCTCACACTGGTCCTTCAGGTGGCTCCAGCCTTGCTGCTCTTGGCAGCAGAGATGGCGGAGGGTCTAGGTCTCAGGCCAGAGATCTCCAAAATGGACCAGCCCATCCCTTTCCATCATGAGGAGGAGACAGGGCCAGCACGAGAAGGGAAATAAGCTCAGGGTCGTTCAGTGGGGCCAAAATCCTGGGCTGCCTTGTTCTTGAGTCTAGGATCTAGAAACAGGGAAAATCTGGGACTTGCCGCCTCCGTAGTGATCCATCTTCTACACACGCGTGTTTTCATGCACTGAGCCATTCATAGAACAGAAAAGCCTGCTCACTGTTGGAAAGGAAAGCCCTGCTTGGCTGTGAGGGAGACGCCTGTGGAAGCTCATGTCGTGTGGCGACGTTGGGGCCCGTCGGGCTCTTGAGACTGAACCGGGAGAGGCCGAGAGGCTCCCCAGGACATTTCTGGGCAGCAGGACCCTCTGGCTGTGCTTGGCCCCAGCCCCTGGGCTCTCTCAGTTCACCGAGTCTCCGTGTCCCATGCTCTTGAATTCCCAGACTCGGCATTTGATGGGGCGGCCCTGGGTCCCACTGCCTTTCCAGAGCACTGGCCCTTCCTCTCGGCCACGCAGGGGGGAGGCTGGCGCCCCTGGAATCACACAGGAGGGGCCTGGCTGAAGCACAAAGGGCGGAGATCCAGAGTTAAGCCAGAGCCTGGGGCCCCTCTGAGCCCAGGGGCTGGGCAGCTGGGGAAGCCAGGAGAGCCAGATACCACTGAGTCAGTCCCTCCCATGCAGGTACTCGGGGGTGTGAGGGGCAGCCCCGGCCCTCCTCTCTCACCCCTGCAGCCTCCTCCGGTGGGTGAGGACCCTTGGCTCTGTGTCCTCCATAATCAGATTCACCATGGCAGGGCACAACTAATTCCATTGACACTGCTGAGATGCTGTGTACAGCCAGACGTCCATGGGACACAGTGGCCAGCTTGGCCAGTGTGTGGCCACTGGGCGCTGGGAGGGGCAGGATGTGCCTGATGCCCATATGGCTGCATGGCAGAAGGGCACACAGAACCATGGGGCTGGAGGTGCAGCGGCCAGTGACGGCCAGAACTGGAGAACAGGCCAGTGGGGTTCAGGGCATGTCCTGCACACACAGCCCGGGCATGGCTGTCCCGCAGGCAGCTGGGAACACTCGCTCTTTTCCAAATGTGCGCTCTGCAATGGAAAGTTCAGTCCTGCTGGGACTGCTGGCCCCCAGCAGCACCACCTCGTCCCCAGCTGCAGGGCCTCCCCTCTTGGTCATAGCTGGGGCTTTGCACACACTCCCTGGAAACCCATGGCTTGCATTTGCAGGTCTCTGGGCTTTTCCTGCATGGAGCAGAGAACTTTTCCCGATGGCATGGCTTTTGTCAAGGGACCGGGCTCCAAAACGCTCTGTGCTAAGTGTGTTGGCCCCACTTCTAATCTGTCAGGTTAGTGCCCTGCGTTCTAGCAAAGTGTAAACAAAAGCTTTAGCAAACCTGATCAAATGGGCTCATTCTTAGTCATAGGGTGAGCGGCAGGCAGATCTCACAAGTCATGCAGGCCAGAAGGAAAAGGGTTGTGCTGACAGTCTGAGGGTAGAGACGAGAGCTGTGGACTCAGGCCCAGGGGAGCCCCCACCTGGCCACGGGTTTCCTCATCTGAGAAACAGGAGTGTGAGGCCCCACCAGGGATCCTTCTGCTCAGATCCCCAGAGAGGTGGGGGCTGTGACTGGGGCCAGAATTCCACCGCGACTCACTGCTCTGCGCAGCCTCCTGTGCTTGTCAAGAGTTTTTAAAGCTCCGTCATTTCTTCTCAGCAGGTGCCTCGTGGGTGTGGGCATTCTCATGGGCTTGAAGCTGGCAGATATTTGAAAACATGGCAGAGACCCACAGCCCACAGCCTCAGCCGCTGGCTGTCATCTGTCGCTGCCTGTGATTTACTCTTGAGAAATGCTGGAGCAGCTGAAAAGCAACTCGCTGCCCCAGCACTGCCCTCAGAGTGACTAATGGGGCATACCTTCCCCAGATGTTGCTGAGGGTCCTGGGCCCCGGCCAGGCTGAGTGAGGGGAGGGCCGTTCCCAGGGCTGAGGGCCAGGAGCCTCCCCTCCTCCTGTCCTGGAGAGCACCTGCCCAGCACAGGTGGAGGAGGTGAGGATGTCAGGAAGGCCCTTTCCCTAATCCAACTGAGGCCCTCTGGGCTAAGTCAGTGGTCTCCTGGCAGCCAGGCTGTCAGCCGGGCACAGACAGGATGTGGCTTCCAGGGGCTTCTGTTCTGCCAAGTCCCCACTCAGACAGTGGCCTCTATGGCTCCAGCAATCAGGAGGGAAAAGATTCCGACTCCCACTCTCAGGGCTCCCTGCTGCCTGGAAGAGGAGAGGAGGGCACACCTCTTGCAGAGGTGACGGGTGACTCACCTGCCCCGCTCAGAGGAGGGGGTCTGCAGGTAGCCAGAGTTCTCCTGATGGGATCCTTGCCCCCTGCTGGCTTGGGGGTCCCCACACCGGCCCCCTGCCCCACACCATGTTCCTCCTCACCCCAGGTCTGTGCGCCCCTTCAAGCATGCCCGGGCACTGTCCGTGGTACTGAACCCCTGAGGCTCCCTGGGGCTCTGGCATTCTCTTGAGCCTCTCCCAGAAATTCCAAACCAGAAGAAAAGCGCAGGGACCAGAGTGGAGGAGCCATGGACAGAGGCTGTGGGGCAGGCTCTGTCCCTGAGAGGTCAGCAAGGAGCCACAGCCTTGGACTAGAGGCTCTCAAAACCTGGCAGTGGCCCACAGAAGGCACATGCTCAGGTGAGGCACGTGCTGCCAAAGCTTCACCAGTGGAGAGGAGGACCCTGCTTGTAGGCTGGTCCCTGATGGAGGCAGTGAGAGCTCATGCTGTGGGATCAGGCCCCTGGGTTCACAGCTGTGCCTGGGTTTATCTACAAGATGAGGCTGACAGGAGCCTCTGCCTCACAGACAAGACCTGTGTGCCTGGGGTGGTGCACACAGAGATGTGTAGACCCCAGGACAGTCGATGTCAGCTAGAAAGTGCAGGTTAGAGGAATTCAAACCATTATTTTTTAATACTGGGCCAAAACCTGTACATCAGAGCTCTCTAATGAAGGTGTGGATGGGGTTGTGATGGGCCAAGTACTAGCCAGAAGCTGTGCTGTCCATTTCATCCCCTCCCCACGGTGGTCCCACAGACACCATGGTGGCTCACATGGCCCCTCCAGGTCATACGCCTGTCCTCTCCCCAGTCCTGCCCTCAGGGACTCAGAAACCCTGGCGTTCCAGGAGGTGGTGTGTGGGCTCCTCCTCAGGCCAGGTCTGCGGTCACTGCTGACCACACGGCAATGCACGGCTTTCCAGGCTCCCGTCCACCGTGGGTCAGGCATGTCCCCACTGGGCAGCAAGTCCCACAGCTTTGCATTCCAGATCCCAGCAGCATCGTGAGCCGGGCCTGAAACTGCTCAGATGCCTGGGAGGGATGACCGAGGGCAGAGACTGGGGACTGAGGGACAGCACAGTATCCCAAGCTGGCCACTACCAGAACCTTCTAGAACAAGGTCAGACCACCAGTTCTTTATGCCTTCCGTCCTCTGCTCCCCAGACACCTGCTTACACAGAGTCCTAGGTCTCAGGTGTCCTGTGGGTGGCCCACGGTGGCCTCTGCTTTTCCCTGGGTCCCCCCATGGTGTCTCCTCTGAGGACAGCCACTGGTCAGAGCCTCCTGGATGACCTCACTCCTGGAAAGCACTGGGCTGTGTCACCTTAAAGATCCCTTTGCTCTCTTGGCCCTGGCACCCCACCTCTGGCATGGGGAGCAGGGACCCTCCAGGGTTCCCATCTCTCTCCCCCAGTGTTTCCCCAGTTTCAGGGCTGTGAGGTGGTCACAGTGGCTTTGGTGTGGCTGTGGGATTCCTGTTCATCCCAGGGCACCTGTCGCAGGACACATCCACAGCAGAGGCAAGTGGAACATTCTCTGAGTTTCAGCTTCATGTTGGTAGTTCACTGTGGGAATCTGGCTTTGGGGGAACACACCTGAGACCGTCCCAACTACCCTGCCCTCTCCCCAGATCAGCTCAGTGGGGTCCAATCCAGAGTCAGGCTGGAGGGGAACACGGAGCCGCCCCTGCTGGACGCGCATCCCGGCCATCTCAGGCCCACCCATTGCCTCATTGCCCCCTGCCCCCAGTCCAGTCAGCCGAGTGCCCCGTGGTGTGAGTGCGTCAGGACATGGTGACCAGCCTCAAAGGGTGGGCCTTTGAGTTGTTCCGCAGTCGTTGGTGTTTTGAACAAGCCTGTGCTGACAGCCCTGGCACACAGCGTTTCTGAATTAACTCTGCCGTCGTTCCTGGCCTCAGCTGTGGTGGGGAAGGCAGGTCGGAGTCATGAGAACCCTGAGGGTTGCTCCCAAGTCAGTGTTTGCTGGGTCCAGCGGGGGCCTCTCCACCTGGAGTCTGTCTGGGAGGTTAGAAGAGACCGTCCCTGAGCCTGGGCCCTGCTGGGGCTGGTCATCCACTCAGGGAGGGGGCGATCCCCTGCCAGCCCAGCAAAGCCACCCCAGCGGTCACCACCTTGGGAGGGTGTGGACAGGAGCCTCCCCTCCCACCCGCCGCACAGCTTCTGCACCCATCTTACAAAGCCTGTGGGTTCTGCAAAGCAAAAGTGTTTTGCACCTTCCCACTCAGCACAGGCTGGCCATGGAGCCGGGAAGCAGTGGGCCAGTCTGGGGCTGTCTCTTGATCTAAACACGATGGGATTAATTAGAGAGAAAGGCAGAATACAAAACAAGCAATTGCTCTCGAAGAGTGAGGTGAGAACGCCCTGCCTGAGGTTGAGGGGCTGAGGCCGGCTGTCTGGAGCCTGTGTTGGGGGCACCCTCCTGCTGGCTGGCTGTGCCCTCACCCGTGGACAGGCATACTGTGTGCACCCCTCCCACTCCCCACCTGCTCTCCACGGCCAAGCTCAGACCAACCACCCAGAGGCTGCAGCCTCACCCAGATCCCCCTAACACACCTGCTGTTTCATTGTCTAACCTTTCACTCAACCTCCCTCCTCCTCAACAAAATTACAAATGTGAGGGGGCAGAGGCCAGGCTGTCCCTCCCATAGGCCTGGCCCCACCAGCCGTCGCCCCAGCGTGTCCCATCCCAGCCTCCCGAGTCACAGCCCTGTGCCCCCCAATTTGCTCCCTTTTCTACACCCAAGGGAGCACAGTCAGTGCTCCGGGAACTGAGGCAGCACCTCTGGGCTCACTCTTCTAGAAATGATGCTGAGGGGCTGGGCGCGGTGGCTCATGCCTGTAATCCCAGCACTTTGGGAGGCTGAGGTGGGCGGATCATGAGGTCAGGAGATCGAGACCATCCTGGCTAACGTGGTGAAACCCGTCTTTACTAAAAATACAAAAAAATTAGCCAGGTGTGGCAGCTGGGCACCTGTAGTTCCAGCTACTCGGGAGGCTGAGGCAGGAGAATGGCGTGAACCCAGGAGGTGGAGCTTGCAGTGAGCCGAGATCGCACCACTGCACTCCAGCCTGGGTGACAGAGCAAGACTCCGTCTCAAAAAAAACTAAAAATAAATAAAAATAAAAAATTAGCTGGGCATGGTGGCGCGTGCCTGTAATCCCAGCTACTTAGGAAGGCTGAGGCAGGAGAATTGCTTGAACCTGGGAGGTGGAGGTTGCGATGAGCCGAGATTGCGCCACTGCTCTCCAGCCTGGGCAACAAGAGCAAAGCTCGGTCTTACACACAAAAAAAAAAAAAAAAAGAAAGAAAGAAAGAAAAGAAAAAAGAAATGGAGCCCAGGAGGACCTGCCGAGCTCACAGCTGGCCAGGGAGCAAGCCAGGCCACCCTTCCTGGCACCAAACCCCAGGCACTCGGCTGCCTCCCAAAGACTTGAGGCCCTACCAGCCACTCAAACGCCATCCCCCAGACCCAGACAGGGCCAGGAGGCAGGGGATGGCCGCTGAGGGGTGCACACAGCAGAGGATACTGCCCGAAGCACGAATGAGATTCCCATGGAGGCAGCCCCACCTCCAGACCACCACGGCTGTCACAGCAGACACCCCTGTCTCCCACCACGACCTTCTGCTCCGAAACAATCACCCCCAAAACCTCAGACCCAGCCACTGAGGCCCACAGCCCAGAGCCCAGCTACCCAGCCGGCTCCGAGGTGGGTGGCCCAGCCAGTTCCTGCCACCTGAGGGTGCTGGTACACACACCAGACTCAGAGGGAGACCCAGACAGACAGCGACACAGAGACAGAGAAACAGATACACAGAGGAAAACAGAGTTACAGAGAGAGAGACACAGAGAGACACAGAGACAGAGATACAGAGACACAAGAAAACAGAGAGAGATAGAGACGGAGACACAGATAAGATACAACCGAGATAAACAGATGCAGGAAAACAGACTCAGAGAGAGACACAGGAGAACAGAGACACAGAGATACAGAGATAGAGACACAGAGAAACAACAGAGACACACAGAGACAGAGACACAGGAAAACACACAGAGAGATATGCAGAGAGAGACACCACAGAGGCACAGACACAGGAAGGAAAACATACAAGGAGAGAGAGACAGAGTCACAGAAAAACAGAGACATCACAGGAGAAAGATACAAAGAGAGACAGAGACACATGTTCTGTGTCGCCTCCAAATCCAGCTGTGGCGCGGACCCCGCTGGGACTGGACAGCCTCGCCGTCCCCAGGGCTTCCCTGATGTCGGCCGCGACCCTCCCCTGCTGCTTGGAATTGCAAAGCCAGGTGGTCTGGGAGTCACAGCCACCACGCGTCCCCCAGAATATTCATGGGGCTGGGCCAGGTGACTCCCTGCTCTCTTTAGAGACAAACAGAAAGACTCCAGGGTGCTGTGGTGTCAGTGGCGCTGAGACGTCCTCTGGCCGGCCCTGCATGACCTTCAAGCTGCTTGAGTCCACTACACAAAGTCCCTCAAGGCCACCCTATGTGGCCAGGGCTGAGACGCCTAGAGAGGTAGACGCTCAGCCTGGGCAGGGACGGGGGCCAGACCTAGCAGGGGTCAGAGAAGGGGTCAGCCAGGAGGAAGGTCCAGGCTGCCGCCCGGCGGGTCACACTACCCCAGCCTGGCCATCTGCTTCCTGTTCAGTTCTCACCCTCTGAGTTCTCAGGTCCTTGAGTTTGCAGGACCGTATGCCAGGAGTGCTCAGGGTCCCTGCAGGCTCATGGGTGCCATCAGGTCAGAGATGAGAAGTCACCTTTGAGCAGAGGCCTTCCCGGAACCCCCAGCACTACCGCAGCCAGGCTGCCACAAGCATCGCTGTGTCTGTAGCTCTTATTGGCCCTGAAGTTACTGCAGGTGGTTCTGTCAGTGGTCTCTCCTCCCCAGGATCCAAGACCCCTGATGGGAGGGGCTCCTATGCCTTCTCGAAGGCAGTGATGTTTGTGGGAGGGGACGGAAGGAGGAAGGGAGAAAGGTGGAGGGAAGCTAGACTAACCAAGAGAAAAGGGAGAAGACGTAGCTAAAATCAGAAGTGAAAGAAGAGACTTTATGAGATGCCACAGAAATCAAAAGGATCATAATAAACTGTGAACAATTTTATACAAACCAGCTGGACAGCCTGGAAGAAATGGATACATTCCTAGAATGTAAAGAAACTCACAAGCTTCCTAGAGTCAAACGTGAAGAAATGGAAAATCTGAAAGGACCAATAACAAATAAGGAGACTGAATCAGTTATCAAAAACGTCCCAAAAAAGAAAACCCCAGGGCAGGACCAGGTTGCTTCGCTGATGGATGCTACAAACATTTAAAGAAGAATTAACACCAGTCCTTATACAATTCTGAAAATGTGAAGAGGAAGGAACACTTTCTAACTCATCTTACGAGGTCAGCATTGTCCTGACACCAAAGCCAGAGAATGACGCTATGAGAAAAGAACCAAGAGGCAAAAATTCTCAACAAAATACTAGCAAACTGCATTCAACACCATGTTGAAAGGATCATCCTTCATGAGCAGGTGGGATTTATCCCTGGGATGCAAACATGGTTCAGCACACGCGAATCAGTAAACGTGATTCACCATATGAACAGAATGAAGGACAAGAGCCATTCGATCATCTCATTTGATACAGAAAAAGCATTTGACAAAACTCAGCATCCTTTCATGATAAAAACACCCAACAAATTGGGTATTGAAGGCATGCTACACAATAAAGGCCATGTGTGACAGACCCACAGCTAACACCACACTCAGTGTAAATACCACGTATGACAGACCCACAGCCAACGCCACACTCAGTGTAAAGGCCACGTATGACAGACCCATAGCTAATACCACACTCAGTGTAAAGGCCACGTATGACCCACAGCTAACACCACACTCAGTGTAAAGGCCACATATGACAGACCCATAGCTATCACAACACTCAGTGTAAAGGCCACGTATGACAGACCCACAGCTAACACCACACTCAGTGGTAAGAAGTAGAAAGCTTTTTCTCTAAGGTCAGGCAAAGCAAGGATGCTCTACTCAACGTGGTCCTGGAAGGCCTAGCCAGAGTCATTAAGCAAGGCAAAGCAATAAAAGGCATTCACATCAGAAAGGAAGAAGTAAAATTTTCTCTGCAGATGACATGAACTTATGTATAGAAAACCCTAAAGACTCCACCAAAAAAAAAAAAAAAAAGCTGTTAGAACTAATAAACACATTGAATAAAGTTGCAGGATAAAAAATTGACATATGAAAATGAGTTGTGTCTCTATACACTAACAATGAATTATCCCAAAAAGAAATCAAGAGGGCTGGGCACAGTGGCTCACACCTATAATCCCAGCAGTTTAGGAGGCCAAGGCGGGTGGATCACCTGAGGTCAGGGGTTCGAAACCAGCCTGGCCAACATGGCAAAACCCAGTCTCTATTAAAAATACAGAACTAGCTGGGCATGGTGGCACATGCCTATAATCCCAGCTACTTGGGAGGCTGAGGCAGCAGAATTGCTTGGACCTGAGAGGCAGAGGTTGCAGTGAGCCAAAATGGTGCCATTGCACTCCAGCCTGGGCAACAAGAATGAGAATCTGTCTCAAAACAACAACAACAAAAAAAAAAAAAAAGCAAGAAAACAATCCCATTTACAATAACATCAAAAAGAGTAAATTTAACCAACGAAGTAAAAGACCTGTACACTGAATGTAACATGATGAAAGAAATTGACACAAATAAATGGAAAGATATCTCATGTTCATGGTTTGCAAGAATTAATAGTGTTAAAATTTTTGTACTACCCAAAGTGATCTACGGATTCAGTGTAATCCCTATCAAAATTTCAATGACATTTTATGCAAAATAGAAAAAAAATCCTAGGATTCATATTTAACCACAAAAGAGCTCAAATAGTCAAAGCCATATTAAGAAAGAACAAAACTGAAGGCATCACACTTCCTAATTTCTTTTTATATTACAAAGCTATAGTAATCAAAACAGCATGGTACTAACCCCACATAGATCCATGGAACAGAACAGAGAGCCCAGAAATAAACCCACTTTTGTACAGTCAAATAATCTTTGACAAGGTGCTATGGTTTGAATGTCCCCTCCAAAACTCATATTAAAACTTCATCCCCAGTGTGACAGGATTGAGAGGTAGAGCCTTTCAGAGGTGATGGGATCTGTGAGGATTCAGCCCTCATGAATGGATTAATCCATTCATAAATAAATAAGTTAATGGATTAAGGGGCGATCACACAAGGGGAGCTGGTGGCTTTATGAGACGAGAAAGAGAGACCTGGGCTAGCATGCTCAGCCCCCTCTGCATGTGATGCCCCACGCCATGGTGGAACTTTTCCAAGAGTCCCCCCCAGCAAGAAGGCTCTCATCAGTTGCATCCCTTGGACCTTGGACTTCCCAGCCTCCATAACCATGATAAATACATGCCTTTTCTTTATAAATTACCCAGTTTCAGGTCTTCTGTTATAAGCAACATAAAATGGACTTAGACACAAGGGCACCAATACACGGTGGGGAAAAAGCAGTCTCCTCAGTGATGGGAAAACTGGATATCCCCATGCAAAAGAATGAAATTGCACCCTTATCTCACCCCATGCAAAAAAAAAAAAAAATCAGCTTAAAGTGGATTAAAGATCTAAACATAAAACCTGAAACTGTAACACTGCTAGGAGAAAACATAGAAGAAAAGCTTCTTGACATTGGTCTCGGCAATGATTTTTTTATGGCAGTAAAAACACAGGCAACAAAAACAACGTAAATGAGACTACATTAAATTGAAAAGTCTCTGCACAGCAGAAGAAACAACAAAATGAAAAGGCAGTCTACAAAATGGGAGAAGAATAAGCAATTTAAAAATGGAAAAGGGACCTGAGTAGACATTTTTCCAAAGAAGAGCTACATATGGCCAATGGGTTTATGAAAGGTGCTCAACACAACACCACTAGTCATCAGGAAACGGCAAATCAAAACCACAGTGAGCTACCCCCGTACACCTGTTAGGATGGCGACCATCAAAAAGCAGGCAGATAACTAGTGGTGGGGACAATGTGGCGAAAAGGGAATCCTGGTGCACTGTTGGTGGGAATGTATGAAACGGGTACAGCTGTTACGGAAAACAGTATGGGGACTCCCAAAAAAATTAAAGATGGAACCACCATAGGATCCAGCAATCCTACTTCTGGGTGTTTATGCAAAGGAAGTGGAATCTGGATCTTGAAAAGATCCCTGCAAGCCCATGTCCACTGCAGCACTGTTCACAATAGCCAAGATACGGAATCACCCCAAGTGTCCCTCGACAGACCCACGGATCGAGAGAGCGTGGTGCGGATACACAGCGGAGTGCTGCTCCGTCTTGAAAAACAAGCAGATCTTGTCATTTGCAGTAACCTCAATAAACCTGGGGACATTATGCTAAGTGAAATAAGCCAGGCGCAGAAAGACAAATACTGTGTGATCTCGCTTATGTGTGGAATCTGAAAAAGCCAAACTCGTGAAAACAGAGAGCAGAGCACTGAGTGCTGGGGGAGGGGAATGAGGAACCAGGAGAGGACGATCAGGGGCTGCAAAGTTTCAGGTATAAGGCGAGTAAGTTCTGGAGCTTTGAGGTACGGCATGAGGACCAGAGTTAACAATACTGTATCGCACACTCAAAGTTTCCTAGAATAAATCTTGTGTTCTCACTACAATAAAAGGGGGTCACTATGTGAGGTGATGGATGTGTTCATTAGCTTGATGGTGGTGATCACTTCACAATTATCCATAGATCAAAACATCACATCGTACACAGTAAATAGATACAAATTTTTTGAGATGGGCGTCTCGCTCTGTCACCAAGGCTGGAGTGCAGTGACACAGTCATAGCTCACTGTAGCCTCAAACTCCTGGGCTCAAGCACTCCTCCCATCTCAGCCTCCCAAGTAGCTGGCACTATAGGCATATGTCACCATGCCTGGATGACTTTTTAGTTTTTGTAGAGATGGGGTCTCACTATGTTGCCCAGACTGGTCTGAAACTCCTGGCCTCAAGGGATCTTCCTGCCTCAGCCTCCCAAAATACTGAGATTCCAGGAATGAACCACGGTACCTGGCCAATAGATACAATTTTTATTTGTCAATTATCCCTCAATAAAGCTGTGGGAAAAGGTTAAAAATACATACATTTAAATTTAAAACTTCCATGAAGGTTTTTGGTTTTAGGTTTTAATCATTTCAATCTTCTCACCATCTGGAATTTTTTTGGTGTAAGATCTCTATGAGTTACGGTACAAGCTCCAGGAACTAAGTCAAATTGTCTTATCCCTTAAAAAAAGGAATATTTATTTCTCTCAAGACACACTGAAAGTCCAACAGGCACCGCTTGATCCAAGAGCACAAACGACGTCCTGGGGTGCTCTGTTCCACCGGTGCTGGCTCCATTCTTTGGCAGGTCTTCCCTAAAAGGTAGGAAAACGGCACCGATGGCCACAGGTGCATTTCCCGCTCAGTGAGCCCAGGCAAAGCTGGTGTCTAACAAAGGCCTGGGGCCGGCCCTCATCAGACAAATGTGATTGGTGCAAATCTTTGGCTGACCTGTCCAATGAGGGTCCACCCAGGCCTGTTGGGATGTGTTGATTGGCCAGGTCTGGGCCACATGCCAGCTGGATGGAGGGTGCACGGCTCCCCAGGGGAAGGAGGCTGTGGTCCAGGCCATCAGCTGTCCAGCACCATGCCTGGGTGGCCAGTCTTCTCCCCGATGATCTGGATGCTGTCTCCATCACAGACGGAGCTTCTGTCTGATCTGGCACAGTCAATGCTGAATTCCCCTCATTAAGGTCACTCGCAGTGACACTCAGGTACATCCCAGTGGCTGGCAAGGCTGAGGCTCCCTTGTCTCAGCGACCTGCCACACTGCCTTTCAAGAGCCTTCCTGGCCATTCTGAGACTATTTCCCACTTGAATTGTAGAGTCCGTGTGTCTACGCACATAGCTCTCGTGTTTTATGGGGACTGGATGTACAGAGGTGATCTCAACGGGTCCTTCTGTCCAGGAAGGGGCCTGTCCTTGCCCCTGCTCAGTCCTTCCCTCACCCCGGCAGCATCGCAGCCTTTCCTCCGAGCCCCGCGCTGCTCACGGACGTGCTCCCTTTGCTTGTCGTGGAGGTGGGGGCAGCTCCTTACCCAGAGAGGGAGAGATTACAGGAAAGGACACCATGAGCCAAAGCCCTGCTTCCAGCTGTGCGTCTGGGAAGAGAAGGCTGGCCCCGGGAGTCAGGGAGTCAGCATTCCCCTCACCCCCCAGTCCTACTCAGCTTCAGTCTCCAGGGTGGACAGGTGGGGGATGCGGGGGAGGGCCACACTCCCTCTGCAAGGCGGGGCTGCCCTGCCTCTGTCCCCACACACGGCCCTGCGGCAGCCTCTGCTCCCTCCCTCTGGAAACTGCAGGATCCTTCCACAGGGGCAGCCAGGGGGCCGGGGCCAGACCACCGGCCCCGGGGCAGCTACCACCGGCCCCCAGAGGTAGCTATTTTTGCCGCCCGTGTCGGTGAGGTTGGTATTTTAAATGTTTTGACATTTAAAATCTGTGTTGGATACATTGGTGCTGTTTAAACTATCCCCGGATTGCAGTGACTCACAGGGAATTGATTTGTCTCCTGAGACTGGGCCTGGCCATCCCCCGTCCCCGCTCCCAGCAGCCCGAGTGGGAAGAGGGAGTTTTTACCTGCCCCCAGTCCCACCAGCACCTTGTTGTCCTGCAGAAGGTGGACTTCAGCCAGAGCAGCAGAAATGAGGGACGTGGGGCAGCCTCAGATCCAGACACCCATGCAGGGGAGGGCAGAAGAGACCCGTCGTCCAGCCAGGGTCAGCAGCAGTGGCAGTGGCTGTCAGGAGCCCACACAGGTGGCAGGAGCGAGGGACGCGGGGCTGGCAGGTGCAGGACGCTGCCTTCCGGGGGTTTGAGTGCCCCTTCTCCATGCATGTCTTCTGATCTGTTAGCAGAACTCTGCTGAAATGGAACATGAGGGTGAACTCAGGCTGCCTCCTCCCTGAAGGCCTCTGAGTGCTTCTGAGTGGAGCCGGGAGCTTCAGTGGGAGCAGGAAGGACCTTCAGAGGTGCCTCAGCCAGTGCCCAGAGGGGGCCAGGGAGAAAACCCACCGACATTCCCACGACCCGGCACCTCTCAGTGGCTGCCCTGTCCCATGGCCACCGCCGCCTTCATTAGCGGGACACGGTGAGGATTGTCCTCACTGGGACCGTCCTGACTTGGACTGTTGAGGCCACACGGCTCTGCCCTCCCTGGTGGGAGGAGGTCGGGAGGGAGGTGGCCCCTGCAGCCCAGCCCAGGGAATCCCACGGCAGATACTCCTGAACTTTCTACTGAAATCACAGCCACGGGCTGCAGAGCCAGTACACGCCACTTCTCCAAGATTCCCAAAAGCTTCTTGGAATCAGAAATTCAGCATGAGGATCCCAGGCAGCTTGGCAGAGAGGGGGCAGCCTCCGTCTCTGGCACCAGATCGAACCCGCAAGTGCGGAAGCCAAAGGCACCAAGATCTGGCTTGCAGAGAAGAGCATCTTACAAAGAATCCAAGGCCAAGGAAGGTTTTAAAGCCATTGATGGCTGTTATTCCACTGCCCCGGGGAGGGGTGCCGGTTTCTCCACTGGAAGCTGGGCCGTGGCCGTCCTGGCGGGTTCTCCTGCTGCGCGACCACAGACGCATCCCCTTCCTGTTCTGAGCAGCAGCTCTGGTTGAGGAGGAGGCTGGGCCTCTGAGCAGCAGCTCTGGTTGAGAAGGAGGCTGAGCCACTGCCCCATCTGGGGAAGCCATGGCCACACTGCCGGTGCCTGCAGAGTCACGTCTCAGCCAGGAGTCGCAGAAGGAGCAGGACTCAGTTCGGGCCAGGCTCAGATCCAGGCGCAGCCCCTCCTGCGCTGGAGTCTTTGGGCAGGACCTCTAGCCTGTCCAGGACTTGGATCAGGTGCCGAGTAGCTGTGATGACCCAGCCTTGTGGGTTGATGTGGAAGCTAGAGTTGGGGAGCGGGGCTCCAGGTGCTAATAACAGGGGCCCCGTACCTTTCAATGCCCTGAGAGGTAGCTGGGGTGGGCGAGAGGAAGGGGCTTCTATTAGTGTGAGCTATCAGGACCTAAGAGAACCGTCTGCACACAGCTGCAAGGCCAGAGCTTGGCTGTCCCACAAGACGGGCCTCGGATGGGGCAGCCACGTGCTTGCGGGCCTCAGCCATAAACACAACGTGTCCAGACCTGGGAACCAAGAGCCCAGGGCCTTTGCCACAGCCGGGACACCCCAGTGTTTGTGTTCCTTGCTGTGTATAAGTGGGACCCTCAGGAGGGGCCCATGAAGGTGGGGCAGTCTGTGAACTTCTTCCCAGTCCGAGGCAGGGTCGGGAGCAGGCTGAGGGCCAGCTTGGAACAGCGGCTGGGGTGGCTGTGTCTTCCGGGCAGCTGGGATAGGGCCGGACCTCCTGAACTTGTGTTGATTGAGGGCCTCGCACCTAGCAGGCCTGACACTCCAGCCAGCACGGCAGGCATCCCAGGTTGGGGTGCATGAGTCCCGCTGCTGGCTCTGACGGCCTCCCCCTTCCTCTCCGCAGGTCAACACCTTTATGTCCTTCATATTCCCCATGGTGGTCATCTCGGTCCTGAACACCATCATTGCCAACAAGCTGACTGTCATGGTACGCCAGGCGGCCGAGCAGGGCCAGGTGTGCACGGTTGGGGGCGAGCACAGCACATTCAGCATGGCCATCGAGCCCGGAAGGGTCCAGGCCCTGCGGCACGGCGTGCGCGTTCTACGTACGTAACCTCTGGGCCCTCCAGGGGCGGGAGGCAGGCCAGGGCCAGCAAAGGCAGCGAGCGCCGAACCACCCCAAGCCTGGGCAAGGTTTAAAGACATAGGGATGGAGCTATCAGGCCAAGACCCAAGGGTGCCAGCTCCCCCCAGGGGTGAGTGCCATTCTGCACTCCATCCCTGCATCTATCCATCCATCCTTCCTTCCCTCTATCCATTCATCCTTCCCTCCATCCATCCATCCTTCCTTCCCTCCATCCATCTACCCCTCCCTCCTCCCTTCATCCCTCCCTCCATCCAACCATCCCTCTCTCCCTCCCTCCATTCACTCCTCTACCTCTCCCTCCATCCCTTCCTCCCTCCCTCCAGCCATCCATCCCTCTCTGCCTCCCTCCTTTCATCCCTCCCTCCCTCATTCCATCCCTCCCACTCTCCCTCCCTCCATCCCTCATTTCATCCCTCCCTCTCTCCCTCCCTCCATCCATCCATTCCTCCTTCCCTCCCTCCCTCCCTCCCTCCCTCCCTTGTTCACATTCTCCAAGCAGGACTTGGAGAGTGTGATGGGAATAGGAGAGAATGAAGCCCTTCCATGCCTGAGACCCAGGTCTTCAGTTTGGTTTGCCTGAAGCATTTGGCTTGAGCTCCTCCCTGGTGCTGGCCCATTTTCAGGGCTTGTTCGAAGATGTGGCCAGTCACAGGAGAGGCCCATAGCCAAGTATATGACCCTAAGGGAGCCTGGCTCTGGGCTCAGCCTTCCCTGCTCATGGGAACCAGCCAGAGCTTTGGACACAGAGCCCTCAGGGCTGGTGAAGCCCAAGGTGTGGCCCACACAGCAGGGCAATGCCCATTCTGTCGAAACCCTGAGGACCAGCCCCAGCTCAGGACTGCTGGCTTGCCGACCTCCGAGGTGTGTCCTGGGCCTGGCGTGTGCCTGTTGTTTTCATAGCAGCCATCCTAATAGATTTGAGGTGGCATCTCGTTGTGGTTTAGATTTGCATTTCTCCAGTGATTTATGATTAATGATTAATAACATCTTTCATGTGCTTGTTGACCATTTGTATCTTCTTTGGAGAAATATCTGAGTCCTTTGCCCATTTTTGAATTGGATTGTTTGTTTTCATGTTGAGTTTTAAGAGTTATACTCTTTTTTTTTTTTTTTTTTTTTTGAGACTGAGTCTTGCTCTGTCGCCCAGGCTGGAGTGCAGTGGCCAGATCTCAGCTCACTGCAAGCTCCGCCTCCCGGGTTCACGCCATTCTCCTGCCTCAGCCTCCCGAGTAGCTGGGACTACAGGCGCCCACTGCCTCGCCCGGCTAGTTTTCTGTATTTTTTAGTAGAGACGGGGTTTCACTGTGTCGGCCAGGATGGTCTCGATCTCCTGACCTCGTGATCCGCCTGTCTCGGCCTCCCAAAGTGCTGGGATTACAGGCTGGAGCCACCGCGCCCGGCCAAGAGTTATACTCTTGAGGTTAACTCATTATCAGATGTGATTTGCAAATATTTTCTCCCTTTCTATGCGCCGACTTCCACTCTCCCGATGGCATCCTTTGATACACAGAAATTTAGTGTTTATGTTGTTCAATTTATCTACTTTTTTCTTTTGTGACCTGTGCTTTTGGTGTCATACCCAAGAAATCATTGCCAAACTCAATGTTGTGAAGTCATTATGTTTTCTCCCAGGAGTTTTATGGTTTTAATTCTTATGTTCAGGTCTTTAATCCACTTCAAGTCCATTGTTGTATATGGTGTGAGGGGAGGATCCACCTTCATGTAAGTGGATGTCCCGTTTTCCTAACACCCTTTGTTGAATAGACTGTCCTTTCCCCACTGAATGGTCTTGTTGAAGATCACTTGACCATAAAGGTGAGGGTTCCTTTCTGGGATTTCTAGTGTATTCCCTTGGTCTATTTGTCTATCTTTAAGCCAGCACAACCCTGTAACTTTGTAGTAAGTTTTGAAATCAAGAAGTGTAAGACCTCCAACTTTATTTTCTTACAAGATTGTTTTGGCTGCCCAGGATCCTTTGAGATTTCATATGAATTGTAGGATAGATTTTTCTATTTCTGCAAAAAGCATTCTTGAAATGTGATAGGGATGGAATCTGTAGAGGGCTTTGGGTAGTACCGATACCGTAACAATATCAAGCCTTCCAATCCATGAACATGGGATGTCTCGCTGCACCTCCCTCAGGCCATGTGTCTCTTTCTCTGAGGCCATTATCTCTCTGTCTCTGAGGCCACGTTTCCGTCTCTGATCCAGTGTGTACCTCCCTGAGCCCATGCCTCTCCCTTTCTGAGCCTGTGTCCTGTCTCTGAGCCTGTGTCTCCCTCCCCAAGCCCACGTCTCTCCCTCTCTGAGCCCGTGTCCTATCTCTGAGCCCACGTCTCTGTGCCTCAGGTGCAGTGGTCATTGCCTTTGTGGTCTGCTGGCTGCCCTACCACGTGCGGCGCCTCATGTTCTGCTACATTTCGGACGAGCAGTGGACTCCGTGAGTACTGGGAGGTTGGGTGCCAGACAAGTTAAGTGCTCCCAAAACAGTGGGTGGGTGTGGCAGGCACTGCTGAGAGGACCCACTCAGGACAGGGGTGTGGTGTGTCCCCCGGTGAACCCCTGGGCAGGGGTGTGCTGTGACTGGGGCCGGGAGAAGGCCATGATGGGATAGGTTCAGGGCAGGGACTGTGCAGGCCAGTCTGGTGCAGAGAAGGAAAGTCGGTCCTAAGAGAGATGGCCCAGGCAGTTTCCTGAAGGTGTAAAGAGAGACATCCCTGGTTCTGCTGGGGACATGGTGGGGGTGTCACCTCCTCATATGGGAGCTGTCAGAGCCCCAAGGCCACCCAGGTTGGACCCACAGGGCTCAGCCTGGAGTTATACTCAGGGCTGTGACTTATGGCAGCAAGAGCTGCAATACTGACAAACTTTGCTTATACAGCAAAGTCAGCAAAGGGAAAAGACACATGGAGTGGGGTCAGGGGGAGACCAGATGCAGTTTCCAGGGCCCCCTCCCAGAGGAGCCTCACGGGACGATGTGGGGGCTGATCACAGGGGCACCCACTGCCTGGCAAAACCCCTACTGTTTGCACCAACAGTTCAGGTGCAGGGAGCCCCCCTCATCCGAAAATGGCAGAGCCTTCCCAAATCCAAAGCCCCAGGCACCAGCCAGAGGCCAGCCTTGCCGGCTGGCTGTCCTAAGATGGCACCTTGGGACCTACTTGTGAGCTGTTTTCTGTGCAGTGGGACTGCCAGATTCCAGAATAACAGGTTCCTTCCAGTGACAACCACTGGGGAGGGCGCACCTAGGACCAATGTGGGGGAGAAGGCACAGGCAACAGAGTGCGGCCACCACAAAAGCTTCTGAAACTCGGGACTGCCTGGTGGTAATTGAGCTGCCTGGTGAGGGAGGAGGGCACGGTGTGTGGCTGCTGGGGAGGCGTGGAGGGGGTTCCTGCCCTGGCTGTTTGGTTAGGCCAGGACCAGCCGAGCCCTGGACACTTGGATGCACAGAGCTGTGAAGGGCAATGCAGGCGGCCGCAGGGAGAGGCAGGGATGGACAAGCAGAGTCCATGCCCCACCTAAAGAAGCCCAGGCTGGGCAGGAGCACAACCAGAACTTGCAGCTGCTCAGGAGAAGCCAGACCCTGGAGTTAGTTGTGAAATGTCCCCATGTGCAGCCATTCTCAAGTGGTGTTTTAATTAGCATCTGAGCCACCACATCCCTCGGCCACTGTGGCCCCGGCTGTCACCCCCGCCTTGGGGCCCTCAAGAGCTCTGTCTGGGGTCTGAATGCCTCCTCTCCCTGCAGGTTCCTCTACGACTTCTACCACTACTTCTACATGGTGACCAACGCACTCTTTTACGTCAGCTCCACCATCAACCCCATCCTGTACAACCTCGTCTCCGCCAACTTCCGCCACATCTTCCTGGCCACACTGGCCTGCCTCTGCCCTGTGTGGCGGCGTAGGAGGAAGAGGCCAGCCTTCTCGAGGAAGGCCAACAGCGTGTCCAGCAACCACACCCTGTCCAGCAACGCCACCCGCGAGACGCTGTACTAGGCCCTGCGCCCCAGGCCGTGTCCAGGAGGAGCCTGGCCATGGGTCCTTGCCCCCGACAAACAGAGCAGCCCCCACCCGGGAGCCTTGATGGGGGTCAGGCAGAGGCCAGCCTGTGCTGGAGTCTGAGGCCTGGGACCCCCCCTTCCACCCCCCAACCCCTGTTTCTCATCCGCGTCTCCCGGGCCTGTCCCCAACTCCTCCCCACCCCTCCCCCATCTCCTCTTTGAAAGCCAGAACAAGAGAGCGCTCCTCTCCCAGATAGGAAAAGGGCCTCTCACAAGGAGAAATTAGTGTGCAGCCAAAGGCGTTTTCTTTGTTCCTGGACTAATGGATGGTTCCAGTGAAGGAAATGAAAGGTGCTGTGTGGGGCTGGGCCTCTGATGTCTGGGCTGCTGTTCCCATGTCCACATCTCTGAGGCCTGCACCCCCTCTGTCTAGCTCGGGGAGTCCAGCCCCAGTCCCACAGGCTCCGTGCCTTTGGGCCTTGCCTGCAGACCCTGCCAGGCAGACCCATGCCCCCCTCCTCAGGCAGTTCCAAGAAAGCCCCCCGACTCTCCCCTTCAGGCCTGGCAAGCTGGGGGCCACTGCTGGGGCCAGGGGTCCCTCCCACCACCCTTGCCGCAGGCAGCCGTAGCCCCCAGAAGGGACCATGAGCCCAAAAAGGACAAAAATGGGTTGACCTGGAATCGCCCAGACCTCGGCCTCCCCTCCTCCCTCCCATCTTCTCCCAGGCCAAGGCCCAGGGGCTCTGCTGGGACACCAAGTGGGAGGGGGCTCAGGCCTCAGCCTCACGATCTTTAGCTGTGGCCTCTCAGGCTCGACAGAAGGGACACCAGATCAGGGGCCTGGTCTCCTGCACCTGCCCACGTGGCCATGGCCAGGACGGGGTGCGCATTCCGTGTGCTCTGCTTGTGGCTGTGCAGGCTGACGTCTGGCAGCCATGCCCAGAGCTGGCTTCAGGGTGGGGCCTTGAAAAGGGGAATGTGGGACAGGGCCGATGGTGCCTGGTCCCTGAGTAAGACGCCAGGTCCCAGGAACTCAGGCTTCAGGTGAGAAGGAGCCGTGCGTCCAGGCATCGCTGGCCGGCAGCCCTGGGCTGAGGCACAGACTCATTTGTCACCCTCTGGCGGCGGCAGCCCTAGCCCCAGCCTCCAAGCAGTTGAAAAAGCTGGCGCCTCCTTGGTCTCTAGGATCCAGGCTCCACAGAGGACAGGACTGGCCAGGCCCCTGGCTTAAGAAGGTTGCCTGAGCCCAAGAGAAGACATTCCCAGGAGAAGCTGGCTGGGACCAGCCAGGAGCTGGGAGCCACAGGAAGCAAAAGTCAGCCTTTTCTTCAAAGGATTTCCATGTCTCGGAGCAGCCTTTGCCCAGGGGAAGTGGGCTCTGGGCAGGCTGCCTGCACCGGCCATGTGGACCTGGGACCCGGACACCTGATCTTGGGCTGTGTTCAGCCACTTTGCCTTCTCCAGACTCAGTTTCCCTGTCTGTGAAATGAGAGTTGAATGCTATAGTATCTGCAGTCACTTGGATCTGGCTGTTGAGTTGATGGGTTCCTTGAGCCCCACAAAATCCCTCTCCAGCCACAGGACCCTTCGGCTCACCAAGAACAGGGCCCAGGGGAGTCAGGCCCATTCGCTGCACTTCCTATCAAACCTTGCCTCCCACAAGCCTTGTCAGCCAGGCAGCCCTCCCAGCGACCGAGGGCCACCAACCCCAGGGAAACAGGGCGAGCACAGAGGGACCTTCCTCCCCCACAGAGCTCCCATAACATGGTCTGCTCTGGACAGAGGAGCTTTGCTGCCAGCCAGGGGGGTCCAGAGGCCAGTGCAGCCCCTACCCCTGCTCAGGAGTGTTAGGAGTGGGCTCAGAGTTTAGCAAATGCTAAGGCCCCTCAGGCTGGGCTCTGAACGTGGACCTGGACTCGGAGCCAGACAGGGGAGCCTCAGACCCTTCTCTGGGGCTCCTGGACCTTGGGCCATAATTTCTGAGCCTCGGTTTTCCCGTCTAAAAAACAGGTGTGGTCGTTCTACCCTCTCACCTGGATGGGACTGTTCTGGAGGACACACCCTGGAACAGACAGAATGGTGTCTCTCAGGATGGTGCTCTGAGAAAGGGCAACGTGGACGCCGCACTGCCCCGTAGACGCAGGATCTCCAGGGCGGAGTCTGTGACTGTGACTGTGACTGAAGTCGGTTTTTCCTATTGATGTTTTTATGCTCCTCTCTGTGCACTTGCTGTAGGTAGGGACACATGTCCACGCACCACAGACGCACCCACGACACCTGATCTTATATCATTAGCTTGCGGCCAGGTCACGAGGTGTGCCCAGAAGCTGGCCCTGCCTGCCATGAGTGCGTCGGTCATGGAGTCTGGAGCCCCTGAGCTGCCCCCGGTGATGACGCAGCCCCGTAGCTCAAACGCCCACCCCCACTCCCACCATCTGCAGTTGATGAAAACAAACCCCTATCTCAATAAAGGTGTCCGAAGGGCCCTGGATGTGGACTTGAGTGTTGAGGGCCTGCACGTGCCCACCCACTCATTCATTCGCTCATTCGTTCATTCAGACACACACCGACGCAGCAGCCAGCCTGCACTGGGCCTCTTACCAAACACCACAGGGCTTTGGCCCCAGAGGCTGGCGAGTGGGGGTGCCAGGATCCCTCTGCTCACAGCCCACCCACCCTCCCTAATTCTTCAAGGAGCAGCAGACCTCCTGCAGGGCCTAGTGACCACTGGGGGGCCTGTGTGGGCAAGTCCTCACCGTCTCCTGAGCTTCAGTCTCCTGATCTGTGCGCTGGACACAGAGGAGGCTCAGTGAAGCGGGGAGCCCGGGGTCCCATGACCACTCAGCTCAGATCTCCATGGCCCCCTCTAGCCAACCCAGGGGTCCTGTGGTTGGTGGGGTCATGGCCCAGTCAAGGCCTTAGCAGTGGACAGATAGGCCTGGGTGCAGTACTGAGCCTCTGGCCTGGGCCCAACCCCGTGCAGGCCACTGAGGAGACAGAAGATGCAGCTGAACCCTCACCCCAGGACATCTGCTCTAAAAATGAGGGTTCCCAGGCACCTCCCAGACCCACCGTTTCCGATTCTCCCCTGCCAAGGCCCTGGTCATTCTACATCCCTGGATGGGCGGCTCTGGCTCTCTGCTGTGCTCCCTTTTAGGGCACCAACAGCTTTTCTCCTGCTTGCCTGAGCCTGAGCCACAAGAGGCTGGTGACAGCAGAATCTGCAGGGTGGGGCCCTGGAGTCTTTCTCACAAGCCTCCTGGACCTCAGGATTAGGCGTGCTGGGCTCACCCTGTGGAGCTCAGCAGAAGCAGCATTTGCTTGGGCTTGAACAGTCCAGGAAGGCTGCCTGGAGGAGGAGGCAGGTGGGCCGGTGGGAGGCAGAGCCTGAGCAAGGGAGAGGGCAGGAGTGAGGGGTCTCCCCAGGGACATGTGGGGCTCAGAGTGGCTGGAGAGGAGAAGGACAGGTGCTAGGGGAGCAGCAGGGGAGGGAGAAGGTGGGTCGGGAGCTTGAGGGATTTGAGCGCCCATGGAGGGGCTGAGTAGGGCCCTGGCGGGAGGCAGAGGGGAGGAGCCTTGGGGCCCCCATGGTCAGGAGACTGCCATGGTTCCTGGCTCCTGGTGGCAGGGAGCACCCCTTTCTGAGGGGGTCCTCTTGGCCATCTTCAGCAGCCCTGGCCCTGCCTGCCCCTCCCTGCAGCACTTAGAGATTCTCTAAGTGTTGTTTTCCTGTGCCTGGGGGCTCAGGACTCCTTCCTTTGGGGGCAGTCAGCTGGCAGCAGGGCTGGGAGGGGTCTGGGTGAGGGTGGGGAGATAAACTATAACCCTGATCATCTCATGGGGTCTTGGCACATGCTGCCAGGCCCCTCCCTCCCAGCACCCAGCACACACCTTCACCTGCCCTCCCAAGGGGCGCTGCCCCAGATCCCCACCAGGCTCAGCCTGTCCTTGTCTGTGCTAAAGTGTTAGTGGCCACAGCATCTCCTGGTAACAAAGATCCCCCCACCTTCACCCAAAGGACAGCAAAAACACAGAACAACCCCACCCAGCCTAGGGGCAAGGTCCCCCACCTTCCTCTCCACACCGCACCTGCCCAGCTCGGTCCCCCACCTTCCTCTCCACGCCGCACCGGCCCAGCTCGGAGGTGGGGGTGGCTGGAGAGGGGACTCCTGGGCCCCTGAATCAGAAGAGGCTGCAGGGTCTCTGGGAAGACCCTGTCACCCAACAGCTGCTCTCTCCAGGAAGCCTTAAATCCCCGACAGAGGAAAGCCCAGAGCCAGAAGGAGGCCGGATGGGGTCAAGGAGAGCCTGCTGCCTTGGGGTCCCCCTTCCCCTCGGCTGTGTGTGGTCACAAGGTGGGCACAGGGAGAGGGCACTCACCATGTGGAGCCCCTGGGGGGCCTGCGTTGTGCACCCAGAGGCTGAGTGGCGAGCGCTGGGTGAAGAGGGGATGCCAGCTCTTCCCTATTCCCCAGGCAGCACAGCACAGCTGTGAGGGCACAGGGGCTGACGCACAGAGTCCTGGGCCGAACTCCAGCTCTCCACTGTGAGCTGGGACATGGGATAAGGTGAAAGTTAGCACTCAGGGCCCTGCCCACAGGACCAAGGTTGGCCCCGCCAGGGGAGCTGGGAGGGAGGCGGAGGCTGCCTTCCTTGGCTTTGGGCCTTGGCGGCCAGGCCAGTGTCCCTCCTGGCCCAGAGTGGCACCTGGACCCTCGACTGCTGCCCTCCACAGGCTCCCTGCCTGAACCTGTCCACACCCCCAAGCCTTCAGAGGAGGACGGTGGCCCAATTCGTCCCCAGGGTTTGACACTCCGCAATGTTTAAGGTTAAGGAACTGGTGTCATTCATGAGCCTCGTGCCTGGCTGCCTGGCTCCTTCTCTGCCCTGGTCTAGTCTGAGCCCCCTCCACCAACCGCAGAGCCTGGTGCCACCCCTCCTGTCACTCTGGAGGTGGCCCAGGGTGTAGCACTGCCTGCAACCAGGTCCCTGCTGTCCTCTCCACTCTTGAGCCTCTCTCCCCTCCAAGCCTCTCCCTGGTCTAAACCTCCCTCCCCTCTGAGCCTCCCTCCGAGCCCCTCCTCCCTCTCCTCTCTTCTCCCTGCCCCTCCCTCTCGCAGCTTCCTCCCTGGAGCTGGGGGCTGTCTCTCTGACTGCATCTCTGGAGGAGGAGGAAGAGGATTGAGAGATAGGACTTTAAGGGCAGATTCTGCCAGGCATCGCCCGGGAGCCCCGGCTGAACCCAGCTGTGTGCAGGGAGCCTCCGGCCGCCCTGGGGCTGAGTATCCTTAGGTCACTGTTCCCATTTGACTGGCCGAGGAAGCCAAGGCTCTGGTAATCTGCCAGGATCCCACAGCCTCCCTGAGCTTGAAGACCATGGTCTCATCAACCAAGGAAGGAAGGAAGGAAGGAAAGAAGGAAGGAAGGAAGGAAGGAAAAACTCACCCACTGTCTGCTTGTGAGCTGATGAGGATGTCCCTCCCATCCCCACAGGAGGACCCCCCCACAGGAGGACCCCCTCCCGGAGAGCTGACAGCCCCACAGTAGTGCCTTCTGTGCTGGGCGTGTCCCTGCCTCATCCCCCTTCCCACCTCCCTGCCTCTGCCTCCATCTCACGCACAGGGTTCCTCAAGCACCCCCGCCCAGCCCCAAGCCTCTAGGGCAGAGGCAGGGCCTTGTTGACAGCCAAAACGCTGTCCTCTGGGGGACAAAGAGAAAGCCCCTTTCCCAACTACAGGCCTGCAGTGCTCCCGCTGTCCCTGAGCCTTGTGTCTCCTGGGCAGGCAGATGGGTGGGCTCATGTCAGAACCACCAGGAAGCCTGTTCCAGACCAGCTTCCCAGGCCCCAGCTGAGCCCCAGGCAATCAGAAGCTGGGGTGGCCTGGAAATCTGCATGTTAACAACTTCTCCAGGAGAGTCAGATGTGCCCTGGGGTGGGAGAGCCACCTCCCTATACCTACCCATCCATCCATTCATTCATTCATTCATCCGCTCCGTGCTCCTCGGGACCTGGCTGACTCGTCACCCCCCTGGCTGGCACAGAACGGAGGATGTAGGGCTCTGCTGCCCCAGCCCCTGCAGGGAATTCTCACAACCCCTGTTCACTGCAAGGCGTAGGAGATCACTGCACCCCAGCCCGAGGAACACTGACATTGAGGAGAACATCACAGGAATGGAAATACAATCGTGGAATTCCACCGTCATGGAGCAGGAGATCTGGGGACACTGGCCAGGCAGCCACCCCAGGCACCCTCGATCACCAGTCCCATGAACCCAGAGCCCAGGTCAAGCCCTCCCCACCCAGCAGGTCTGCTGAGCTCCATGCTGTTCCAGCACAGAGACAGAAGCCCATCAGCTATAAGACCCACCCAGGAGGACAGTGCTGGCCGGTCGCCATCGCGAGGCAACAGGGGAGCTCTTGGGAGAGAACTCTATACACTCTAAATACCTCTGAAGGAAGAAAAACCAGCCACAGCCACTGAGACCTGAGCTTTCTGTACAGAAAAGGTTCCTACCGCCTCCTCCCTCTCTCCCAGCTCCCTCACTCCCTGCAATTATGACTGGAATTCCAGTTTTATCAGAGCACCATGGAAACCATGGCCAGGCTGAATTTGTGAAAGGAATGACGCCAAGCAGAGAGAGAACCAGGTAGGGGAAGGCTGGGAGCCAAGGCAGGGCAGCGAGAGCAAGGCAGACAAGGAGGGGCTGGCACCTGCACGGTGCCTGCAGCACGTGGTGAGCAGGCCCTCCCCAGCACACATGTACGTACACACATGCACCCCACGCACATGCACACAGCATGCACACACACACCCATGCACACACACACCCATGCACACACACCATGCACATGTGCCAGCACATGCATACACACAGGCACACTCGTATATACACACAGGCACACTTGTGCACATACATGCACCCATGGGCACACACACCATGCACAGGTGCCAGCACATGCATACACACAGGCACACTCGTGTGTACACACGGCACACTTGTGCACATACATGCACCCACATGCACACATTTACACTCAACACCCACACACGCACAAGTGCATATACACATGCTTGCACGCACACACAGGTATGGCATGTGAACATGAGTGCACACGCACAAGTGCTCACACTCGGGCACACTCAGCCTGCATAGGGCCTCCCATCTCACTAGGAACGGCACGTTCCTTGGGTCTGTGAGACCTGCCACTTCTCATCCTGCCAGGCCAACTAACCAGGCGACTAGCAGAGCCATTGGGGACACCCCCAGCCAGGGCCAGACCCCAGCCAATTACCCAGGGCCTGCAGCAAGGTCCTGTCAGCTCAACCCCCACCACCTGACCTGGTTCAAGACCCATGGCCACTGAGGGCCAGTCTGCAGTTAGGCAAAGGGGCAGGCGTAGGGGCCCTGAGGGTTAGCAGCTGTGTCTAGAGCTCGCTGGACAAAGGCCAGGCCAGGCACACTTCAGAAAGCACCTGCCTCCCACCCACTCTTGTTGGTCCCCCACCCCAGGCACCACACGGCACTGAGGTCTCATCTCGGGTCCCCAATGCCAGGCTCTAGGCCAGCCCTGTCAGGATGGGGCAGAACCCTGGGGGTGGGGGGGACCTGTGGCTGGGCCACCACGCTGCAAGTACAGCAGTGAGAATGACAGCCAGGAAAGGACACTGGCAGCAATAGGGGGCTCTGCCCAGGGCTCTCTGCCTGGGTCGGGGCAGGCCGGGTGTCAGGCAGTCGCATCCCTCGTTTGTTATCCCCACAGGCAGGAGCTGGATAAATACTCAGCCTCCTTCCCGCTCCGGGGGAGTCACTGGAGGGTGCTCAGCAGGGGTACTAAGTCATCAGCCCTTCCCAGCGTGCCCCCTTCCCTACTCCCTGTCTTCCTGAGTCACCTCCCAAAGAAATGAATGGCTTCCACGTCAACCCTGGCCTCACATTCTGCTTCCAGGGAGAGTCAGCCAAAAACATCAGGAGACAGCCATGGTGTGGGGACTGGAAGGACCGGGACCCAGACACCAGCACTCCAGCCTGGACACCTGCTCACCGGCATGCGCACAGGTGAATATGGAGGGGGGGGGGGAACAGGGAAAGGAAAAGGGGGCCCCCTGGAGGGAAAGGTGTGGAAGCCGAGGCCTGGAGGGGGCAGATGAGAGGAATGTTCTGGGCAAAGGGGCAAGTTCCTGGCCCTGTTGTTACCATGGCCCAGGGCTCCCCTCACCCAGCTGACAGCATAGCCCCACAGAGCCCCCAGGGAGGGCCCCGCCTCACAGAGCCTCATGCCTGCAGACAGGGCCGGGTGAGGTGGACATCTCTGCACCTACACATCCTCACAACAGGAGGATGCATGTTGCACAGATGGGGAAACTGAGGCTGGGAAAGGGAACATGACCTGCCCATGATCCCACAGATGTGACTGCCAGAGCTGGAACTAAAACCAGCGTCCTTCCCCAAATCCAGATGTGACTCGAAGTCCTGAGTGCATGAAGATCACACAAGGACAGAGGCTCCTGGGGCCTGCACAAACCACAGTTCCAGGCGCCCCAGCTCCAGCAGGCCCGCACACTCCACCAGGGCCTGTCCCCACATCTGACCTGGGACAGAGGCTCTCACCCCATGCAGCCATGCAGAGAAAGACCACCCCTGATTCTCATCGGCAGAGGTGCCAGCAGGGCCCCGCCTCCCAGGGACAGCGAGTCACACCTGCCTACCCACAGCAGCCGCAGGAACTTTGCTCTCTAAGAATCGTGTTGTTGGAAGACCAGAGCCTTTGGGGGCTTAGTTATGCTCTTAGGGTCCTAAAGCCACGTGAGGGTAACTAAGGCCACCACGGTCACCCACTCAGACGGGGAAGGGAGGGCAAGAATGACATTGACGTTGGCAAACAAGGAAAAACAAGGAAGCGGGTATCTGCCCTCTAGGAGGTCTCCGCCCTCTCAGGGGTCCCTACTCTTAGGGGTCTCTGGCCTCTCACAGGTCTCTGCTCTCTTGGAGGTCACTGGCCTCAGAGGTCTCTGACCTCTCAAGAGTCTCTGCCCTCTTGGGGTCTCTGCCCTCTCGGGGGTCTCTGCTCTGGGCGTGCTCTCTTCCGTCTCAGTGCTGTGTCCCTGCCCTGCCTTTCTCCTCTCTGGTAGTCCTGGACTCCCAGGACCTAAGCTGGCCTTGGATGAACCCAGTACGGTGCCTCTCCTGCCTGTCTCAGGGCATCTGGACACCGCCAGCATCCCATTACTGGACTCTGGTCAAGGAGCTTGGTGTGGATAACAGATTGTTTTGGAAACTTCCCACCCTTAGAGGGACTGAGGGGAATGCCCAGCCCAGCCACAGCTGTCCAGGGCTTTGTTTCTCTGACGTGCCTTACGAGGAGACAGAGTGGCCACCGAGGGGACGGAGCCTGCCATGTACCGTGTGCAGCGGTGGACCACCAGGCAAGAGCACCACAGGGAGTGTCCAGAGATCCAGCCTGAGAAGAGCTGCTCGCCACTTCCAGCAAGGAGCACGCAGGCACGTCCGTTCTGTCTGACCCACACTTTCTAGGGACAGCAGGCCGAGCACCTGGTGTGTGCCGTCCCAGCACGTGCTCTGCAGCCTCTGTCCCATGTGCGGCTAGCCCAGACCCTCGCTGCTCGGTGTGTGGCTCGCCTGGACCCTTGCTCCTTTGGGCTGTCACTTTCCCTACTTTGCAGACCTGGAATGCCGTCCCTGCCCCAGCTCCACTGCCCATGGGTGGCCATCCAGGAGCCACGGCAGAGTACACACTGCACTGTGATGCCCAGGGACTCCCAATGCGATGTCCCCGGGGATGTCTAGCCCTCAGCGGCCTGCCTCTCTGGGCATTGCACTGGCAGAAGAAAATGTCCTCGCCACGTTGGGTGCGGTGGCTTACCCCTGTAATTCCAGCACTTTGGGAGGCCGAGGCAGGTGGATCACAAGGTCAGGAGATCAAGACCATCCTGGCTAGCATGGTGAAACCCTCTTTCTACTAAAAATACAAAAAAAAAAAATTAGCTGGGCGTGGTGGTGGGTGTCTGTAGTCCCAGCTACTCGGGAGGCTGAGGCACGAGAATGGTGTGAACCCAGGAGGTGGAGCTTGCAGTGAGTCGAGATCGCACCACTGCACTCCAGCCAGGGCGACTGAGCAAGACTCTGTGTCAAAAAAAAAAAAAAAGGAAAAGAAAATGTCGTCACCCAAGGTCACGGCCACCAAGGTCACAGGCTGCCAAGGTCATGGCCACCCACACCGGGCAGCTGACCTCCAGGGTCATCCTCGGGAAATGCCCACCTGGTCCCACCTGACCGCCCTGACTGTCTGCCCCATCACCCGCATCACTGCACTCCAGCCTGGGAGACAGAGCAAGACTCCGTCTCAAAAAAAAAAAGAAAAGAGAAAAAGAACTTTATGTTCTCCATTTCAAATGCAGGGAGCATCTCTCGGTTTAAACCGTAAGTGCCCTTCCCAACTCGGCAGACCCGCCCCAGTGAAGAGCATTTTCATGACTTGGGAACAGGACACTCACCTTGTCACTAGGCAGGGCTGTACTCACTGGCTCGGGTGGTCGCCCAGGCAGGAGACAAAGCACTTCCCCACGGCACGTGGACGGCGTTCATGTGCCACATGACCAGTCAGTGTGAGAAAAACGCAACCCCCAGTGACTGCTGTAGAGGACAGTTCAGCCAGAACTCAAACTGCCACCGTCATCTGCGGAGACCTTGATTTCACAGGGCCTGGTGGTGCTGAAATACTCAGAACATCTTGAACGAATGAATGTCCACTTCCTTCACCAACTCTGTGCTGGGGAGGGGGCAGGGCCCTTGCCGGATCAGGAGCCCCTCCCCTGGGGCCCAGCCTCGAACCCCTTAAGTGATCAGGAGATACAGACGACACCCTGAATGATGACACCGAGCTGTTTCCAATCTCTTGCTTGTCCCAGCGAGCACAGCGAGCACATCTTTCCTTGTGCTCCGGGCAAACCCCTGCAGCATCAGCTCCTACCGCGAAATTGGTGTTTCTGGGTCACACTGTTTGTGCCTTTGTGATTTTGTTGTTATTGCCAAATACCCTCTGCAGAATTGTGCCAAGGCACCTCCCCGCCAGCCTGTTTGCAATGAAACGCTTTAGCTCGCCTGACATTTCTGCCAGCGTATTCCACAGCATGCTGTCTTTGCCACATTAATCGACAGGAGCGCAGAGGAAAACTTGAACTTCAGGCTGAGCCATTTCCTGCAATCTGAAAAATGGACGTGGCCTTCGGACACAGGGTGGTCCCTTGCCAGGGACTGGATGGAACTGGTTCAGTTCCCCGCTCCTGGGCTTCCTGGTGTGCAACGTGAGCCGTGCTCACCCCAGGGTGGCCGGGAAAAAACACCGGTCCGCTCTGAGCATTTGTTTCCGTGATGGCTGTTCTCGTCCAAGTGAGATGTGCCAGCTCTAAAATACTAAATCGTGGGGTGAAGCTTCGAGGGGCAGCACCTGGGGAGGGGCGGCGGTGGGCTCCAGGTTGCCCAAGGCTGTCATGGGTTCCCGGAGACCCCAGTCCAGCCCAGCCTTGTGCCTGCAGGGGGTTACCAGCTGCGAATGAAGGAGCTCCAAGTACCTTGTCTCGGCCTTTGCTTGATAATGAAGTACCTCTGCCAGGTGCAGCCGCACTGCACACCTACAGCTCCACACCCTCTACCCACCAGCCCCTCCACTCTGTGGCCTCTTCCACAGGGAACCCGAGGGGACAGTGGAGCGGGCCCGGGGCTGTTACAGGCTACAGGGCGGCACCTGGGTCAGGGTCCCCACCCGCTGCCCTCCCCAGCCTTCCAACTTGCTGTGTGCACATTAACAACATGGACAGCCTTTCTCTTTTATTGTAAAAGTGATTCATTCTCTCGTGAAGATTTAAATATGAAAGAGTGGATCATACGGAGTGAAGTCTCCGCTAATCCCACCCAGAGATGATTGTGGCAGACAGACGGGCGAGCGTAGAGCCCAGACATTGCCAGCAGCCTCGGATCCTTACATATCCAGAGCACGGCTCACACGCCACCGCCCTGCTGGCTCTGTCAGCCGCACCGCCCTCGGCGACACCTGGGGCTCTCTCTCCTTCCTTTGTGTGCACAACCTCAAAGCCATTTTCTCCAGACTTGGCGTTAAGATGATTTTCCGACATGTCGATGCTTCTGAAGCACAAGGAGGGCCCTGTCTCTGTGGTGTCCAAGCAGAGGCTGACGTCCTTTCATGAGGGAGGTGATTCGGGGTGCAGCTGGGCTGGCAGGAGGCATGGAGGCTGAGTTCCCTTCCTCACTGCTCTCTACCTGGAGAAGAAACCACGAGACCGTGAGGCCATGCTGGGGACAGCTCCAGGGGGTTGCTTGGGCTCTGTGCTCCCTCCACTGGGGCAGGTGGAGGGCCCTGCGTGCTTCTTCCAGGCAGGGACTGAGGGGACCATGGAAGCCACAACAGGGGTCTGTGTGAAGAGAAGACCCCAAGACAAGGTGCCCCAGCACTCCCACCAACTACCAAGAACAGGCAATTTTCAAACCTCCGCCCCAAACTACAACCTGAGGAAAACGAGTGGAGAAAATAAACCCCTTTGACAGAGATATGGTTTTCACCACCACGATAGGACAATGATGAGGGACGGAAGCTGTGGCTGGGCGTGGGAAGGCTGAGTGTGCAAATGTGGGTGGAGTTCTGAGGCCCTGCCCCCTGCCAGTCTTCCACTTGGTCCTCGTGAGGACCCGCATGAGGGAGGTGTTGCTTCTGGGCTCAGAACCCAAGGCACAGCAGGCTCGAGTCCCACCCCATGGGCCACAAGCCCACACTGTGACCCCCGAGTGCCCATTCTCCTGGACACCTGCAGAGGGAGGTGCATGAGCCCAGGAGCTCCTGTCTCTGTCTTAAGAGTGGAGCAGCTGGCATGAGGATCAGAGGGTCCCTTCAGTGCAGCCTTCTAGAAGAATGACGGCAACCAGGGCCTCATGGGGGGAGATGCACCTGCTGGGGCTGAGGAGCAAGTGCAGCCAGCCCCTGGGATATGTGCCCCCAACCCCGTCCTACCCTCGCCAGGGAAGGGGAGCCTCCCGTTAAGCATTCAAGTCCCAAGTCGCCGGCCGGCGTCGGCTGCAGCTCTCTGTGTGTGGAGACGTCTCATTCCGGCGTCTCCTTTGCTCAGGTCAGCACTCACAGGTTCAGCTGTGTCTCAAGACCCAATTCCTTCCAGTTCCTGAGATGCCCAAGGACAAGGGCACCAGAGAGTGTGAAAAGCTGGAGTAGACGGGACAGAAAGCAGGGTGCAGCATCCCCCAGGGCGGCAGATAGCCCAGCCCCAGGGATCCCACAGCCAGAGTCACCTGTGTGAATGAGCTCCAGGAGCAGGGCAGTGCACGGTCTGCACGACGGTGCGGGGCGGCCCCGGGTCTCCCTAGGCGCAGGGCAGTGCACGGTCTGCGCGACGGTGCGGGGCAGCCCTGGGTCTCTGCCTCAGAGGAGTTCGTTTCCTTTGCCTTTTGTGGTTTCCAGAGGCTCCTGCCCTCCTTGGCAGCACAGCATCTCCCAGCCTCTCTCTCCCTTCCGTCGTGCCCTCTCCTCCTCTGACTCTGACCCTCCCAACCTCTCTTACAGGGGCTATGATTACACTGCCCACCCCGACCATCCGGGATAATCTCCCATCTCAAGGTCCTTAACAGCACGTGGGACTGCATTAGCCACCCCAAGGCCCCCAAAAGGCAACCCTGGAGTGGGCCCCCCGAGTTGCCTGGGATTCATGGCCACCCCCGGCTCGATGGCTCCAGACCGAAATGCACCCAGTTACAGAAACAGACAGTTACTACCTCTTGAACATGCACGTGTGTGAGGAGAGTGTCACACCCGTCGAATTAAGGTGGACCCGCCATGAGTGGGGGCAACGCTGGCCGACGCCCACCTGGCCCAGCACCCGCAGCTCTTGACCTGGGGCTCCCTCTGTCTCTGGAGCCCACACTGAAGTGTGTGTCTCCATCCACGACTGGCAGGGCTTGGGACATAAATACCCCTCCGCCTTGCCCAGAGGGGCCCCAGGCCTCCGCTCCCACACTGTCCCAGGGCTCCCTGGGGCTCGGCTCTCTTTGCTCACAGTGGCCCGGGCTGGGATTCATTCTTGGTTTCTGGCTGTGTTCTTTACTTCACTGTCTTGTTCTCCCTTGCCTCAGGGTCTGCACCTGGAGGCCCACTGGGGAGGATTCAGCCTTTCCCGCCCTCCTCCATCCCACACACCTGTCCCTGGGCAGCCACGGGGAACAGGAGCACAGAAGCCCTGGAGACAAGAGGGTGTCCTGGGGCCAGAAGGCAGAGGGCAGAAGGGCCATTCGCCCTTGCTTCATGCAGCCCTGGTGCCAGCAGCAGGGCAAGACGAGATCCCAGAGGAGGGGTCTCGGCCGCAGAACTGCGGGCCAAGGCACCAGCCCCTCAGGGGCCTGGAGAGCTCAGATCACAAACTCCAAGTCAGCTGCCCAGAGAGGAGGGCAGGGCAGAGGGATGTGCTGGGCTATGATGTCACCTCTACAAACCTCGGCTGATCCCAAGGAGGTCCACAGTGGATATGGTCCTTCAGGGATGCCCTTGAAGGTGACAGCGGGCCAGGACTTTACACTGTTCCCCCTACCCCTTGGAGCAGTGACCAGCTGCAGCCCAGATGAGGTCAATAGGTACAGAAAGGAGGGGGCAGGACAGGAAAGAGGGCCCGGGACAGGACGGAGGGGGCGGGACAGGAAGGAGGGGGCGGGATAGGCAAAGGAGATGGGAACAGGAAGGAGATGGAATGGGAAGGAGGAAATGGGACAGGAAGGAAGAGATGGGAGCAGGAAGGAGATAGGACTGGAAGGAGGAAATGGGACAGGAAGGAAGAGATGAGGCAGGAAGGAGGAGATGGGAAGGAAAGGAGGGGATAGGACAGAAAGGAGGGATCAGGGTCCTATTCTAAGCTCCTGGGGGCATGATTACAGGGGGTGACATGATGACTTCCAGTCAGCCCTATATGAGCCACCCCTGTCCATGGAGTCAGCCCTGCCAGGCCAGCAGAGCCCTGGGTTCACACAGGGAGCCAGGGTGGCGCGGGGCCCGCATTGCTGGCTCCATTGTCCACATCAATCACTTCTCTACAGCCCAAATCACCCTTAGTCGCCCAGTTCCTGCTCCGCGGCAGTCTGGCTCCTGCTGGCGCCCCAGCCATCTGTCTGCATTAGAGAATGATGCTTGCCAGGGCCTCAGGGAGGTGGCACTGATGGGCAACGCTGTACTCCCTGACCAGGTGACAGCAGACACCACCTCAGGCCCCGTGGCATGGGCCTCGGCCTATCTGATGGCTTTGTCCCCAGCCTGTCTGATGGTGTGGTCCCCAGCCTGTCTACCTGATGGCTTTGTCCCCAGCCTGTCTGACGGTGTGATCCCCAGCCTGTCTGATGGCTTTGTCCCCAGCGTGTCTGATGGCGTGGTCCCCAGCCTGTCTGATAGCATGGTCCCTGAGCTATTTGATAGTGTGGTCCCCAGTCTATCTATCTGATGGCATGGTCCCCAGCCTGTCTATCGGATGGCGTGGTCCCCAGCCTGTCTGATAGCATGGTCCCTGAGCTATTTGATGGTGTGGTCCCCAGTCTATCTATGTGATGGCATGGTCCCCAGCCTGTCTATCTGATGGCATGGTCCCCAGCCTGTCTGATGGTGTGGTCCCCAGCCTATCTGAAGGTGTGGTCCCCGACCTACGTATCTGATGCTGTGGTCCCTGGCCTGTCTGATGGCGTGGTCCCCAGCTTGTCTGATGGCGTGGTCCCCAGCCTATCTGATGGCTTTGTCCCCAGCCTGTCTGATGGCTTTGTCCCCGGCCTGTCTGATGGCGTGGTTGGTGTGGTCCTGGGCCTATCTATCTGATGGTGTGGTCCCCGGCCTGTCTGATAGGATTGTCCCCTGTTGGCTGGCGTGGTCCTGCCTCTTGTCTCACGTTGTGCACCCTGGCCTGCAGGAGGTGACCTAAGGTTGATGACCCGTCCTCCAGGGCCCTTGCACCACACAGCCTGGCCCTGATCACAGCCCCTGGGCTCCTGTGCCTATTCCCACAGCCCCCACTCTACCAGTTTGCGATTGTCTGTTTCACTCAACACACATTTAGTAAGCACCTACTGTGTGCGCCAAGCCCAGTGGGAGCTGCACATCAGGGAGGCTGGTGTGGGAGGCCTGGGTGCCCTCGCTCTGGCTCCCCACCCCAGGGCATGAGGCCGCCCCTCAGGGTCTCAGGGTCTCAGGCGCCCACGCCACAGTGCTGGGAGAAGGCCTGGGAACCTGCATTCGGGCAGTGGCTCTGCGGCCCGGCCTCGCTGGCCTCCGGTGGTCCCAGGCAATGACTCCTCCCTGCCTCCATTGACAGATGAGGAGAGGAGCTGAGGAGGGGGGGCCCGTGACCCTTAGCGGCCAGTTCGTTCCCCAGGCCCTGACTGGTGCGGCAGGAAGGAGAATCCACCTTGGGTTGGGGGGTGTGGCATGGACTTTAACATCCACCCTTTTCCACCCTGGGATCCTGGCTCCCGTCCCCCATCCCAGCCCCAGCCAGGATAGCCCCTGGCCATACCTTCTTGGCACATCAACAGTCATGAGAGGCAGCATCTGCCACCAGGAGGCTTCGTCCCACTGGGCTACCTGGCCAGGGCAGCTGCGACAGGAGACAGCTGAAGCCCTGAGCCCTCCCCTGCCCTTTCCCAGCTCACCCTCAGGGTTCTAGCTCTGTGTCGATGCCCCTCTGATCCAGAAACTTGCCATAGGCCCCCTCTCTGCCGTGCTCCCCTCTGAGTGACACCCACCCCCTGCAGCCCCCACACCCCCCCACCTCCCCTTCAGAAAGCAGGAGCTGTTAGCCCCGGGGCCCCGCCCACAGGCCACGGTGCCAATGGTGGCTAAAGTCCGCTGTGTTCACCAATCCCCTGCAGTCTTGTCCCTGTAATACCACTTGAGGAAGGAACTGGCCACGCAGTCATTTCATGAAGGGGGAAACTGAGGCTCAAGGGTGTCTGTACTTTGGACTGGATCACCCCGCGGTGAGAAGGGGCAGGGCAGAGACTGGGAGCCAGGACCACTCTGCACTGGGAGCACCCACCCTCCCGCACCCCATGTGCGGACTCGAGCTCATCCCTGCTGCTGCAAGACCAGACAGACAGACGGAAACTTCGACAGTGGTCCCTGCAAGGGTCAAACACAAATGAAAAAAATTTTTAAATTAATCTTCTATCCTGCAAAAAGGAAAACAGACCCCTTTTCTTTCAGCTTTTACTTCAGAAAGCTCTTCGTTGTGGATTCTTTGAATGTGAGTAAATATTTTTTTTTTTTTTTGAGACAGAGTCTTGCTCTGTCACCAGGCTGGAGTGCAGTGGCACGATCTTGGCTCACTGCAAACTCCGCCTCCCAGGTTCAAGCGATTCTCCTGCCTCAGCCTCCAGAGTAGCTGGGACTACAAGTGCCCGCCACCACACCCAGCTAATTTTTTGTATTTTAGTAGAGACGGAGTTTCGCCGTGTTGGCCAGGATAGTCTCAAACTCCCGACCTCATGATCCGCCCACCTCAGCCTCCCAAAGTGTTGGGATTACAGACGTGAGCCACCGCGCCCGGCCAAATGTGGGTAAATCTTTTTAAAAGCTGAATAAGCCCCCTGCCTGGGGACAAGCCAGGGATGTCTTTCTCAGGGGCAGGATACACCACCTTTGAAACGTGGACATCAAGGAAGGCAGCACCTGCCTCCCTGCTCCCTGCCCAAGGCTAGGAGCCTGACTTTGGCAGCCACGATGCTTCAGAACCACCTCCTGTCGTAGAAATACGAGGAGTTTGTTTTTCCTTTGGATAAAGCCAGCTAATTGCTGGCACAGATGGTCACCCCAGTCTCCAGGTGGATGTGACATGGAGTCTGTGTGACAAATGGTGCCGTCAAGCCGTCCCGCTGGAAGACGAGCTCCTGTTTGTCTTTCAAGGAGAGATGCATGTAGCGGACTGCATCCGCCGGCTGTGTGCAGGCTGAGATTTCTGTCTTTGCAAACTCTCAGCAGCTTGCATGTCGTGCACCTGGCATCCTGGTTTAATGCTCAATCAATGGCCAAATGGTTTTCTTTCTTTTCTGCCTTGGTGGAGAGGTCTGGGGGGTAGCAGGAGATTTTGTTTTTAATTGTATTTCTCCCACACCCCATGAGGTGCTCCAACTCCGTGTGACTAGAAAGGGGCAAGGGAGGAACCCTCTGGAGTCCCCTGCACAGGACGCTGTCTCCGCCCTGCCGCCACGCTTATTCCTGGCTGCGGCTTTGCTGTTGACTCTCACAGGCAGGTGAGGCGTCTGCTCAGAGAAGAACCCAGGTGCCACCGAGGGAGTGCAACGTGCCGCACCCCAAGACATCAAGCTTGTGAGAAGAACAGCGCGGCCCAGCCCCCACTCCGGGCACAGCCGCGGACACCCTGCCCGCCTCTGCCCAGGGAGGTGCAGCCTGCAGAGCGTACCTGCCGCTGCCTTCCCATCCCTCGGGAAAGCCAGCCTCATGCCCAGTCTGAGGAGAATTCTAAGGACGCTGCCGGCTGCCAGCAGGCTCCGGGCTGAGCGCAAGGGAGGGGCTGAGGGTGGCTTTAAAAGGCCTTCACTGATCATTTGCCAGGAAGCCCAAAATAGCTTCCCAGTCTACAGCCTCCATGTGTGCGGTGACCAGGACATGTCTGAGTCTTGTCTTTTCATTTTTTGTGTTTTTCAAAAGTATACAATTTATAAATAAGAGTATAAGGCTGGGCGTGGTGGCTCACGCCTGTAATCCCAGCACTTTGGGAGGCCGAGGCAGGTGGATCACGAGGTCAGGAGTTCAAGACCAGCCTGGCCCAGATGGTGAAACCGTGTCTCTACTAAAATACAAAAAAATAGCCGGGCGTGGTGGCAGGTGTCTGTAATCCCAGCTACTCGGAAGGCTGAGTCAGAGAATTGCTTAAACCTGGGAGGCAGAGGTTGCAGTGAGTCAAGATCGTGCCACTGCACTCCAGCCTGGGTGACAGAGTGGGATACTGTCTCAAAAAAAAAAAAAAAAAAAAAAGTACAATTTCCAGTAGGTAACACGTGCACGTGGAGCCACACACAGGAGGCAAAAGCAAAGTCCACGTCCTCCCAGCCCCAGGCCTCCTCCTCACGGCAGCCCTGGGCGGCGTTTACGTGCTCCTAGAGGGTTGGGGGGAATGGGGTCCCTCCTGTCCCACCTACGGACAATTTGTCCCTTTGAGGCAGGAGAATAGGGTCTGGTCAGGGAACCTAAGGCTGTTTCACGCTGACTTACTAGAACTAAATTGAAAGGAAAACCCTAACATTCCAGGCCTAAGTAACAAAAGGACCACAGGCTACTCCCTTTGCAAACCCAGCGGATGTAAAATTGAATGAAAATTGGTTTTTGCAACCAATCAGATGTTTGCATAGGAGTGTAACTTTATTTTGCGTTTTGTTTTTTTGTGGTTTGTTTTTGTTTTGTTTTGTTTTGTTTTGTTTGAGATGGAGTCTTGCTGTATTGCCCAGGCTGAAGTGCAGTGGGACAGTCTCAGCTCACTGCAACCTCTGCCTCCTGGGTTCAAGCAATTCTCATTCCTCATCCTCCTGAGTAGCTGGGAGTACAGGTGCACACAACCACACCCAGCTAATTTTTGTATTTTCAGTAGAGACTAAAGCAGGGTTTCGCTATGTTGGCCATGCTGGTCTTGAACTCCTGACCTCAGGTGATCCGCCCGCCTCAGCTTCCCGAAGTGCTGGGATTACAGGCATGAGTCACAGTGCCTGGCCAGGGGTGTAACTTTGTAACTTCACTTCAGCCTCTGATTGGTTGCTCTCTGCAGCCAATCAGACTGGTTGCAGGTCACCCCTTCATTTACATGAGGTGAGCACCAAGTACCAATGGGAAACCTCTACAGGGTATTTGAACCCAAGAAGATTCTGTATCCAGGGCCCTTGCACACTCCCGCTCCCACATTGTAGGGCATACTTTCATTTTCAATAAATCCCTCCTTTCGTTGCTTCATTCTTTCCTTGCTTTGCTGTGCGTTTTGTCCAATTCTTTGTTTAAATGCCAAGAACCTGGACAACTTGCAGTCCAGACCCTTCACCAGTAACACCTTCTCCCTGCCCAGCACCAGTGTGGAGGTCTCTTCATCTCACTGCAGCCCAGAGCTCTTTCCACATGAGACCCAGCACCACCTCCCACTGGGAGAGGCAGCTCAGTGTCCGTGGAAAGCAGAATGCCCACCTTCCAATCCCTTCATGTGCTACCGTGACGTGTGGCAGGGTGTTACGGGAAGTCAGGGACCCCGAACGGAGGGACTGGCTGAAGCCATGGCCGAAGAACATAATTGTGAAGATTTCATGAACATTTATTCGTTCCCCAAATTAATACTTTTATAATTTCTTATGCCTGTCTTTACTGCAGTCTCTGCACATAAATTGTGAAGGTTTCATGGACACTTATCACTTCCCCAATCAATACCCTTGTGATTTCCTATGCCTGTCTTTAATCTCTTAATCCCATCATCTTTGTAAGCTGAGGAGGATGTGTGTCGCCTCAGGACCCTGTGATGATTGCATTAACTGCACAAATTGGGTGTGGAGCATATGTGCTTGAACAATATGAAATCTGGGCACCTTGAAAAAAGAACAGGATGACAGCAATGCTCAGGGAACAAGGGAGATAACCTTAAACTCTGACTGCCGGTAAGCTGGGTGGAACAGACCCATATTTCTCTTCTTTCAAAAGCAAATAGGAGAAATATCACTGAATTCTTTTTCTCAGCAAGGAACATCCCTGAGAAAGAGAATGCGCCCCTGAGGGTAGGTCTCTGAAATGGCTGCTTTTGGGGCACCTGTCTTTTACGGTCAAAGACAAAGGGATGAAATAAGGCTGGTCTCCTGTAGCGCTCCCAGGCTTATTGGGACAAGAAAATTCCCGCCTAATAAATTTTGGTCAGACTGGTTGTCTGCTCTCAAACCCTGTCTCCTGATAAGATGTTATCAATGACAATGCGTGCCCGAAACTTCATTAGCAATCTTAATTTCACCCCATCCTGTGGTCCTGTGATCTCGCCCTGCCTCCACTTGCTTTGTGATATTTTATTACCTTGTGAAGCATGTGAGCTCAGACCCACACCCTATCCGTACACTCCCTCCCCTTTTGAAAATCGCTAATAAAAACTTGCTGGTTTTACAGCTCAGGGAGCATCATGGAACCTGCTGACATGTGATGTCTCCCCTGGACACCCAGCTTTAAAATTTCTTTCTCTTGTACTCTTTCCCTTTATTTCTCAGACCTGCTGATTCTTCGGGAAATAGAAAAGAAACCACATTGAATATCAGGGGTTGGGGTTCCCTCGATAGTGGGGAAAGGAGACTTGGCAGCTGTGGTTAAGATTAAGGTGGGGACAGTCCTGGATTCCCCAGTGAACCCAGCATATGAACCCTTAAAGGAGAGCACATTGGCCAGCTTCTCCCTGGAGGCCGAACCATAAGGCAGGAGGTGGAGGCAGAGAGATTCAAGGTAAGGACTTGACCTGGTTTTACTCTGAAGATGGAGGACAGAGCCGTGAGCCAGAGAACGGAGCAGCCTCCAGAAGCTGGGAGAAGACTTTGGCCAACAGCCAGCAAGGATAAGAGACCTGAGTCCTGCAGCAGCAGGGCCTGGATTCTGACAACAGCTTGTCAGAGCAGGAAGCCAGTTATTCCTGGAGCCTCCCAGCAAGAACCCTGCTGGCTGAAAGCTCCATTTCAGCCTCATGAGACCTTGAACAGAGAAACCAGAAAAACCCACGAGAACCTCTGACCTCCAGAGCATGAGATGAAAAATGGACGTTGGTTTACGCTGCCACGTGTGTTCTAATTTGTCCCACCAGCAGTGGGAAGCACACAGCATCCCCCTTGCCTGCTCTGCTGATGTAAAGGCACACTGTTTTCAACCTTCTGCTATGAAGAAAGCTTTGCATTAACTCTCTTTGCTCATATGCACATGTAGTGGAGGACAAATCTGTCAAGCCCTGAGTTGGGTTTTTGAGACACTGTCCATCAAAGCACCCACAGTGTGCCCCTGTGCAGAGGCTATACGTACACACAGCCCCACCAGCCACAGGACAACAGAGGCTGGCTCGGCCAGCCCAGGACCATCCGGCCCCCCAGGAGCTGCCTGATTCCAGAAGCTTGCAGGCCATGCCCGGGCTCCTCCTGCGCAGGCTGTCTCCTGGGTCTGAGTGGAGATGGGAAGGCCTCAGCCTCTCGGGCCCCACCAGAAATTTTGTGCTCAGATGGGCTGAATGTTCTGGGTCCATTTCCTCCTCAAGCCCAGAAGGGTTTGCTTTGCAGGAACCTGTTCCAAGTGATTTCCAAGTACTCAAAGGCTCTTTGGTGGATGTGTCAGGATCCCAATTCCTAAAATTAGAAAGTTGTGTCAAAAATCACAAAAGAGGTTGGGCGCAGTGGCTCACATTTCTAATCCCAGCACTTTGGGAGACTGAGGTGGGCAGATCACTTGAGTTCAGGAGTTTAAGACCAGTCTAGCCAATATGGTGAAACCCTGTCTCTATTAAAAATACAAAAATTAGCTCAGTGTGGTGGCAGGTGTCTGTAATCCCAGCTACTCGGGAGGCTGAGGCAGGAGAATCACCTGAACCCAGGAGGTAGAGGTTGCAGTGAGCCGAGATCATCACGCCACTGCACTCCAGCCTGGGCGATAGCGTGAGACTCCGTCTCAAAATAAATAAATAAATAGGCCGGGCGCGGTGGCTCAAGCCTGTAATCCCAGCACTTTGGGAGGCCGAGAGGTGTGGATCACGAGGTCAGGACATTGAGACCATCCTGGCTGACACGGTGAAACCCCGTCTCTACTAAAAAATACAAAAAACTAGCCGGGCGAAGTGGCGGGCGCCTGTAGTCCCAGCTACTCGGGAGGCTGAGGCAGGAGAATAGCGTAAACCTGGGAGGTGGAGCTTGCAGTGAGCTGAAATCCGGCCACTGCACTCCAGCCTGGGCGATAGCATGAGACTCCGTCTCAAAATAAATAAATAAATAAATAAATAAATAAATAAATAAATAAATAAAATCAAGAGGAACTGGCCTGGCCCAACATCCTGGCCACTGTGTCCTCCTCGCTGCTAAGTCAGATTCCTCACTCCCGCTGTGGGGTTTCAATGACCCCTGCACACAGTCTGCTAAGTGCCTGACGTGGCCACTATTGGAGCCCCCGATCCCACAGAGGTGCCTGTTCAGAGAGAAGCAGTGGGCTCAGTGTTCCCCAGGCCACACTCCACAAGTAGGTGGAGGAAGAAAAGAGAGGCGACACTTGAGGCCGCTGGGGCTCAGCCCCTCCAGGGCCCTTGACAGGGGTGTATAAACCTCCCACCCAGGGGTGAGGAGCTGGGTGCTCCCCATCAACACCCATTGGCATCAGCAGCAGCTGCTCCTGGGGCATCACCTGCCCAAAAGCCAAGGAAGCCCAGTGCAGAAGGCAGCGTGTCTAGAAGTGACCCCTCGGGTGGGGCCGCCTTCCTCCAGCTCCCCTCCCAGCGAGGACTCCCCTCCCTCCGGCTCTCAGTGTGAGGATGGCTCTGGGCACGGCACCTGCACCCGGCAGAACTTTGCTAACCGGGTCAGATCTCCGGGGGCCAACACAGCCTGGCCTCTGGGACGGGCCACACTGCGAGGGGAGAGCGGCAAGCGTGGGAAGGGCGGCTTCCACTTGTTTGGTTTTTGATTAGGGAATGGCGGAAACCCAAGCTTCCTGGGTGGGGAGTCAGCTCTCCTAACGGAGGCGGCCTTGGTGGGGGACACTTTTCAGCAGGGACTCTTACCCGGAGTGTGTTTGCTGGTGCAGGATGACTGGCTCAGTTTCTGTAATAACCGTTTCCATCAGCACAGAGACAGCTGTTTATATTCTTCAACTTTGTATTATGAAAAACGTCAGACAGAAAAGTTGAGAGACTAGTATCGCATGCACCTGTGTGCACAGAGTCCAGATTCAACAGTTACGAAGGGAAAATTCCGCATTGTCTTTTAAATTTACCAAAGACCAAAACACACCAAGTACTGCAGGAAGAATAACCTGGGTGGAGGAGGGATGGGGCCGGAGAGTGGGGGCACAAGGGTGAAGGGAACGGGGTGGGTGGGACAGAGGTGGGGGATGGAGGGTGAGGTAGCATGGGGTGGAGTGGGGGATGGAAGGTGGGATGGGGCTGGGTGGGACCGGGTGGGGAGATGGAGGGTGGGGTGAGGCAGAGGTTGGGGAATTGATGGGTGGATGGAGGTGGGTGAGGGTAGAGTGGGATGGGTGAGACATGGCAGGGATGGAGCATGGGGTGAGGCAGAGGTGAGGGGATGAAGGGCGGGGTGGGCCGGGGCAGCCCCCAGTGCCCACAGCTGGAGCAGGCGAGGGGCAGGAGGGAGCTGCTACCTGCCCTGTACTGGGCGGGTGGGCCCTGGGGTGCCCCCTGACCTGCTGCTGGCTCTCCTGAAGGAGGGATTTGTTTCCGCCTCCCAAGCCCACAGTCTGGTCTGTGTGTACCTGTGTCTGTTGACAACTCCATGAGTGAACTGTGATACGTCAAGGCTTGGGGGAAGTGTAGGAAATGCTTGTGATTTTCTTTCTCTGTAGAAGTCGAGCAGAGAGAGAGGAGCTCCCCCAGTGTGAGCGCCTGACACCGAGGAGGTCCAGGGCTCGGAGGCCTAAGGCACTCACTCCAAAGACCTGAGAATTAAGGGAACCCGGGGGGCCCTCTTGCCCAGACCTGGAAGAGCAGCAAGTGCTGTAAGGGCCTCTGCACCCCCTGAGGACTCCTGAGCCCCCTGAGGACGATTGCACCCCGTAAGGACCCCCGTGCCCCCCGAGGAGGACTCCTGTGCCCTGTGAGGACCCTTGCACCCCTGGGCCTGGGCGGAGACCCACACACAACCCCACTGATTCCAGGGGAAGAGAAAGGGACCCCGTGGGGCTTGTCAACCATCACAGACCCAGAGACTCTGGGCAGAAGCTTCTGCCTGCCATGCTCAGCCCACGACGGCCCCACCAGGAGAGCCCAGCTATGGCTCCCAGAGGAAGCGGCTTAAAGGGCCTCTTTCCACCGGCCGCCAAGCCCCTCCAGGCTTTGCTGAGGCCCTGAGATAACCAAGCAAAAACCAGCCTCACTTCCCAGGGGCTCAATTACCAGAAACTTCAAGGAAACAAAACCCACCCAAAGACATTTTCCCTAATTACCCCGACAAGTCAGACAAAGGCCGCGTAGAGCCTTTCCCCGAGTTTCCCAGCAAGCACCGCGGCATCTGGGTCCTCATGTGGCCGTCAAGCCTGTGCACCTCCACACGGAGCTCAGGAGCCACCCCCAGGGCTCCTGGAGTCAGCTCCGCCTCTGTCAGCAGGCAGGCCCCAGTGCCCACCGGCATTTCTGGGTTTGCAGGGCACAAAGCCTGACGCTTTGCTCCAGCCCCCAACAAACAGGAGAGGAGCCCATGTGGCTGTGGCGTGGGCAAATGCACAAGCCCCCCAGTCTGCTGGAAGCCCAGATGGCCGAGGAGTGCTCCCCGCCTGGCCAGCTGCCTACACCTCTGGCTTGGACTGTCTGAGGTCCTGAGAGGGAGGCCTAGTCTCCAGCTGCTTAGCCCCAAGAGGAAGGTAGGGCTCACAGGCTGGATGGGTCAGACGCAGCAAGGACAAGAGGCTGCTTGACTCTCACCAGCACCTGCCTGTGTCCCAGGGCTGCAGTGTGTCCAGGAGGGACCAGCAATGCCCATCTGTCTTGCCTTGGCCACTGCCACAGCCAGCTTGACCACCCAGACCTGAGAGATTTGCGCACCAGCGCACTCAACACAGCAGGCCACAGAGCTGCCCAAAAGCCTTAAATCTGCTCCCACCTTTTTATTCTTGATCTCGGCGTAGACGTGCTCTGGAAGATGATCCATTTGGGGCATTGACGCTCCTTCCGCTTGCCACTGTTTTACTGCACTATTTTCAGACGGCTGGTGGATGCTTTATACCTGTAGGCAATGCACTGGAGCTGTGCCTCTTGGCTGGCGACTTCTGACTACTCCCGTGGAGGGAAAGCCTGGGTTCCCCCTCCCACCCGCATTCCCACCCTCATCTTTTCCGTATGTCCCCTTCAAGATCTTGGACATTCGCCTTCTGTTCAATCATACATTTGAGACCTCCTTTTTCGTCTATAGGATGATTCTAACCGGGTGATATGGGTTGGCTGTGTCCCCACCCAAATCTCATCTTGAATGGTAGCTCCCATGATCCTCACGTGTCATGGGAGGGACCCAGGTGGAGGTAATTGAATCATGGCAGCAGTTACCCCAGGTTGCTGTTCTCGCGACAGTGAGTGAGTTCTCACAAGATCTGATGGTTTTCTAAGGGGTTGTCCCCCTTTTGCTCGGCACTTCTCCTTCCCGCCGCCACATGAAGAATGACGGGTTTGCTTCCCCTTCCACCATGGTTGTAAGTTTCCTGAGGCCTCCCCAGCCCTGTGGAACTGTGAGTCAATTAAACCTCTTTCCTTTATAAATTACCCAGTCTCAGTTATATCTTTATTAGCAGTGTGAGAACAGACTAATACACCAGGCCATCCTGATAAACAGCACTTAAGTATTATGACGATTTAAATATCATCTTTTGAGAAGCCAAGTGCTATGTTTATGTACTAGGGCAGGAAATACAATTCCATTCTAAACCCTTCCGAGTAAACCAGACTCCACAGAGTACAAGCTCTCTGTACCCCGTTTGTTTTCACTCTAGACTTTCACCTTTTCTCCACGTCCTTGTGTCCCCCTGGCCTCCTTCTTCCCAGCTGCTGTGCCTCAGGTGCTTCAGGTGCACTGAGCGCCCCAGGTCCTGGCAGATACGTTGTCCTCACACGGGAAGACGTGGGCTGCAATCGAGGTTCTTGGTTCCTTGTGAACTTTGTCTTCGAGCATCCAGTGTCGCTGATCCAAGCAGCTGTCACTCTGGCTCTGAGTCCTGTGGGCACTCAGTTCCTCTCCAGAAGCTCTTGGGCCTTCCCTCTTGACCTCCAGATTCTGAAACGTCACCAGAAGGGGAAGCAACACCCTTTGTCTCAGTCCAGCTCAGTACTCGGGAGCCTGGCTCACGTCTCTCTGTTCCCTTCCGTGTTGTCCTCATGGAGCTGCAGATGACACCCACCAAGTTGGCCCTTGAAACCCCAGCATCTCCCTCCTAACAGTCGACAGCAAACGCATCCAAAGCCCAGGTGCTACAGAACCCGGCTTAAGGGACGTGCTGGGGCAGAGGGACTTACTTCAGAAGGACTTTTCTTGCCTGTGAAAAGAATTGCTCTTTTTACAAAGAGGACATTGGCTGTTTTCTATGTCGACCCAAAGAATAATTTCCCTTTGTTGCCCAAAAAAAGCAGAGCTGGCCTGTAGAAGCTGAATGAATGGGGAAAGTTTCCATCTTTTTAAAAAATAAATTCTGCCCCTTGTGAACCCACAGGAACCCGATTGGAGAGTTGAAACCTCTAGGAACCCAGGCCAGCCTCCGTGGCATTTTGCAAGTGTCATGTCTCCATCCTGAGTGTTTTTAAAGTCGTGATTGTCCCAGGGTTTTGAGGGATCCAAGGAGACGAGAACAGCAGTGTGAAATGATGCATGACACTCGCCACAGATGGCCGTGTCAGAGCCTTATCTGGAAACATGCAAGCAGAGGCTGGCTCCATGGGCAGAGGCGCTGCTGGCGCCAGGCTCCCCATCAGCCTGGGGAGGAAGCTTCATGGCCAACATCAGTGAGACTCCAGCCTCTGGGGTCAAGGGCCCAGCCCGGCCAAGAACCTGAGAAGCCCTGTCCTCGCTGCCGGACGTCATCGCCCCTGAGAGCTGGTCTCTTGCTGTGGGCGGGGTCCCTGGGGTGCCCCCCCAAGCCTGCACCCCAACTCCCCACCACCCTCAGCTATCTGACACCTCCCCTGAAGAAGATGATTCCTGCCAACCCTGCAGAAAACTCCCAGGGGGCCATGGGAAGGGGAGCAAGATGGGCAGGGCTGGCTATTCCCAGGCAGGAGAAAGGAGGGCTGCCCCTCAAACCCACCATTCAGGGAAGGTGAGGGCAGGTGATGGGCCCTGGGGTAGGAAACCCACTACCCAGTACTCCTGAGCCTCAGTTTCCCCATCTGCAATGGCGATAGCAATGGCTCTACTGGGAGGTTTCTCTGATACATAAGTGATGTTGTGTCATGAAGAGCTGGCACAGCACAGGCAGAGAGTGACCAGGAACACGCTCCCACATCCCAACAGCTTGGCCCTTGTTGTCTGGGCTCTGGCTGAGCAGGTCAGGACGAAGGTGTGGCCCCTTGGCTCTCGAAGTCACCATTTGCCAGCTGGACAAAGGTCCTTCCAGCTCAGCCTGGTTTTTTGTTTGTTTTTTTGTTTGTTTGTTTAGACAAGGTCTCACTCATGTTGCCTAAGCTGGAGTGCAGAGGCACAATCACAGCTCGCTGCAGCCTCGACTTCCCAGGGTAGAGCCATCCTCCCTTCTCAGCTTCCTGAGTAACTGGGACTACAAGTGTGTACCACCGCACTCAGGTAATTTTTATTATTATTTTTTGGTAGAGATGGAGGGCTCCCTATGTTGTCCAGGCTGGCCTCAAACTGCTGGACTCAAGCAGTGTTCCCACCTCAGGCTTCCAGAGTGCTGGGATTACTGTCCCTGGCTGAGCTTGGCTCTTGGTGACAATGGGGCGGTGACTGAGGACTCAAAGGGCCACACATCCCATGGCAGGCAGGAAACGTGAGGCTTATCTCCCCCAGCAGATTGGAAAAAGACAGTGAGAAGCAGCTCAGCTGGGCACTCCCCAGCCAATGTAAGCCAACGTAAAAACAGCTTGGGCCAGGCGCGGTGGCTCAAGCCTGTAATCCCAGCACTTCGGGAGGCCGAGGCAGGCGGATCATGAGGTCAGGAGATCGAGACCATCCTGGCTAACACAGTGAAACCCCGTCTCTACTAAAAATACAAAAAAATTAGCCAGGCGCGGTGGCGGGCGCCTGTAGTCCCAGCTACTCGGGAGGCAGAGGCAGGAGAATGGCATGAACCCGGGAAGCGGAGCTTGCAGTGAGCCGAAATCGCGCCACTGAACTCCAGCCTGGGTGACAAAGTGAGATTCTGTCTCAAAAAAAAAAAAAGAAAAAAAAACCAGCTTGAGTGGCAATTGCGTGGCCTTTCCCACTGTGGTGCTTGCACCCACCACCCCTGGAGAAGTGCTGGGCCCTGCCCCAAAGCGTCTGATGCAGCAGAGCTGTATGTTGGGTGTGCTGACCATGTGCATGTGTGCACAAGTGTGTGCATGTATATATGTCATACACATGCATGTGTGTGCACCTGGGTATACGTGTGTGTCCATGTATGTGTGTTGTGTACATGTGTGCACATGTGTGTGTATGTGTTGTACCTGTGTGTACCGGTATGTATGCATATGTATACACACATGTGCACATGTGGGAAGAATACCCATTTCTGACAAGTCTCCGGGTGAGGCTGAGTCTGCCGTTGCAGGGCCCGCATTCTGAGCACCCTGGGTCTGTCAGAACGTAAGCCCTCCTCCTCCTCCTGTCCTATCCCACAGGCCAGAGGATAAGAGGTGTGCATGTGGACGGGGGTTCCAGGACAGCATGGCTTCTTACAGCAGAAACACAGCAGAATCTGTCCATCAAGGCAGGCGTGGTGAAATCAGTTATGCACCCTTACCTAGGAATCCTCTGCGCCCACAAAAGCCATACCTGAAGAGCCAGGGCCCGGGTCTCCCCTGGGCTATCATGGCCTGCCTCTCTCCCTCCCTCTACAGACCCTAAGGAGCACCCAGCAGGGATAGCACCACCCACCCTGCCCCTCACTCATGCAGCTCACACCAGGCAGATGTGACGCTATGGACCTGGGTAGGCACCACGTTTCAAGGCAAATCAAGCAGCTGACCAGGAGGTAATTCAGGCAAAGGAGCAGAATCATCAGATAAAATATAGGATGCCCAGTTTTATTTGCATTTCAGATAATTCAAATTTGATTCAAATTTGAAATTAAAATGTGAATTATTTTATAGTATAAGTATGTCCCGAATATATACATGGATTATATTACATTGTGCTATATTATATCGTATTATTTTATTAGGAAGGTGGTGACCACTGCTAACCAGAAGGTGCCCGTCTCCCAGCCTCATGGGGACACGTGGTTCTTGGTCACGAGAGCTGGGTACGGTGGAAGGGATGTTTAGAAAGCTTTGGTCAAACATATATATATGTGTGTGTATATATACACACATATATATATAATATTTGGGACATACTTATACTACAAAATTATTCAATGTTTATGAAATTCAAATTTACCTGGGCATCCTGTATTTTTATGTTAAATCTGGCAACCCCTGAAAGGAGCCAAAACCCCCCAGGCAGTCGAGAGTGTGGCAGCCAGGCCAGCACGCTGCAGCTCCCTCCCTCTCGGGCCGTGGCCTGGCCCTGCAGGGGACATCGTAGGAACAATAATTGTCCACGTCTAGTGCTGGGGGCATCATGGGCACTGCCCCAGAGCCACGACCAGCCCCCCTTTCGGTCAACATGGTGAGTCTTCAGATGCCCCATGTGAAAAATCATGCTTCTTTTCTAAATGCTGAGAGTGGGCCCCTCGTGGTGGGCAGGTTCCCCGCGAACGGAAACGCCTTCCCTTGGTTCCCTCCAGCAGGGTTCAGACAGGAGCCAAGATCTGGGTCCGAACAGTGGGTAGAAAACGCCCCCTAGAGGTGTGATGTGTTGACTGCAAGCTTGGCGGCTGGGCCTGGGGACACCCTCACCAGGTTGCCTTCAGTCGGGGGTTCCCCCGAAGCCCAACTTCTAATTCACCTGTAACCACAGGCTACTTTGGTCAGAAGGGAAATAACTAGATTGGAACCTTAATAGCATTAATTTCCCCCGAATAGGAAGAAAGCGAAGGGAGGGGACATGAGAGCTGTTAATTAGGTGACGACTTCTCCCACGTGGCTGTGCTGGAAAAGCGCCTCTGTGGAAGACACAGCATCCAGGGCAGGAAGAGGCAGGCTCAGTGGTGCTGGATCAGAAACCCCCCGCTTCGTCTGGCGGCCATGCAGTCCCCAGCACCTCTGAGGCCACTCAGCCCGGGAAAGGGGACGACACAGCTGTGCTCGGCGTCTGGCGGCCATGCAGTCCCCAGCACCTCCCGAGCAAGGCCAGTCAGCCGTCTGGCAGCCATGCAGTCTCCAGCACCTCATGGGCGAGGCTACTCAGCCCGGGGAAGGGGACAACAGAGCTGTGCTCGGTGTCCAGCTGTCTGGATGAAGCCCAGGAGGATGGCCTGTGGTGGAGCAGGAGGACCTGGGGGAACAAAACCCACAGCGGCCACCCAGCTCCAAAGGCTGTGCTCTTTTACGATGTCTGGGATCTCAGGTATGAGTGGCAGAGGGAGCAGTTCACCAGCCATGTCAGCCTCGCTGCAGTGGAATTCCACTTCTGTCCCAGAGACTCAGCCAGAGGGAAGGAAACTGTGACCATGGGGACACGCAAGGGTATGTTTGAGTAAAGTCTTCTAAACCTCCTTTCCATTACACCCAACTCTCATGACCAAGAACCAGGTGTCCCCATGGGGCTGGGAGATGGACACCCTCTGGTTAGCAGTGGTCACCCCTTTCCAGAGATGACATCAGCTCACCAGGCAAGAAACTCCACTTAGTCAGAACCCAGAGCCGATCTGGGGAATGATTCACACTAGCTAGACTTACACAAGACTGATCTATAACCTGGAAGGCTTGTATGTTCGCTAACCATGGGAAAGCCTTTCCAGGGCCTGAGCATTTCCCACCTGGCATCCAAGTCATTTGTTCCTAGGATCAAGATATTTGGGGAGCCACATCCATCTTTTGAAGGAAATTTGAGCAACAGGGATCATAGAGTGAGGATCATTCATTCCATCCCCATGAGTGAGGGAATGGGTCAGTAGGTTGCCATCCACAAATGGCCACTGTCCACCTGCTATGTGTTGGCCTTGCCTGGGAGGTGGGGGACAGTAGTACCACACCAGACCCAGCCCTGGCCCCCTGGAGCCAGCTGATAGCCTGGCAGTGGAGGCACATGTTGAACAAATCATCATCCATGATTCAGAATGACAGGTGTGCAAAGTGTGTCCCACAAAGAACTTGCCGAGTGAGAAACACAGGTGTGTGGCCATAGAGACCAAATGGGGCCCTCACAGCTGGGTGTGCGCAGGAGAGAGACAGGCAAAGGGGTGGGGGCAGGCATTTGCATCCTAGGGGGCTACAGGGTGATTTGCAAGGGGAGCCCAGGTGAGGGTCCACAGGGACTAGAGCAGGCCAGGAAGGGAGGTGGTCAGGGGTTGGCTGGAGCCAGGCTTCTGAGGGTTGATTCCTGGCTCTGCTGTCAACCCAGGCAGTTCCCCACTCTACTCATCTCTGACTCCTCCCCTCAAAGCAGGCATGACAGTGGCACCTGCCTCAGAAAGGAGGGGGCGTGTGGGGAAAGCGGGTATTTCATGACGAATGCCCAGCATAGAGCCCTGGAGACAGTACCCCTGCCCAGGTTCCCACTAGAGCAGGCAGACAGCCCCAGCTGGGATGAGCCAAGCGTGTCTCCATGTGGACCCAGCCCAATCTGGGGCTCAGCACCCTCGGGTCTCCTGGTCCGGGCTCCTGTCTAGCCCTTTTATGCCATCTTTTCTGAATAGGCACAGGTACAGGGGATCCCCGAGGGAGAAGGTGCTCCAGACTGAAGGAGGAGAGTACCTGGCTGGGACGGGGTGGGGAGGCGCAAGGACCCCAGGGTGTCCAGGGAACAGTAAGGAGATGAGTAATGGTGAGGGTCCCGTCTCCTGAGCGTTTCTGTGCTAAGTGGCTGTGGGCTGGGTTTCATTCCTCTTTAGAGCAAGGCTGAGGCCAGGCCCACCTAGGGGCCAGGGTAGAGGACGTACCACGTGACAGCAGTGGCCTAGACCCCTCACGAAGTCTCACTGGGCCATATCTCCACCAGGTCATGGCAGGGACCGGTATCACCAGCGGCTCCCTGCACAGATGGGGACGCTGGGGCCCAGGTCCCAGACAGCCAAGCCAGCTCTTCGACCACTCAGCGGTCCCAGCAGGTGAGGCTGACCACAGTCTGCATGGGCTAAGAGGCTGAGCTCACCAGTGCCAGCTCTGGTTGGTCACCAGGATGCCAGAGCGCGCTGGCACAGGCCCAGGGCACCCTGCAGAGCAACCAAACCTCACGGAGATCCTCAGGGAAGGGGTTGTTGTTGGCCCATTGTACGGAGGAGGACACTAAACCCTCAAGAGGCTCAGGGCCTCGCCCGGTCACACAGCTGGAAGGCGCCAGCGCCAGGAAAGGGAGCCGGAAGCCAGACCCGGAGCCTACACCCTCAGAGGCGAAAATATCTGAGCAGCGGGTGCCTGGCCAATGGCCCGTGGTGGGCGTGGCCGAGAGGGAATGGGGCGGAGAGAAGCCCGTGAGGGCAGGGCGGAGGCGGGGCGGGCGGAGCCGGCGGCCGCGGCAGCCTTGATTGGATGCCGCCTTAAGCTCGAATGGGTTTTGACTGGCGGCCCCGCCCCTGATCCGCCCCCGAGCCGCCCTCCCCAGCGCTTCCCCGCCCGGGCCCAGCCTAGGCCCCGCCCTGGTCACGCCCCCTCTGCACCTCCCGGCCCCGGCCCCGCCCCGCGGTGGGGCTTCCGCAGAGATCCGCGGTTAACGCTTCCCCAGAGCTCGGGCTGGGCGGCCGGGAGTCGGAGGCAGGCGGTCAAGGCCGGCAGGGCCGGACCCCCTCCTTGCCCCTGCTCCCAGGAGGCGCTGGACTCCGGAGGCTGGCGTGAGGCCCTCGATCCCGCGCCCAGACCCGGGCAGTGAGCCCTATGCCTGCAGTAGTTTTGGGATTGCTGGTTTTGTTTTTTCCTTAGCACCTTTATTGAGATCATAGAGTTCACCCGCTTAAAGCGCACGATTCGGTGGGGTTCTGTTGCGAGCAACCGTGGTCATTATCTAATTCCACAGCATTTCACCTCCTTAAAAAGAAGCTGGGCCCTAGCCCGGCGCGGTGGCTCAAGCCTGTAATCCCAGCACTTTGGGAGGCCGAGGAGGGGGGAATCACCTGAGGTCAAGAGTTCGACACCAGCCTGGCCAACATGGTGAAACCGCGTCTCTACTAAAAATACAAAAATTAGCCGGCCGTGGTGAGCGTCTATGGTCCCAGCTTCTCGGGAGTCCGTCAGGAGAATTGCTTGGACCCGAGAGGCAGAGGTTGCAGTGAGCCAAGATCACGCCATTGCACCCCAGCCTGGGCAACAGAGCGAGACTCTGCCTCAGAAACAAAAAAGAAGCCGATCCCCATCCGCAGTGACTCGCGTTTCCCTCCCCCTCCCCCGTCCCCGGCAACTGTGCGTCTACTTTCTATTTCTATGGAGTTGCCAGTTCTGGCTCTTCCTGTGAATGGATTCCCATGCTGCGTATTTTGGTGTCTGAATTCTCTGACTTTCGTCTCAGCCCGCACCCACGCTGCCGCAGTCCGCGCTCGCGGCTTTTAGGCTGAACGCGGCTGCGCCGTGCGGGTGCCCGCGCTCCGTGCGCCCCTAGCCGGTTCAGCCCCGGTTGGGGGCGGCGCTCGCCTTGCGGCTGCGGATCCCAGCCTGAACCTGTGTCTTGTTCCACCGTCGCGGGCGCCCGCCACGGAGCTGCTGCCTCCTAGGGAGACGGTTCCATCGTTGAAGGAACGGCCGTTCTGTCTTTCGCAGCAGCGACTCCCTCTGGCCCCACAGCACGACCGCACTAGGGTCCCGAGCCCCGATCCTCGCAGTACTCGCCACCCCGGCCGCGTGGTTGCGGGGGTCTCGGCGGGGAAGGGGGTCCCCACGCGGGCTGGTTCGCGTTTCGCGTGACCGATGGTGCTCATTGGCCATCTATACATCTTTTTTTTTCTTTTTCCCGAGTCGGAGTTTCTCTCTTGTTGCCCAAGCTGGATTGCAATGGCGCGATCTCGGCTCACTGCAACCTCCGCCTCTCGGGTTCAAGCGATTCTCCTGCCTCAGCCTCTCGAAGTAACTGGGATTACAGGTGTACGCCACCACGGCCGGCTAATTTTTTTGTATTTTTAGTAGAGACGGGATTATGCCATGTTGGCCAGGCTGGTCTCGAACTCCTGACCTCAGATGATCCTCCCGCCTCGGCCTCCCAAAGTCTGGGATTACAGGCATGAGCCACCGCGCCCGGCCCATCTGTACATCTTCTTTGGAAAAATGTGTATCCAAATCCTTTGCCGTTTTATAGTTAGACTGTCTTTTTATTATAGAGTTATATTTATACCTTCTGCAAGGAAGTTCCTTATCAGATACAGGATTTGCAAATACTTTCTCCCAATCTGTGGGTCGTCTTTTCACTTTGCTGATGGTTTTCTTTGAAGCAAAAAAGTTTTCTGTTGTTGTTTGGGTGAAGTGTTAGAACACTTACTGTGCTTTAAAGAGGAACACGTTTTAAGCACCCCCGCACGGGGCGGAGCAGGGCGGAGTCCCCGGCGGGAAGGGACCCGAGGCCTCGGCTGCGCCTGCGCCGACGCCGGCGCGTGAGCCCGAGCTCGTGCCTGGCGGAGCGCGCGCCCGCCCCCGAGTGCGCCTGCGCGGAGCTCGTGGCCGCGCCTGCTCCCGCCGGGGGCTCCTTGCTCGGCCGGGCCGCGGCCATGGGAGAGGCCGAGGTGGGCGGCGGGGGCGCCGCAGGCGACAAGGGCCCAGGGGAGGCGGCCACCAGCCCGGCGGAGGAGACAGTGGTGTGGAGCCCCGAGGTGGAGGTGTGCCTCTTCCACGCCATGCTGGGCCACAAGCCAGTCGGTGAGCGCCCAGGCCGCGGACGCGCGTGGGGGCGGGGCGGGCAACCGGCGGGGCGGGGCGGGGCCTGCGCTCGCGACACCCGCGCCCCCACGCGCCCCGCCGAGCCCGGGCCGTGACACCCCCGCCACACCCGTCCCGGGACCCCCGCCCCCTCCCACGCGCCCTTCGGACCCCGCCCCGGACCCCGCCCCCGGCCCCTACCCCCGTGACACCGCGAGGCCCCAGCCCGCAGCGCCCCACCCCCACCTCTGCCCCGGGACGCCCCACCCCCTCCCACACACACCACCCAGCCCTGCCCCCCGACAGCCCCTCCGCACCCTGGCCCGCCCCATCCCACCGCGGCCACCCTTGCCCCTCCAGTCCCCAGGGCACCCTGTCCCCTCCATCCCCTTTCTCCTCCCCTCTGACCGGTTGTCCCGCCGCCCCTCCTCCCCCCAGGTGTGAACCGACACTTCCACATGATTTGTATCCGGGACAAGTTCAGCCAGAACATCGGGCGGCAGGTCCCATCCAAGGTCATCTGGGACCACCTGAGCACCATGTACGACATGCAGGCACTGGTGAGCCCAACCGCCCTCCCTGTGCTGCCCGATGGGGGCACGAACCCACACACCGCTGAGGGTCAGCCTGAGCTGGGCAGAGCAGAGGCTGGGGTCCACTGGGCAGAGCAGAGGCCCCTCCATGCCTGCTGGGGTCCGCTGGGCAGAGCCCCCTGCAGGGAGACCCATCCTTAAGGAGGGCATCCCAGGGCTCCCGAGCCTGTCATGGAAAGCACAAACACAGTGCTAGCAGCTGGCCAGCTTTTCAGGGGGCCTGCTTTAGACTGGGTGCTGGGCCAGAGCCTCCAGCTGAGACCCTGGGGAGGGAGGGAAGGATGCAGAGGCCCCAGGCCCTTAGGCCCTTGTCAGCCTCCTGGGATGCCCCAGAAGTGCTTTAGGCAGAGGGTGACCCTATCTGAGTCACACCAAGGTGAATTTGGTGGCTTCTGTGGGAGTCAGGCAAATAGAGTCCCAGTCCTCACAGAGCTTGGAGCTGGCAGTGTGTGACGGGTGAGCGCGTTAACTAGGTAAGCAGGGTGGCCACAAGAGACAGGTGGGTGTTCCAGGCTCTGTGGCAGTAGGAGGTGGTGGGTCCAGGAGCTGAAAGAAGGTGGTATGCTTGGAGAATGGGGTGGGGGTCAGGGGTCAGGTGACCAGGAGGAGTGGGGACCTGTGCTGGTGGAAAGAGAGTCTGTGCCAGCCACGCTGGACTCAGGGCCACACCAGCCCTTCCAGGAAGACATAGGGGCACCACTGAGGCAAGGAATGCTTGCCGTTGACATTGGTGGAGTGATGTGTGTCTCCTTGTCATAGCTGTAGAAAGGGGACAGAGATGCCAGCCGTGCAGGGGCCTGGCTGTCTGAGGAGAGGAAGGATGCTCAGCCCTAGAAATGCCCTGCAAGCTTAAGCCCCTGTTGCTGCCGCGTCGTGTGTTGAGGACGTTCTGAGCCAGTGCGGCATTTGCACTGGGTGGCCAGTACCTAGTGGCCCAGACACAGCTGGCTACTAAGCTCACAAGGTCCTCCCTGGACCTGCTCCTCCCTAGAGCGTATCCATCAGCCATTGAACCCTGGTCGCCACCCCTCAGGGTCAGAGGCCCCCTGTCACCAAACTCCCAGCAGCTTCTTGGTTGTGGGAGAGGGCACCAGGACCCCAGACACCTCCCACACCGGGATTTGGAGAGATCGGTGTAAATCTATGCCTGTCTCTGGGGAAGACAAACAGCTCCAAGGCCCATAATGTCCCCTGGGGCATGGGTGCTGGCTCAGATGAGCACAGCAGCCCACATGACACTCAGGAAGCCATGTGGGACCGCCAGGCCTTTCAGCCCTAGGATTGTGGCCCTGTTCCTTATTCCTGCAGTGGCCTATGACATCAGTAAGGACTGGGCAAGACCACAGGCTAGCACTTTCTCTGGACCATGACACTTCTGTGTGACTGAGATCTGAGTCTTTCAGACCTTATGAAATACAGAGCCCCTGGAGTACCCCCGAGAGGCTGACCAGCTGGCCCAGGAGATTTTGAGGAGCACAAATGTGGCCTGACTGCCTGTTCCATACAGCACCCAAACTGCCGAGTAGAAGCCCCTGTCTCCTGAATCGCCTCCCAGTCCAGGGCCCTTCCCGCCAGCTCCACTTTTCCCTGGCTCCCGGTCTCTCTCTCTGGTCTGTGTGACCTCAGGAGGGCAGTGCCTGGCAAGCACTCAGGTGGCCCTGCTCCATCTGCTCTTCTTCCTTGCCTGGTTCTGTGCCTGTGGCGCTCCCAACTGACACCCTCAGTGTCCATGGGTTCCTGCCACGTGAATGAGAACTCGAGGCGCCTGCAGCCTTTCCCCAGGGCTGTCACCGTGCCCTCTGCATGCTGCCTTGGGGAACGCAGTCTCTTGGTGAGACCGTAGGCCGTGGTGGGCAGGCAGGACCCACAGGTGTGCAGTCTCTTGGTGAGACCATAGGCCGTGGTGGGCAGGCAGGGCCCACAGGTGTGTGTCACCAGGGCTACCCGGTCCTCAGGGCCCACCTTAGTGATGCCGGCCCCGGTGGGTCTTCCTGACCCCTGCACGTGTCTCCACTGGTTCTGCCCTCCCTGGGTCTGTCTGAAAAGCCCAGCTGTAGCAGGCACTGTTCACAAAAAGAAGAAATGCTCTTTGCCCATGCCCCGCCCACCGCAGCCTCCAACACAGTGACGTGTGCTCGCTGGCTGCTCGCCAAGTGGCTCTTACATGGCTGTAGTGGCTTCTTGAAACCGCATCTTCACCCTTGTTTCTTAAAACTCTCTATTTGACATCAGCATGAGTCTGAGATTCTTCCATTCCCGAATCCAGAGAGGAACTTCGTCCTTCCAGAAGAGATCATTCAGGAGGTCCGAGAAGGTGAGACTCGGGAGAGGTTGGGCTTGGGAATCAGAAAAGGCCAGACCCTGGCCAAGGGCGGGGAGGTGAGGGTGAGGACCCCGGGCCTCCAGGGAGGTGTGAGGGTCCAGCGCAGACCCCGCCCCACCTGTGCTTGGGTGGTCTTGGAACCTCCGGGATTGGAGAGGACTTTGTTTGAGAGCAGTGGCTGGACGGAAGCTGAGGCCCGTGTGGGCAGCAAGCGTCGGAGCAGTCCCTGGCCTGACCATCCCCCAGCGTCGGCCACCACCGTGGGTTTTCGGTGAGCGTCAGCTGTCTCCTCCACAGGAAAAGTGATGATAGAAGAGGAGATGAAAGAGGAGATGAAGGAAGACGTGGACCCCCACAATGGGGCTGACGATGGTGAGTGTGGCTCTCACCCTGCCCTAATGCCCTTTGGGGCTCAGCACCCTGAGGCCACCCTCAGGCAGGGCACAGTCAGGTGGGCGTAGAGCCTGCGGTGTAGAGGCCCCGGGCAGGACATCTAGGCACAGGATGGATCCTGCAGTGCCCCCTCCCCAAGAGCTGAGTTCGGCTCCATGTTGTAGGCTGGGGTCTGAGTGGTGGTCCCTGCAGTGCCCACAGCAGGGAGGTCCTCAGGAGGACCAGGCCCCTCTGCAGGCCCACATGCAAAGGGCTCCCAGCTCAGGAGGAAGCTTTGGGTTCAGAGGGTCACGTGTCAATATGCAGATTTTTGTAACTGAACAGGAAGACAAAAATAAGATTCTGGATATTCTGTTTTCAGCCAAGTGATTTTTCGTTTCTCAGTTTTTTCATCTTCAGGGAGTTTGGGGAAAGCAACAGAAAAATCCAGCAAAGACAAAGAGAAGAACTCCTCAGACTTGGGGTGCAAAGAAGGCGCAGACAAGCGGAAGCGCAGCCGGGTCACCGACAAAGTCCTGACCGCGAACAGCAACCCCTCTAGTCCCAGCGCTGCCAAGCGGCGCCGCACATAGACCCCTCAGTCCTGGCGGCAGCAGAGAAGCGGGTGAAGAGCTGTGGTCACTGACGGGGTCGGCTGGGTCTGAGTGCCACCCCCCAGGCCACAGTGATATCACCCCAGTGCCGTGAGCCCACACTGCCCACCCTCAGGCTCTCAGGTGAACGTGGCCGTCAGCGGGGAAACGTGTGTCAGTTGGACCATGTGGGACCCTGATGGACCTGAAAGACCAGGATCAATCCAGCTCAGATGCTGAGGGCTCTGAAGCCTCGTTCTGTCTTCTCTGGAGCAGCTGTGGCTTCCCCGGGGCTGCTTGGTGACATGGATTAGCTCTACATGGGCTGCAGCGTTTGGGATCCAGGCTACCTAGAGGGGCATCAGGCCAGGGGAAAACCTCGGATTAGCAAGCAATAAAAACATGACCTCACTCTTCCTCAAAGGAGCCACTGGTCTTCCCTGCGTGACTCAGTTCTTTCCATCTGTTTGTCCCGCTGCAAGCCTGTTTCTGCACTGACTGTGACATCAGAACATGGCCTTCCTGTCACCCCTCCGTGCCACGCACTGACAGCCCCCCCTCCACCTGGGAAACTAAGAACTGGATATTTTGCCTCATTCACTTGTACTGTAACAATGTATATAATTTGGTTGGTATTTCACTATTTAATTTTTAAGAAGCCTATTTTACTAGTGTTTTATATGAACAAAGTACTGCAGAAGTTAAACCTGTGTTGTATTTTTTCTGAGATGTTTTGCTTTAAGAGATACTTTTTGCTCAGTTTTTATATGCCAGATACAGAGAATTTGTAGCGGTTATTTTTGTATGATCTAGTAACTTGCAAACAGACCAAATGGGTGAGAGGCGGGACCGTGCAGCTGTCGGGCTGAGGAGGAGGAGGTGGCCGCCCCAGTGCTGATGGAGATACCACTTTTGTGTGACTGCGAACATTAAAGCACAAAAAAATCCAAACTGGAGTTGTGTGATTTTCATCCCAAAGTGAGTTAACTTTTCCTCCAAAAGGAAGTTTTTATTTTTCCAAGATTTATAACTAAAGCATACACTTAGATGACTTGTTAACATTCACTTGATACAATGTATAAACAAAATAGTAACAGATTCTGAGTGGTTATTTTGTGAACTGTGACAAGCACTTAAAATACAAAATGTTAGGAGGGCAAAACGGTGTGGGCCCTGGTAGGTCAGGCAGGCACCAGCGAGCTCCTTCCTGCTGAAAGCTGCGGCTGCGAGACGAGACCGCTGGCTGCGCCGCAGAGGGAAGTCCAGTGTTCCATGTGTGGACAGGGGGACGAGCGCTGTCCTGGCCAGCCAGCACACCCCAACGTCTTCAGCTTGACGCTGCTTCTCTGCCAGTGGAGTCTCCTCCACATGGGAACGTCCTGGCCGTCTGTCCCTGGAGTCCTCCTCACCATGACGCAGATCACAAGGCACCCACTAAAGAGGCAAAGCCAGGAATCCCGTGGTGTGATCGCCCTGTGTGGCACCTGGTGCTGGTCTGCACCAAACCCGCTGTTGCTTCTGGGGCAGAAGAGCCCAGGGAAGCTGCTGGTCTATGGCCTGCCCAAGCTGCACTCCCAGGGTAGAGCAGCTGCCTGGGGGACCCTGTGGGTCCCTTTTCTATAGAGACAGGACAAATCCGCAGCCCTGCTGTAACAGCCTGCCACAAAGAGCAGGCACCTGGAGGGCCCCACATGCCTAGACCGAAGGACTGAACCTGCCTGGCATTCCTCCACTCACACCCCAAATACTCAGCCCTGCAGCCAGGGAAGGGTGGGGTCTCCCTTTGCTGCCCAAGTGTGCCCCCTTGCCCGTCCGATCTCTCCTGTGAGGTCAGCCTCAGGGCTTTGTGCCAGGTCCTGTCCTGGAGTCTGGATCTGGGACAGCAGTGTGGCTTCTAGGTACTCCAGAAGCAGCAGGGGAAAGGGGGACAAACGCTAACACAGGGTGTCACGGGATGGCCAGAAGGAGTCCTACTCTCCACCCAGGCTCACCATTGTAAACCTCCATCTAAAACTGCATCTTGGGTGACCTGAGATTGTGCTGGGAAAGACTGGTTAATAAATCTGCCTTATCTCGATTACTGTAACATTTTGCTGCACTTTCAGGAGAAAGCGAGAGCCCACAGAGTAAGCCCACTGGGCAGGCAAGCAGCATGCCCCCCACCCCGGGCCTCCCCTTCTGGACGAGAGGCTGACTGGTTAAAGTCAGGAGCCATGCTGCCCTTATGGACTCACAGGGACTTCCAGGCTTCCTTGTGGGGAGGCCCCGTTCATGTTCTGCTGGCAGGTGGGATGACCACGTCAAATTCACGAGTGTTGGGGCAAGGGTGATGTGGCCTCCAGTCCTGGTCAGCGCTGTACTTACCCCCTCCTGGCCCTAGGGGTCCTGTCTCTAACCTGGGGGCTTTATGTAATGCATACTCCACCATGTCATGTAGAAGGTGCAGACTGAACACAAATCTGAAAAGGAAAACGGAGCTGGCATGAGGCTGACCCGTGCACCGACGCTCAGGTGCCTGCTGCTGTAGAGGCGAGACATGGCACAGTGCGCGCTCAGGACAAGATCTGAATGGGTCAGAAGCCGCCGCTGATGTTGAGCCTGGAAGCCTCAGCAGCGGCTCTGTGCCTGGGACACCCAGGGCCCGAGAGCCCCTGCTGCCTCAGAGACATTTTCTCTATGGCTGGCAGCTGGGGTGGGGACTCAGTGAAGGCTGAGAGTGGGAGTGATCTGAACTCCCCTGCCTGCCCCACCCAGGGCGACCCAGGGGTGACTGGGAAAGGCAGTTGGGCTCTGCTGCTCCCCAAATAGCAGCGAATAAATACTGAGCGGCAGGGCACTGGCAGCCAGGCTCCCTGCTTGGCTGGTTGATTGAGGACAGGGCATGCTTGGGCCAAATCACGTGGCTGCCACTGGTCTTACCTGGAGAAGATATGAAGGCTGAAATCCAAGCCCTGAGCCACACAAAATTCTGCTGGGCTCCTTAGCTGTGAGCAACGCCTGCTCCAGGCACATCGCCTACTGCATGTACAGAGACCATTGCCCTTCGTGGGTGCCTGGGAGCTGTGTGTGTGTGTGTGTGTGTGTGTGTGTGTGTGTGTGTGTGTGAGACAGAGAGGGAGGGAGGGAGCGGGAGAGAGAGAGAGAGAGAGAAAGTGACAGAGAAGGAGAGCCCCTTTCCCCAGCCGCAACAGCAAACCCTTCTGGAATGCCGAGCCATACAGGACGTCACTGAACTGCAGAGGACGCTCTGAAGAAGCAATACTGTTGCACAGTCCCCTGCAGCAGCTCCTGCACTTCTTGGATTAGCATGCCCCCGAAATGAGCTCTGCACGCGCGCGCGCGCACACACACACACACACACGACACAAAAGCAACTAAAGAAGAAATTTGGTGTGGTGATATTTGTAAATAAGCAATTCAGTGTGGTGGTATTTGTAAAACACAAGTTGGGCAATGTCCCTTAATACTCTTTTTAGGGAAGTGGTTCTATATCCTGCCAACAGTAGGCAGCAGCAGGAATGCTGCCCCCTTGGAACAATGTTGTCAGCACCCAGTATGCTTGTCTTTCTGTTTTCTGGGGGCAGTGGAGGGAGCGGCCTGCCCACCCAAGTCTCAGATCATCCAAACCCTATACAACCACCCAGCACCCATCAACGTCCCCATCAGAGCCTCCCCACCCCCACCCCACCATCTATTCTGATGCTGTAAGCAGATCCCAGCTGTAAAGCATCTAACAAGAAGGTCAGGCAGCTCACTCAATCTCCCTGGGAAACCTGCCCTGGCCACTGCAGTAAGTTGATTTGCAGAAATGTCCAGAGCCCCAAAACTTCGGGGAATCACTACTGTCGTTTTAAGAAAGGGAGATGTATGTCCACAGGTTCCAACCACTAACACCAGTTAGCACCTACTAACAACGGTCAACAGGTCAGCAAAGATTAGGGCCCAGCGCCCAGAGAGTCCTTAACCTGTACTTGTGACCAGGATTGGAACACTTCCGTTCACGGCTGTCCCTGGCACATAGTACAAGGAATGTCACCAGTTCCCAGGTCCAGGCAGCCTAAGGCCTGCCAGTGGGCCTGCAGGGCTAGGAGATGGCAGTGTCCCCTGGGGGCTGGGCTGGGGCCCGCTCCACCTGTCCGCCACCATCATTCCAGGGACAACTCTGCCGGAAGCTATCCTCATGGCCAAGTCCAAAATCCAGATTTAGTTTTACCTAAATTTTTTGAAATGAAGTGGTATAGTAGTTACAGAAGAAGTTTATCTGGGGTGGTCACTCCTGATTTGTATTCCAAGAGGTCACCAACTTTGCCATGTATCACCAGCAGATGTCAAAGGTGGATGAGCAAGGGACCCGCGGTGCTGGGAAACGGCAGCTGAAAGTGACTGTGTGCTGCCCCAGATCTGCCAGTACTTAGAGAGACGGCCCTGAGGAGGCACTGGGCTGGCATCAGCTGTGTTGAACCGTCCCCAGGGTGACCCTCCTGGTGGCCCAGGCTTCGTGTGCTCCTCTCCCCTAAGTGCCTTCTTACAACTGAGAGAAGATGGCGAGAGAAGATGACAGCTTGCCCATGTCATCTTGGTTATATAAGACTCGGCACCCTAGAGAGAAAGAGTCCCCTGGTGGCTTCGAAAAGAAAACAGACATGCTTCGCACTGCGTGTGGAGGGACAGGGGTCCGCCAGCAGCTTCCAGGAGCTGAGTAAGGCCCCCGGCCCGCAGCAAAAGGACAGGGACCCCCACAAACCCAGCTTAGGGAGAAAGGCCCCTGTGGACCTGTGGCCCCTCCAGGGGTTATCCTCCAGGGGCCATTCTTCTGATGGGGACATCCTCTGGGGGCATTTCTCTTGGGGGACAGAAATATTCTTGGAAGGGGGGATTATCTGCGGGGCAGGCGTCCTCCGGGGAGAGAATCCTGCTGGGAGAACATCATCCGGAAGACATCCTTCCGAGGTACCCGGCTCATCTTCCGGGAGACGGTCCTCTGGGGGGCGGGCAGCCTTTGGGGACATTTTCGGGAGGGAGGATCTCCTAGGGCGGGCATCCTTGCGAGACGGGGTGGGGCGAATCCTCCCGGGTGGGCATCGTGGGGTGGGGGTGGGCGTTCTACGGGGGGCATCCTCCGGGGCGGACGTGGGGGGTTTCTGGGGGGGGGGGGGGGCGTTGCGCGCGGACGTGGGCGGGGCCTGGGCCGCTCCCTCCCGCCCCGCCCCGTCCCCCCCGCCCCCCGCCCCGCCCCCCGCGCTTCCTCCGCTTTAGGTTTCGCTTCCGCCTCCAGCGCGAGCCCCGCCGCCGCCGAGCATGGACGACCCGGACTGCGACTCCACCTGGGAGGAGGACGAGGAGGATGCGGAGGACGCGGAGGACCAGGACTGCGAGGACGGCGAGGCCGCCGGCGCGAGGGACGCGGACGCGGGGGACGAGGACGAGGACGAGGACGAGGAACCGGAGGAGCCGCGGGCGGCGCGGCCCAGCGCGCTCCAGGTGCGGCCCGCGGCGCTGACGAGGCCTGGGGTCCCCGGCGCCCCCCGCCTGGCTGCGTGGACCGGAGACCCCCCTCTCCCGGGCGGAGACACCTGGGGTCTCCTGGAGCTCCCGCAGCCCCGGGGACCCCACCCCAGACCGGCCGACCCCGGCCCCAGGGCCCGGCGGAGAAGTGCGGGGGCCGCGCGTGGGTGATAGAGCCTCCCGGGCCCCATCGTGCGTGGGAGCCGTTTCCCCCAGGGGTGCCTCGGGCGCGTCCCGTCTCCGGCCGCCGTGGCCGCCCCCGATGGGACCCCTCCTGCCTCAGGCCCGCGCCTTGGCCTCCTGGCGGCCCCTGCGCAGGCCCCGTGGCCTGGGGCTGGGTCTGGAGCCCGGGCCGGGGCCGGGTCTGGCCTGGGAGGCTTCGCTTCTGCACCTGCGGGAGCCCGGGGCTGGCTGGTGGGGCCTCCGCCTGTTACTTTTGTTACCGCCGGGCGCCTGTCAACGCCAGGGTTACTTTTGTTGCCAGTGGCTCCCTGAGCCGCGCTGGGAACGCCGCATTGTCACAGTCCGGTCCCGGTCGGGGAGCTGGGATTTATTTGGGAGCGCCCTTCCAGCTGAGCTGCCCGGGTTGTGGGGCCCGGGAAGTATCTGGAACTCCGAGCCATAGGCTCCGCATGGTTTCTCCCCTTGGCACCCAGCACTGTTTGCGTTTGCGCCTGGCCATGGTGGAGTGGGCAGTGAGAGAGCACGGAGGGGCTGGGCCCTGTCGCCGGGAGGGCAGCTGCCAGGCAGGCTGGGCAGGGGGGCAGGGTCTGGCACTGTCCCCCAGGACGGCGTGACCCCTGGGTGAGCTCTGACGGGCTCCCCTCACTGGAGTTCCTCAGGCCACTCTCCTGAAGCGGTGCTCAGAGGCCCTGACCATCCTGCCAGGCGCCTGTGACCTTTGACCTCTTCCCTTCTGCCTCCTGCTGTGGCTTGTCCCCAAGCCCCTCCCCTTCTCCTTTGGACCCCTCAGGCCTCCTGAGCTGCCTGCGCTGGACCCTGGCGGGGCTGTTTCACTTTCTCTTGGGCAGTGTCATGTGTGCACCTGTGGGCTGACTGTGGCCACGTGCAGTCAGGACCCAGCCTCCAGAACTGACCCAGGGAGGCTCCCGCTGGCCCCAGGAAGAAGTAGAAACTGATGGCTGGGCCGGGCGAGAGAACCACAGGAGCAGGCCCTGTTGAGAAGTCAGGCTGAGAGGCGGGTGGTGGTGGCTCAGGCCTGTAATCCCAGCACTTTCGGAGGCCTAGGTGGTCAGATCACCAGAAGTTAGGAGTCCAAGATTAGCCTGGCCAACATGGTGAAACTCTGTCTCTACTAAAAACACAAAATTAACCAGGCATGGTGATGGGCACCTGTAATCCCGGCTACTCGAGAGGTTTAAGCAGGAGAATCACCGAAACCTGACAGGTGGAGGTTGCAGTGAGTGGAGATTGCATGAAGCTCCCATCTCCGGGGGAAAGAAAAAGAAGGAAATCAGGCAAAGAGGCAATGCCAGGCCCCAGCCGGAGCTCAGCGGGGAGCCAGGGGATACAGTGGCTGACTGGGCCTCCCAGACCCCCTTCTAGCACTCCCCGGGGATCCTGGGTCCCAGTTGTTGCCCTGGACAAGCACACCCATTCCTGCCCTACCCACCGAGTGGGGCTCAGCCCCAGCCCCCCTACCCTCATCACAAAGTCAGGGCTGTGTCCCAGCATCCTCATCACTAGGTACTTCCAGCCCTTTGCTTAGCCTCATGATGCTTGGCCTGCAGAGATGGGGGCTGAAGGGCTTGGGGCATCAAGAGGACCTGAAGTCTTGCTGAGAAGCCATCTCCAGACAGGGCTGGAGGCTGGAGACTCAGGGCCTGACCTCACCATGGCCAGTGAGGTGTGGGGTTGGGCAGGGAAGGGGCATTCATTCATTAGACGCTGCCAGAAGCACCTGGGTCCCCTCCTGGGGCTATAGGTGGTGAGGCCACTGCCCCCAAGAACGCAGCCTGGTGACTTCAGAGCACAAAGCAGGGGAGTCTTCAGGGGCACAGAACAGAGGCTGAACCCAGAGTGGGGGGTGGCCAGCAGGCCTAGGAGGAGGAGAGGGTCAGGGCCACACCCCTGGGGAGGTGCACGTCAGCCAGGGGCCATCCTAAGGTGGAAACCAGGAGTCCCAAGGGGGCCTATAGAAGGAGCAGACCCCTACTTGGCTACTGTAGCCCTCTCTGGTTCTGTGCAGGGTGTTCGGGTACTTTACTGAGCCCCAAATCTGCCCCACTGGGAACCCCCGAAAAAGAACCAGGGCGGGAGAATGAAAGGGAGGAGCCGTGAAACCCCCATCCTTTAAAGACAGGCCCAGGCCCTGCAGCCCTCACCATGGTGGGGGCTCACTTGGGGGTCTCCCATGGGGGTCCTAATCCCATCTCTTCTCTTCCCAGTCCAGGATGACAGGGTCCCGAAACTGGCGAGCCACGAGGGACATGTGTAGGTACCGGCACAACTACCCGGTACGTGCCTGCCCCTGCCCCAGGACACAGAGCCCTCCCACCAGCAGCTCTTCTCAGAATGTCCCGGCTTCTTCTGGAAGGCCGGCCTGGCTTGCTGTGCCAGGGCCACAGTTCTGGGCAGGACCCTGCCTGGGGCACAGCCTGGTGTAGATTCAGAGCCCTGCCCATCCCCTCTCGTGGGAGACCACGGGCGTCCCCCTACCTTTCTGAGCACACTGTAGCCTTCCAAATGTGGCCATAGTGCCAGCCATGATGTCACCCACACGGCACCCCACCCCATGCCAGTCCTGTCTCCTGCGGGTGGTGGTTGTCCTCAGCAATTACCCTCCACACCCCTGAATCACAGAAACTCCTGTGCTGCCTTCAGGGTGCTGAGGAGGGGACCTGCCAGACCTGCCAGGCCTGGCCTGGCTGGCGAGATGGGGAAGGGGGGGTCCCTGCCGCTTGGAGACAGCTGCTGTCCTCTGAATGGCCCCCACCTGCGGAGTGAGGAGCCATGCGGACTCCTAGGGTCTTGGGCCAGCCTGGAGGTTTGCAGGTGCTCCTCCCCGAAAGGCACGGAGGGCCCCAGGGCAGCTTGTGTCTGATGGGTCCCTGCTGTCCCCTTTCCCTGGCTCTTCAGGATCTGGTGGAACGAGACTGCAATGGGGACACGCCAAACCTGAGTTTCTACAGAAATGAGATCCGCTTCCTGCCCAATGGTAGGTGCCCCACAACCGCTGGCAGCCGGCACTTCCATCCTTGCCTGGCGGGGGTGGTCCACTGGGGCCTGGTTTGGGATGTCCCCCCCCGGGATTACCGGGACCACGGCTTTCAAATAGCGCCACAGTGCCCCCTGGAGGCGGCCAGAGGGACTCCAGGTCCCCCAGCCTGGGATCTCTGCAGAGGTGTTTGGGTCAGGGTGGGCTAAGTTTGCAAAGAGCCAGAGACTGAATATCGGCAGCTTTTCAGGCCACACGGTCTCTATCAAAACCACTGAGCTCCTCCACGACCTCATGAAAGCCACACATAAACCAAGGAGCTAAGGATGGTTTTTATATTTTTAAATAGTTGGAAAAAAATTAAAGTAGAGGCCGGGCCTGGTGGCTCATGCTTGTAGTCCCAGCACTTGGGGAGGCCGAGGCGGGTGGATCACACAGTCAGGAGTTCGAGACCAGCCTGGCCAATATGGCGAAACCCCGTCTCTACTAAAAATACAAAAAAAATTAGCCGGGTGTGGTAGTGTGCGCCTGTAGTCCCAGCTACTCAGGAGGCTGAAGCAGGAGAATTGCTTGAACCTGGGAGGTGGAGGTTGCAGTGAGCCGAGATGACGCCACTGTGCTCCAGCCTGGGCGACAGAGCGAGACTCCCTCTCAAAAAAAATAGAACAGTATTCTATGACTTTAATATTATAGGAAATTAAAATGTCGGTGTCAATAAAGTTTCATGGGCACATTCCACACCTGTTTGTGCATTTGTCATGGCTGCAACGTGAAACAAAGAGACTGGGTGGCTGCACAAAATACTGTCAGGCCCCCATCTCGGGAGACTGTGCCTGCCACATCACGGGGCTGGCTTCAGCTGGGGGCTTTGTTTGAGGACAGATTTCTGTGGCTGACAGGCCACCTTTTGCGGGAGGCGCTGAGGCCCCCTCCTATACAGACAGTTCCTGGTCAAGGACCACTGGTTCCCCCAGAGGGACCTTCCGGGCTCTCACTTGGGTTTGCCGCCAGCCAGCAGCAAGGGTCCAGTTCACAGATGGCAGCAGGGCAAGGGCTGTGCGTCGGAGGAGGGATGGGCAGCCCCGCTGAGCCTGGCACCCTGAAGAGCCTCAGGAGACAGGGACGAGGAGTAGCTTAGGGAAGCTGCTGGCAGCACTGCCTCCCTTTGTCCCCCCCACACACCCTGTCCTCCTGAGCGCGGGCAGGGTAGCTGCCACAGCTGACTTGTCCCCATGGGGCTCCCAGGCTGTTTCATTGAGGACATTCTTCAGAACTGGAGGGACAACTATGACCTCCTTGAGGACAATCACTCCTACATCCAGTGGTGAGTTGGGGAGAATGGGAGGATGGGCGGTGGGGGAGGCTTCGGGGGAGGGGTCCTCCCAGGCAGGAGCCTTCCCCATGCTGCTTCCTGGTGTGACTGAGCACTCCCTGTCCTTCCTGGAAGCTGGTGTCCATATGACACGAATGGACATTACTGGACATGCAAGAGCCACTGAGGGAAGGCTCAGGTCTGTCCCCAGTCTGTGGGCTCTTGGTGACCAGGGGGACAGGAAGGGCTGCACACAAGCTCCCTGAAACGAGAGGGGCGGGTCCTGCCTGCCAGAGGGGCAGCCTTGGTGCCAGGAGGCCTCTGTGAGCCTCAAGAGGTGGCCCCTGTGTCCCACTCAGCTGGGGCAGGATCCTGGCATAGTGCTGGGGTGAGCCGCGTGGCAGGCGTCTCGGGGATCCACACTGTAGCCTCCCAAACACAGCAAGCCCTACTTTGGGGACAGCTCTCTGGGCGTCCACAGGGAGCCTCTGCTGGTGTGCGATGTGTCACGAGTGACAGCGCAAGAGAGGGAAGACTTCCGTGAGGAGTAGAAAGGAAGGCCCTGGTCTGCCCCGGGTGGATGGCCGCAGGGCCCGTTGCTGTCTGAGTCACCTCCCCAGTGCTGCTGAGCATGCAGGCTGTGGCTTGTGGCCACACACCTCCTGTCCTGGGCCCTCGCCCGCTCACCTGAGCTCTCCCACCCGAGCTCTCCCACCCTTGCTCCTCTGCCTAGCCACTCCCTCCTAGAGTTGAGCCTGGGGGAGCCCAGAGAGGATGGGAGCTGCCCCGGGCTACACAGCAAGTACGTGCCTGAGGGCTGGAAGCAGCTCTCCTAACCCCTTGCCTGGGCATCTCTTCTCCTGCAGGCTGTTTCCTCTGCGAGAACCGGGAGTGAACTGGCATGCCAAGCCCCTCACGCTCAGGGAGGTCGAGGTGAGCCAGGCCTTGGCTGTGGCTGGAGGGGGAGATGGGGAGGCCTGGGCAAGCCACGCCTCTTCAGAGACAGGGTCACATCTGACAGCAGGCATTGAGTGCCCCCTCAGGGGCCCCTTGAAAGGCAGAGGTCCAGTATGATGACCGTCAGTATGATGACCTTCCCTCCCCAGTGGTCCTCGCCCCACCAGGCATCTAGAGAAACCTAATTTCCGAGGCTGTTTGTCCGCATGCGGGAGTCTGGGGCAGAGCCCCTGAGAGACCTGGAATAATGGCGGGATCTGCCTTTCTCACCACTGGTTTAGGCTGGAGTGGGGTCACCCAAGTCTGGAAGCTGCCCCTGAAGGATGCAGGGACTTAGAGAGCCAAGGGGCCCCTCCTGGCGCTTTCCCATGGCCAGCGACTTCCTCTCGGGGGAGGGCAGCAGCCTCGGGCCCTGGCAAGAGCTCGGAGCAGCTCAGAGGAGAGATGAAGACATGAATGTGTCTCTTGTCACTTTACCCTAAAAGTCTAAGTTCAGGCCAGGTGCAGTGGCTCACATTTGTAATCCCCACACTGTGGGAGGCTGAGGCGGGTGGATCACCTGAGGTCAGGAGTTTGAGACCAGCCTGACCAACGTGACAAAACCCCGTCTCTACTAAAAATACAAAAAAAAGGCCGGGCGCGGTGGCTCACGCCTGTAATCTCAGCACTTTGGGAGGCCGAGAAGGGTGGATCACCTGAGGTCGGCAGTTCAAGACCAGCCTGACCAACATGGAGAAACCCCGTCTCTACTAAAAATACAAAATTAGCCAGGCATGGTGGCACATGCCTGTAATCCCAGCTACTCGGGAGGCTGAGGCATGAGAATCGCTTGAACCCGGGAGGCGGAGGTTGCGGTGAGCTGAGATCGCGCCACTGCACTCCAGCCTGGGCAAAAAAGAGCGAAACTCTGTCTCAAAAAAAAAAAAAATACAAAAAAAAAATAGCCAGGTGTGGTGGCGGGCACCTGTAATCCCAGCTACCTGGGAGGCAGAGGTTGCAGTGACTGAGATTGCACCACTGCACTCCAGCCTGGGCAACAGAGCAAGACTCTGTCTCTAAATGTATGTATGTATGTATGTATGTATATCTGTCTGTCTGTCTAGTCCAGGCCTCTGAGTGAGTCGGGACCCAAGGCCACCCCCACACTCCCTGAGAGAACCGGGGCTTCAGGGATGGGCCTGAGCTCTCCAAGGGGGTCTTTTCCAGGTGTTTAAAAGCTCCCGGGAGATCCAGGAGAGGCTTGTCCGGGCCTACGAACTCATGCTGGGCTTCTACGGGATCCGGCTGGAGGACCGAGGCACAGGCACAGTGGGCCGAGCACAGAACTACCAGAAGCGCTTCCAGAACCTGAACTGGTGAGGCCCAGCTACTCCTGCCCACCCCCAGCCCCAGCACAGAACAGGGTCACGTCAGGTTCCGGGCAGGTCACAGAGCGCTGCCGCAGACACAGAACTCCAGGGCCGCTTGGGCAGTGGACCAAGGCCCTGAGCCCCTCCTTGCTGCCTGTCAAGCCAGGCGGTCCCTCCCTCGTAGGGTTGGTGAGAAGGTAAAGAATGCTGTACCTGCACCTGGGAGGTGGCAGTCCGCACAGAGAAGCAAGCAGGGGTGAGGGAGAGTCTGCAGCGGTACAGCCAGCTCTCACAGGGTGATCAAGGCCCCTGTACCCTGGAGGGGCCCCTGGTGGTTCTTGTCCAGCCAGCTCCTCCCCACCAGCGGGACTCGGGGTACAGCCACTCTCTAGGTGATGTGTCAGTATCCCCCCCCCCAACCCCATGTGTCTAGGGCCCACAGGCCATTTTCACGGGGACAGCGTGAGTCCTCCCCTGGGCCCAGGGAGGCAAATGGAAAGAAAGACTGGATCGTGGGCCAGGATGGGGAGACTCCCGTGGAGCTGGGTGGGAGTGCAGGCCAGGACAGGGTGCGGCCCAGCAGGAGGGGCCCCGGCCATTGACCTCTGCTGACCCGGATCTCCCACAGGCGCAGCCACAACAACCTCCGCATCACGCGCATCCTCAAGTCTCTGGGTGAGCTGGGCCTTGAGCACTTCCAGGCGCCGCTGGTCCGCTTCTTCCTGGAGGAGACGCTGGTGCGGCGGGAGCTGCCCGGCGTGCGGCAGAGTGCCCTGGACTACTTCATGTTCGCCGTGCGCTGCCGGAACCAGCGCCGCCAGCTGGTGCACTTCGCCTGGGAGCACTTCCGGCCCCGCTGCAAGTTTGTCTGGGGGCCCCCAGACAAGCTGCGGAGGTTCAAGCCCAGCTCTCTGCCCCGTCCGCTCGAGGGCACCAGGAAGGCGGAGGAAGAAGGAAGCCCCGGGGACCCCGACCACAAGGCCAGCACCCAGGGTCGGACCTGTGGGCCAGAGCACAGCAAGGGTAGGGACAGGGTGGACGAGGGGCCCCAGCCACGGAATGTGGAGCCCCAGGATGCGGGACCCCTGGAGAGGAGCCAGGGGGATGAGGCAGGGGGCCACGGGGAAGATGGGCCAGAGCCCCTAAGCCCCAAGGAGAGCAAGAAGAGGAAGCTGGAGCTGAGCCGGCGGGAGCAGCCCCCAACAGAGTCAGGCCCTCAGAGTGCCTCGGAGGTGGAGAAGATCGCTCTGAACTTGGAGGGGTGTGCCCTCAGCCAGGGCAGCCTCAGGACGGGGACCCAGGAAGTGGGGGGCCAGGACCCCGGGGAGGCCGTGCAGCCCTGCCCCCAACCCCTGGGAGCCAGGGTGGCTGACAAGGTGAGGAAGCGAAGGAAGGTGGATGAGCGTGCTGGGGACAGTGCTGTGGTAGCCAGTGATGGCGCCCAGACCTTGGCCCTTGCCGGGTGCCCTGCCCCATCGGGGTACCCCAAGGCTGGACACAGTGAGAACGGGGTTGAGGAGGACACAGAAGGTCGAACGGGGCCCAAAGAAGGTACCCCTGGGAGCCCATCGGAGACCCCAGGCCCCAGCCCAGCAGGACCTGCAGGGGACGAGCCAGCTGAGAGCCCGTCGGAGACCCCAGGCCCCAGCCCAGCAGGATCTGCAGGGGACGAGCCAGCTGAGAGCCTGTCGGAGACCCCAGGCCCCAGCCCGGCAGGACCTGCAGGGGACGAGCCGGCCAAGGCAGGGGAGGCAGCGGAGGTGCAGGACACAGAGGTGAAGCCTTCTGCCAAATCTGGGAAGCCTTAAGGAAAGGATTCCCCGATGGCGTGTTGGCTCTCCTGGCCCTGCTGCAGGGGCCAGGGCTTCCGGAGCTGCTGCGGGCTCCCCTCAGGCTCTGCTCCGTGACCCATGACCTGCAGTGGTGGCCACTGTAGCGGCCACCGGAAAGTGCGAGGCCCTCAGGGAAGGCCAAGGCCTGCAGAAGCTTCCTGGCCTGGCTGTGTCTTCCCCACCCAGCTCTCCCCCGCACCCCTGTCTTTGTAAATTGACCTTTCTCGGGTGGAGGGGGTTGGGGGCAGGGCTGCTTTTCTTAGTCTGGTGCCAAGCAAGGCCTTTTCTGAATAAACTCGTTTGACTTTGAGTCTTTGGTATGGACTGGGGTCCTGTTGGGTGGCTGGTAGGGCTGGTGTCACAGCTGCTGTCCCTCCAGGCTCCGGTGGCCTGGCCCGGCTACTGCCTCGCATTGCTCCACCAGGTGCCCATGGGGGCAGAGTGGTGGCACAGCCCTCCCCACACACCCACTTGGCCACAGTCCCCAGGTGTGCACAGGTGGGCAGGCTGCACCCTCTCAGAGCCTTTGAAGGTCAGACCAAGGTCCCTCGGCAGGCTTTGCCACCTGTTGAAGATGAGTCTGGGGATTCCCCTGGGGTTGGCTGGGGGCAGTGCTTGTGCATGGTGGGGGTATAGACGAGGCCTTTCTGCCTGCTGTGATCTAGGATGCGATGCTGTGCCTCGGGCAGGCTTGACAGTACTCTCTGTCGGGCTCCTTGGCTCCCTCAGGTCTGGTGAAGCCAGGTGTGCCCCCCGGGCAGCCTCTCCCTGCAGTCTGGTCTTGTCACCCTGGGCCAGGACCCCCACCCTTCCCGGTTCACCTACATTTCTACATCAGCGGGGTAAGGAGCTTTTGTGGGGCCTCAGAGGAGGGGCCGGACACTTGTCTTTGCTCAGTGAAGGACAAGGCAGACCCAGGGCACCCCTGGGTGGGAGGATTAAAGCTGTAGACCCTGGTACCACTTCAGGGAAAATGCCCAGGTCCCATCTGGTGGCACCGGATACACAAGCCAGCAGTCACTGGGAGGAGACACCCCAGGTTCAATAATCCCCCAGAGCTGGGTGGGGAAGCTGTGGGACTCCTGGTGCCTCAACTCACGTGTGGCTCAGTGAGGGGATTCCTGCCATGGAGGGAAACCGAGGCAGAGAGGGGGACATAGGGCTAGAAATGCAGTCACTGGGGCAGCACCCAGCAGATCCAGCGTCCCTGGTTCAGGCCGTTGTGGGGCTGGAGTCGGTGGAAATCAGCACCTGAAGTGAGGAGCCCCTGTTGGAGCAGCCCTGGGGGCCGGTGCCTGGTGGTGGGCGCCTGGGGACAGCAGACAGTCCTGGCCAGCCAACCCGGGCTGCAGGGAGAGTGATGACCTACAACGGGCGGGCAGCAGGAGGCTCTGTGCCACTCAAAGGTGAGCCGGGGGAGGCTGAGCTCTGGCAGCGTCCACCCTCTGCCTAGGATCTGCCTGGAGCTGGGGGTGGTTTTTTGAGGGACTTGAAGGTGGTTCAGGGGGACATCAAGTAGGTGTCCCAGGTGTGAGGCGGCTCCCCTGGCCTGAGGTGAAGGCCAGCTGTTTTGTCTCATTTGGATCAGATAGCAATTCTTGCTGACCGCATGCTGGGCATCGTGGGGATAGGCAGAGTGGGGTGTGGGGCCAGGGACCAGGGGAGAGTCACTGAGGAGGGGGCTGGCCACAGGGTCATCTTGCCAGGTGGAACTGGTAGGGAGGACTCCTCCTGTCCCCCAGACCCTGGGCTTGGGGTGGGGCTGCTGCTAGGAGCCCCTGAGCCCCCCCTGCTGTCTGGGCTGACCTGCTCCACCCACCCCTCCCCCTTGTCAAAAGCCCTGTTAGGAAGCTCTCTGCCAGGACGACTTGGACTCCTCAGGAGGGTGAGCCTTTCCAGCTCCTCCCGCCTTGCCTGATGGAATTCACACCCCGCCCCCAGTCACCGCTCTCCCCCAGCAGTGAAGGGAGACTCTCCCTCCACTCACTTCACCTCGGGAGAGATTAGAGCGACACTTTATGATTTTGAGACAGGGCCTCACTGTCTTGCCCAGGCAGGAGTGCAGTGGTGCCATCTTGGCTCACTGCAGCCCCGACCTTACGGGCTAAAGCGATCCTCTTGCCTCAGCCTCCTGTGTAGCTGGGCCTACAGGTGAGCACCACCATGCCCAGCCGATGTTTTAATTTTTGGTAGAGATGAGGCCTCCCTCTGTCACCCAGGCTGACTGCGTCCGTCGGGAGTGCCGCACTCCTGCTGAGCCGTTTTGCGCCCACTCCCCTCTCATCCCCTCCTGCCCTTGCTAACTCACAGCATGGCAACAGTCATGAGCCCACCTGCCCAACGGAAGCTCCTGCAGCCTCCTCCAACCCCCAGGGCAGCCTTTCCCGGGGACTTCTCAAGACTCCTGGGGGAGGGACTGCCATTCTGCGCCTTCATCGACCCTACAGGCAACTGGAACGTTTGAGTCCCCTAGGGCAGCGACTGCCCTGGCAGCCTGAGACAGACCTTGGCCGGGCTTGGCGACCCCCGAGCTTGTAGGAGATGGACATGGCCAGCACCGCCTTCAGGTTCCTGCTCAGGACACAGTTCCCTCAGGCCCGGGATCTGGGGGAGGCATCCTTCCCCTGGGCCAGGGTCATCGTTTTGCGCTCGCTCCCGGGAGTCTGGGGTTGGAGTCTTGTCTTAGCCAGTGGCAGCTGACGTGGCCTGACCACCCGGCCTGTCCAGGTCCACGGGTGACGGACCGCGGTGGGGGTGCTCCCAGCCCAGCAGGCAGCCCTGGACAGCGACCCCCGAGCAGGAACCAGGGCTGCAGTGGGCACTGACCCGGCCCTGGTACCGAGGATTCACCCTCCCCCGGGTCTTCCTGGGCCTTGGGCCGCCTGGGTCCGCTCCAGCGCCTGGGGAGGGGTCTGCGGCTTCGGAAACTCGCGGGTCCCCCCTGCCCCTTCCTGAAGGGAGCCCTTCAGCGCCGCAGGCTTCCTCCCCCACACTTGGGTTGAAGAGCAAGGGGAGAAAAGAGCGTCTTTCTCTCTTGCTCAAAGCTGCGTGTGTGCAACGCGCCAGTCCCAGGATAATTTTAACTCGCGGCCGGAGAGAACGCGGCGCCGCCCGGCGTCTTTTTTTTTTTTTCACCCTGGCGGGCTGGGCTGCGGCGCGGGGCGGGTAGAAGCCCCCCCGCCAGGTGGGCCCGGCTGAATGGGGGGCTTGTGCAGGCGGGGGCGGGGAAGGGGAAGGGGAAGGGGAAGGGGCCGCCCACCTCGCGCCCCGCCCGCCCGCCCGCCGCCAGCCCCGACGCCGCCGCAGTTCAGACTCCGCGCAGCCATGGCCCGGCCGCCCGCGCTCGCCCCGCTGCTGCTCCTGCTCCTGCTCGGGGAGCTCCTGGCGGCCGCCGGGGCGCAGGTGAGCGCGAGCTCCGGGCTCTGACGCTGGACGTGGAGCCGCGCGGCCCAGGGAGGGCCCCAGCCCCGAACCCGCCACTCCGGGGTGCCCGGCGCAGCCTCGACGCCCCCAGCCCGTGTCGCCGTCGGGGCGCGGAGTCGCCAGAGCCTCGGGATGAACCTCGACCGACCGCGTCCTCGATGGGTCCTCGCTGGCCCTGGTCGGCCGGCGCCGCCGCCTCTGCTGGGAGCACAAGGAGGCCTTTGTTCCCGCGGCCCGAGGGAGGCGGGGGACACACTGCCCGGGGGCGCCTGGCTCCGCCCGAGGCTTTGGGGCTCACGGAGGAGAGCAGGCCCCGGAGCCGCTCGGGACCTCGGAGGAGGGAACGCCGGGTCAGGCCCACCGAGGCACCTGCGCTCCTTAATGAGTTTTCTCCGTTTCAGAAAGTGGGACTCCCAGGCCCTCCAGGCCCCCCAGGGCCGCCGGGGAAGCCCGGCCAGGACGGCATTGATGTGAGTTTGGGGCTGGGGAGGGCCCGGAGCGCTCTGGGGTTCTGACTCTGGCCCCCACCTCCCTGAGCTCCCCAGCCTGATGGAGAGAAAACCAGGCCCCACCTCCCAGAGCCAGGGTGACATCAGGGGGCAGCCAGAGCCTTCACGGGATGGAGGTGGCCCTGCGGGGATTGCTGGTGGGTAGGGGTGGAGGGTGTCACGTGGTGGCCCCCGACCCAGAATGCCGGCACTGAGCTGTGTGGCTCTGGGTCCCCTGAGGGGCCTGGGCCCCTGTGTTCTGGGTTCTGGCCCCTGGGGCTGAAGTGGGGAGGGGCACGTCCCTCGGGTGGATGGGGGCCGGGGGTCTTATTGGAGGTTGCTGGGCTCTGGAGCCAGCCATGGAGGGGGCTCAGGGGCCGATTCGGTCCCAGAGATGATGTCCCTCACGGGTATCTCAGGCCTGGTGTGCACCAAGCAGCAGGAGGGGCAGCTGAAATTCTACAGCTGTGTGTCTCTCGGAGGGACCGTCTGGGGTGAACCTCCCCATGTGACCACCACCGGGGCGGGGGTCCCCTCAGGGCCTGTGCTCGCTGTGTGGTTCCCCATGGAGGGCTGTGGAGGGCTGCACCAAGAGCCCCCCGTGACCCACCCTCTGCCCCCCGCCCAGCTCGGCCTCAATGGCCACAGCCTCCTTCCCCGGCCACAGGGCTGTGCTCAGGACAGGCATGTGGACCTGAACCCCCAGGGCCCACGGCCCTGGCCTCCCTAGGCTCCTCCTGGGCCAGATACCTGGACCCCAGGGCTCCCACCTGAAGCCTGGTCTTGACATCTCAGTTAAAGACCCGGTGGTCGTCAACAGGGTGGGGAGCTGGGGGATCTTCCTGGAGACTGTGGGGAAGCTGCCCTTAGCAGCAGATGGAACAGAGAGGCCTCCCAGCCCCCAGGCCTTCTTCCTAAAGCCCCAGGCCATGGAGGGAGGGGGATTAGTGATGCATCCCCAGGCCATGGAGGGAGGGGGTTACTGATGCATTCCCATCATTCCTGGGAGTTGCGTCCCACACCTGCAAAGTGGTTCCCAAATGCCCTGTGGCTGCAAGCGCTGAGCCCCTCTCTCCAGGTCACCCCTTTGCCTATTGCTGCCCCACACATGGGAGGGTGCCCCCTAGGTATGGATCGGAGGCTCAGGGACGCCTTTTGTCTGCTTGAGCTGGGCCTCCAGGGCTGAATTGGAGGCCAGTGCTGCTCTTTTCCCTGAGGCGGGGTTCTTGGGGGACCTCTGATTTTCAGGGTTACATGTGGGTATCTTTCCTCACAGGGCGAAACTGGACCTCCAGGTCTGCCTGGGCCCCCGGTGAGTATCCCTGGCTGGGGAGACAATCTTTTTCTAGTCTAGAGAGAAAGAGGGGACTCGGAACAGAGGGGTCATTGATGTCCTGTCGCATCCTGCCGGAGCCCGGGTTGCCTAAGGGGAGGCCTCAGAGGGCCCAGAGCAGGCGCGGAGCCAGCGGGGCGGGAGGGGAGTGTGTGGGCTCAGCCTCTGCATGTTCTAGGCAGGGCCTGACTTTGAGCTTTCTTTGGACCAGTGCCAGGCAGGCCAGGGCCGGGGCTGGTACAGCCCTTCAGGTGCCCCAGGCGCAAGGTCGCATGGAGCCCTCCCACCTTCTCCAGCCCCAGGGATTGAGGGTCCTGGGGCTCAGAGTCCTGTCTGGCCCACTGGGGGTCCAACAGAGATGCCTGCTGGCCCTTAGCCAGGGAGGCTGAGGTGACCAGATGAAGATCTTACAGATGCCACTGAGGGATGAGGCAGGCAGCCTTCCTGGGCCAGCAAGGTGTGGGCAAGCAGGACACGCGTGCCCCAGCTGAGCTGGGTCTGCCAGACGGCAGGGAGGACCCAGGTGGGGGGGAATTGGAAAGCATTTTGCTTCCTTGCTGAAGGCCTGGGCTCGGAGCCAGACCCCGCCCTCACATCGCTGCCCTTTCCTCCTGCACAGGGACCAAAGGGGGCCCCAGGAAAGCCGGGGAAATCAGGAGAGGCCGGGCTGCCGGGACTGCCGGGTGTGGACGTGAGTGCGCCTGCCCCGCCCCCCATGCCCCGCTCCCCGCTCCAAAGCTCTGGAGGAGTCCAGCCTTAATTGCTGTTGTCCAGCTGGGCCTGCCGAGGCGGGAAGCCCAGTCCTGAGAGAAGTCTCCAGCAGTCCCCAACAGGGGTCCTTTGGCCTTCGTCCCAGACGCCACTAGCATCTGGCAGAGGACAGAGCCAGCCCAGTGGAGTCGGAAGTCCCGCCAGCCTTCTCTTGTCCAGGAACGAGTGCCCATTGTCAGGCCCCTCTGCTCACTGCTGCCCGGGCCCCTGTGAGCCCCAGGCTGGCCTCGCTCAGTCGTCATGGGCTCCAGGCCTGGCCCCAGGGCCACTGGAGCTTTATTCGGGAAGCCAGGCCTGAGAAGTGAGCTGTCCAGTCCTACTGGGTTGGTCCCCGAGGCCTGACTACAGCAGGCGCCTCCGTTGCTGGCTTCCTGCTGGCTGCCCCCCTCCTCCCAGACCCTCTGGGCACAGCAGGTAGACAATGGACAGGGCCAAGAGAGGAGGCTGCCAACCTAAGGGTCTTCTGTGCCTCTCTGGACTCACCAAGGGAAGGGTCCATGCTTCCATTTTTGCCTGGGAGTGGCATGTGCTTCCCATGTGGCCCCTCAAACTCACCCTCTGCCTCTTTCCCCAGGGTCTGACTGGGCGAGATGGACCCCCTGGACCCAAGGGTGCCCCTGGGGAACGGGTAAGTGCCTGCGCCAAACCCAGTGGCTTCAGTTCAGAAGTGAAGTCCCCCGGCCACCTCTGGCTGTTCTGTGTCCACAAGGCCAAGGAGCTGGTAGTTCCAAGGACAGCTGCCCTGCCCGTGCCTGGGGTGGAGGGGCAGAAGGGCAGGGTGCCACGTGGCCAGTCCCCTGTGCCTGCCTCCCTGCCCCACCCCCACATATGGTCAGAGTTGTCCTGGTATCCAGACCATGGCAGGGAGAAGAGGGATGGTTTGCGGGAACCCACCCCAGGTGCCTCCTCAGAATGTCCCTGCAGCCCCCAGAGCCCTGGGCGGACCACCACCAGGCGGACCACCACCAGGGACCCCGGGCACGCAGCCTGCGGAGTCCCCTGTGCCTGCCTGCTGGACACTGAATCCTTTACCCTAACTGAGCGGCGCCACCGCCCAAGGGTGCCTTTCTCCCCTCGTGGCTTCTGAGTACAAAACCGAAACCAGCATTCTCTCTTCGGCCCTCATAAGACGTGGCAGTCAGCCAGCCGGGTGCCACTGACCCCAGACTCAAAGCATCACAGAGGGCAGGAAGGCTGCGCTGGGGACACAAGGACACAGCCCTGCCCGTGGGCCCCTTGGGAGCTCGTCAGGCATGAGGCGGATTCTGAGCTGAAAACAGGAGGGAAACAGTAGCTGCTGGCGGCCGAGTCCGTGGTGCCCGGGGGTGTGGGGTGGTGCCCGGGGGTGTGGGGTGGTGCCCGGGGGTGTGGGGTGGGCTCGTCTCCAGGCTTTCAGGAGGGCCCTCCAGCCTCAGAGCAGGGCCCGTGTGAGCCGTCCAGCGAATGAGACATTTCAAGCAGCAGGGCCCAGACAGGGCCCAGAGTTTGGAGAGCAGACGGGACCTGGCTGCCCAAGGCTCTGGGGACTTGCTGACGTGGGCGGGGGCTGAGGATTCAGCAGGCTCCGTGGGTGGGTTATCGGGAGGGCTTCCTGGTGGAGACAGGCACCTGGGGTCACTTCTGTGCATCTCAGACCTGCCCCAGGTCGCGCCTTCGCCTTTCTGTAGCAGGCACTGGGACTCTGGTGCCATCTGTCTCCAGCAGCTCCCCAGGACGGCAAAGACCCTCCAGGTCGAGGGCTCAGAGGCCCTGCCCCTCTGTGGAGTGGGGACTTGGGCCCTGTTGCCCTGGGAGCTGGAGCTGTGGGTCTCACTTCAGCGGGAGGGGATTGGGTTTGCAAATAGAGGCCCAGCCCAACCTAGACGCCTGCTTTCCTCCCACAGGGAAGTCTGGGACCCCCGGGGCCGCCCGGGCTGGGGGTGAGTATGGAGTGTGGTCCTCTCCTCTCTATGGAGTTTGGGGAACTGGAGAGTCTGGTCTAAATGGCATCCAGGAATCGCAGGGGCCATCCCTGGCCCTCTCCTCTGCCACCCTTCTGCAGCCTCTCCGGAGGCTGGTGCCTGGACAGGGTCTTGGAGCCCTCTCTGGGCTGGGACCAGATGCCCATGCTTGGAACCGCCCTTTCCCCGGGACCCACCTGAACCATCTTAGGGAGGGGTGAGGCGCAGCCCGTCTTGTGCCCAGCAGGCTCTGACCCCATGTTTGGCTTTGCAGGGCAAAGGCCTCCCTGGACCCCCCGTGAGTACTGACAACCCTTGGGGCCCTGAGCAAGCATGCAAGTACCCAGAGCCTGCCAGGCTGGGATGTCCCAAACCGTGCCTGGGTGTGGGGCTTCTCAGGGGCAGTGATCTGACCACCCCATACCTGGAGCCCCCCTCCCTTCGGAGGCGGCACACCGACCCTGGGTGGGGATCCTCGGGGCGCCCGGGTGCAGACCTCCTCACCTCTCTTTACCTCCCTCCAGGGAGAGGCAGGAGTGAGCGGCCCCCCAGGTGGGATCGGCCTCCGCGGCCCCCCGGTGAGTGGCTGTCCCAGACCCTCTTAGAGTGTGCTCACCTGTGGCCTCCACCCCCAGACTCAACAGCCAGGGACCCTCTTCCCCTCTCCCCTTTCCCTTTCTCCCCCACCCCTACCTTGGTAGGTGTTGGTAGAAGCCCTGGCCAATGATCCAGACCCGACCCCAGGACGCAGACACCAGCAGAGGCCGTGGGAGTGGGGGCTGGCGGGAGCCGGGCGTGTCCACCTCCCTGGGAGAAGCCGGGCACCTCACTTAGGTGGGGGCTGGTCCCACTCTAAGTCATACCACTCTAAGACATACCCCCTCCCCAGGGACCGTCTGGACTCCCCGGCCTCCCTGGCCCCCCGGGACCTCCCGGACCCCCTGTAAGTACTGGGCAGAGGCTCTAAGAAGTGCTGGGCATGGACTAGAGCACCGGGTTGGGCCCTCCCCCTTCCCCCTTCCCCCTTCCCCCTTCCCCCTTCCCCCTTCCCCCTTCCCACTCCCCAGGCTCCATGCCCTCTGAGATCTCCTAACCCTAACTTGGCCACTCCTAGGAACAGTCAGTGGTGGGGGCAGTGGCTGTGGCTAGGCCAGCCAACTTGGGGATGATCAGGGCTCAGGTCCCCAAGGCCACCCTGCCCCAAGGACAGGTGGATTCTGTCATTGTCACATGCCCTGTGGGTGGGCCAGCAGCACCCAGCACTGGCCACTTGGGGGACGGGATGAAGGGTCTCCAAGTCCCCTGGTGGATGGGGAAGGTTGTGGTCTGTCAGAGAGTGGGTGGGTAGGTTGGGTGGGTGCAGGTGGACGGGGAGGGCAGGAGAATGTCAGCTGTCTCTTTGTGTCTTAGGGACACCCAGGAGTCCTCCCTGAAGGCGCCACTGACCTTCAGGTAGGCACTTGCAGCCATATGTGAAGGGCGCTGGGAGGTGCCTACCTTGGGGGGCGGGGTCTGGCCTGGAGAGGGACTCGTCCATCCTGGCAAGAAGGCAGGGCGCGAGCACTCCCTGGGGACGGGAGCTCAGTGCAGACAGCTCAGACACAACCTGGCAGAGAGCCTGGCTGGGACCTCCCCCTCCCGCTTCCTGCCCTCCTCGCCACCACCTAGACCTGCACTGTCCCTCACGAAGCCACCAGGGCGTGGAGCTGTGCAAATGTAATGAATCACAATCATGTCACAGAGCCATCGAGCTCCCCTGCGTCATCCGCAGAGGGCACCTTTGGCCACAGATGGCGACAGAATAGTCCCTCGCTGCATTCGGGACTGGAGTCTGGGGCCCACCTTTATCTTGATCTTTGAGCCATGTCAATCACCCGAAAAGAAAACAGGCTCAGGCCAGGCACAGTGGCTTACGCCTGTAATCCCAGCACTTTGGGAGGCTAAGACAGGAGGATTACTTCAGCTCAGGAGTTTGAGACCAGCCTGGGCAACATAGTGAGATCTTTGTGTCTACAAAAAATTTTTAAAGTAGCCAGACGTGGTGGCATGCCTGTTGTCCTAGCTATTTAGGTGGCTGTGGTGGGAGGATCACTTGAGCCCAGGAGGCAGAGGTTGCAGTGTGCTGTGATCAAGCCACTGCACTCCAGCCTGAGCAACCAAGCTAACCCCTGTCTCAAAAAAAAAAAAAAAAAAAAAATGAAGAGGAAAGAAAATGGGCTTGGGAGGCCACGGATCCATCTCTCTTCTGTTTGGCCGTCTGCGGTGGCAGTCAGTGACTCGTTTCCATAGAGAGGTTTGATAGTTTTGAAGGGAAAAGCTCGGCCCACTCCGACCTGGCCACCGGTGGCTGTCTACCAGCCTCTCTCCTCACCCCACCCCGGGGCCCGGGTGCCTGGCCAGCCTGTGTCTCAGAAGGGAGGCTTTAGGGAACCTTCCAGAATGTGGTGTGTGATTGGGCCCTGACCATGGGATGAGTGGGGCGGGGGCTGAAGATACGGGTCTGAACCCTTGGCCCAGCCTGCCCATTGCAGCTGTGGGATAATCTAGAAGCAGCCCTGGGTTTCCTGAGCATCAGGCCTGTTGCCTGGGCTCACGGTGTCCCTCCTAAAAGCCCCGTGCCAAGCACGTTCCTTTGCTCAGGACGGCCCCCGACCTAAGGCTGCTGCAAGGCCCCCTGCAGAGCCAACTGCCCGTGCTGTGCTGAATGGCTGCTTTGAAACCCAGTGTCTGCCGTGGGGCTGAGAAATCCGAGCCGGCTGCTCTATGCAGCCTCCGCTGCGCTTGGCCAGTGCTGAAGGAGACCCTGTCTGTGTCCTGTCCTGGTGCTGTCACCGGGGCGGAGTGGCCTCCTGGGGTCCCGTCACCCGTGCGGAGTGGCCTCCTGGGGTCCCGTCACCCGTGCGGAGTGGCCTCCTGCGGTCCCATCACTGGGGCAGAGTGGCCTCCTGGGGTCCCGTCACCCGTGCGGAGTGGCCTCCTGGGGTCCCGTGGGTGCTGACCTCTGCGTCACAGGGTCCTGCTCTGTTTGGCTGGGAGGGGTCTGACTGCTCTGTTTTCCGACAGTGCCCAAGTATCTGCCCACCAGGTCCCCCAGGGCCCCCTGGAATGCCGGGGTTCAAGGTGAGTCACTGGGACCCAAGCACTGCCCTATGCTGGGCAGGAGGTGGCCGGGCTCCCATGGGGCTTGGGGGTGGCAGGTCCAGAAAGTTGGGCCCTGGTTCCAGGGTTGCCCCAGGAAGAAAGCCATTCCAGCCTCCCTGTCCCGCCTTCAGCACCCCAGTGACAAGCTGATGTGGCCAGGCTGGGACTGGTAATGGGCGTCAGAGAGACTGTGGGGGAGAGCTAGCCTCAAGCCCCCACCCCCCCAGCCCTGGCCCGCTCCTGACCGCAGAGCGCCCTCAGGTGGGTCCCAGCACCTCTCAGGCCTCGGTTTCCCCGTGAGGGCCCAGGCCCACAGTCCTGTACTGCCGTGTGGCGGGCCCTGGGCTGACTGACCCTGCAGGCCTCACTTCAGTGTTGCCAGGGAGGGGGTGTCGGGGAGTTGGGGGGGCAGTGACCCCATGTTTGCTTTCAGGGACCCACTGGCTACAAAGGCGAGCAGGGGGAAGTCGGCAAGGACGGCGAAAAGGTAAAGCTGCCGCACAGCAGCTGGGGAGGGGCTGGGGCCTGGGGGCTGGGCTCGGGTGGGAGGGAGGGGCTGTCTCATGGGTGTGCCTGCGCTGGCACCTGCTGTGCCCATCTTCTGGGGGCCTGGCTGGCCTGGCTGTGGAAGCTCTCCCTGGTTTGTGTGTGTAGCCGGGCAAGGGGCATCTGTGAGGATGACTGGCTTTAGCCTGTAGCCTCCCCTCACCTGTGGCTGCTGCCCATGGAGGGTGTCCATCGTCACCTGCAGGCCGGGGGACGGGGTCTGGGATGGCCTTTAGCATGGCTGGAGTGATCAGATGAGGACACCCAGGTGCACATCAGAGGGGTCCCTGCTTGGCCATGAGGAGGGGCCTGGACAGGGCTGAAGGGTCTTATGGGAACAGTGGCCACGGACCCAGCCCCCGCAGGGCGAGGCCACTGAGACTCGCAGGACTGCTCTGGAGCTGTGCGCAAGTGACCCCTTCGCAGAGCCTCCAAGGCCCAGCTGTGAAGGGGGCAACGCCCCCAGCTGCTTGGACTTGAGTAGGGTGACTAGAGGCACCGAACGGTGCAAGGAGAGCCAGACTGGGCCACTGACCACCCTGTCCCCTCTGTTTCAGGGCGACCCTGGCCCCCCTGGGCCCGCCGGCCTCCCAGGCAGCGTGGGGCTGCAGGTGAGGCTAGGAAGGGGTAAGGATGGTGGGATGGGAACTGGCCGTCTCGGGCTGGGGAGTGTTTGGCCAATACCCAGGCACAGGAGTTCGACCTGGCTGGGGGTCTCACCTCTGCCAAGGCTGCTGATCTCAAGGCTGGTGCCCCCTACCTCTGGGGGACCTGAGCTGAGGCTGAGGGCTCATGGAAGACACCAGGGCTCCCAGGGGTACCCTGAGGGCCGAGGCCCTGTGTGCTCCCCGGGGTGGAGGTGAAGCCCTAGTCTCTGCATCTGTGCCTCTCTCCCGCAGGGCCCGCGGGGATTACAAGGACTGCCAGGGCCACTCGGGCCCCCTGGGGACAGGGTAAGTCCTGCAGCCCCTAGTGGGGGCCGGCCAGGTGGCTGGGGGCCTGGTTGTCCACACCTCCAGATTTCAGATGGGCCCCGTGAGTGACGCTGTGAAGCAGCCGGCACCCTGGCTCTGGCCGTCGCCGCTGTGGTGCAGGCCTTGCTCTGGGCCCCAGTTCTCGCGTGTGCCTGGGCTGACAGTCAGCAATCACGGACACCCACACGCGGTCCCAGACTGCTGTGAGGGCTGTTGTGGCTCAGGCCAGAGCAAGGGGCAGGAGGGATTTGGAGACGACCATGTGGCATCTTGGGGGAACTTGCTGGGGAGCCCTAGAGGAAGGGCTGCTTGTGTCTGGGCCTCCCCTGAGGGAGCACTGGGGGGATGCCAGCCAGGCCTCAGACAAGAGGACCCCAGATCCCCTCTCTCTGCAGGGTCCCATCGGGTTCCGAGGGCCGCCTGGGATCCCAGGAGCGCCTGGGAAAGCGGTACGTGCGTCAGTGGACGGTGGGTCCCATGCCTCGTGGCCTCTCTCCCCTTTCCCTCTGCTCCTCTCAGATGCCCCCAGCCCCACTGGGGCCCCCCTCCTGTGGCTGAGCTGTTCCCTGGACACCCTGGGAGGGCTTGTGGCATGAGTAGGGGGTGCTTACCAATGGAATCCATTCTTCGTGGGACATTCACCTCCTTTCTGGTTCTGGATGTGGAACGAGAGGTCACCATTGTCCCTGTGGCACCTCCGGCCATCTCTGACCACTCCTGGAGGGCTGTCCCCTGCCCGGGCCTGGAGGGGCCCCCATCCCACTCTCTGACCATCTCCGTGGTGTTAACTCTGTCCCTGTCCCACCTTATTATTTCCAGGGTGACCGAGGCGAGAGGGGCCCAGAAGGGTTCCGTGGCCCCAAGGGTGACCTCGTAAGTGAGAGGGAACTTGGTTCCCTGGGTCCTTATGTGGAAGAACCCAATTTCCCTCCTGACTCGTGCTGGGGAGGGGGACACACTTGGGAGTGAGACTGTGAGGGGCCACCCTGGGTGGGCCTGGGGGTGCGTGGGGGTGAGCCTGGCCCTGGAGGGCCCCAGCTCTCTCCCTGGCCCCAGCTGTTCTCCCAGAGCCACATGGGAGCTCTGTGGCCCCTGCAGAGCAGCCAGCGGGCCGGGTAGAGGGATCAGGTTTCAGGGCTTGGATCCTGCCCCAGAGAAACGGCTCTTGGGTTGAGCAAGTGAACATAAGGAAAGTCCAGAGACAGTCAAGCGTTCCAGGAGTGGAACTGAAGTGACCGTCCCCAGACTGGTCAGCCTCCACACCTCCCTCGACCGAGCCCTCGCAGCCGGAGCAGCAGGGAGCCACCGTGCCGTGCTGCAGCACCCATGGATTCAAACACAGTTTTCTCCGAGCACCCACAGGCCGCAGGGTGGTGGTCAGGGGTGGCCCCTGCCACTGCCCTCCACAGCTCGTTGGTGTCCCCGAGCAGCTGGCCGGGGAATGCGTGAGGCCATCTGGGAAGAGACTGACACTGCCTCTGTCACTTGTGTGTCCTCTAGGGCAGACCTGGTCCCAAGGGAATCCCCGGAGTGGCCGGGCCAAGTGGGGAGCCGGTAAGTGCATGTGGCTACTCCCCCGAGAATGCTCCTCCCCTGGGTGCTGGCTACGTACAGGCAGAGGCCGCATTCAGAAGAGCTGGAGCTCAGTGCCCTCTGCTGTGGCCATCTTGAAATCCGGGTTAATGGTTTAACAGCCCCACTGCCCTGCACATTTCTCTTTTGCCCAGAGCCTCACGAGTGTGCAGGAGTAGGGGCCTCAGGCTGGGTTTGCCTGCATGGAGGACACGGGAAGTAAGGGTGGGTGGGCAGCACCGCTGGGCAGAGGTGGCCACTCCTGGGGTCCCAGGCACCCGTGCAGGCACCTTCCCTCCTGCTGTGTGCCCACCCTCAGCCCAGACTGGAGCTCCCGTCCAGCCCCTCGTGTTGCCTCTGCCCTTGGAGCGGTGCCCTCTCTTGGGACACCCAGCACTTGGCTGTGTCCTGATTCCAAAACCAGTCCAGGGTGGACGAGGCAGGCCTGGCCTGAGTCCTGGCTCCCAAGCCTCAGTTTTCCCCCCGTAAAATGGGCCAGAAGCAAACTTCCCTTAGGGCACCATGATGTGCCTCGTGGACAAGGCCTCGGGCGTCCGCGCGGCTTCAGCACCACCTCTGCCACCCACCGCACCCCTCGCCTGTGTGGTCACCGAGGCAGCACTGGTTGCCACAGGCCACCTCGATCATGAAACCAGACAACTGCCAGGGTTTGGGGGCAGACACAGTGTTAGGTTGATGGGGAAGGAGGCTGCCCCCAGGGCGGGACTGTAGAGGAAGGGAGCGGGGGCCGCCTGCCCAACGGACCTTACGCATCCCTTGTCCCCAGGGCATGCCGGGCAAGGACGGTCAGAATGGTGTGCCAGGACTCGATGGCCAGAAGGTTGGCATGGGGCTCAGGGTGTGATGAGAGGGAGGGGCTGGAGGGGAGTTCAGCCTTCTGAGGCCTCAGCCTCCCCTTCCCCACCCCAATCTCTGTCCTCACAGGGAGAGGCTGGTCGTAGCGGTGCTCCGGGAGAGAAGGGCCCCAACGGGCTGCCGGTGAGTGCCTGGTGGGTGGGGCCAGCCTGGGGTGCCACAGCTTCTGCCTGCCCAGGGGCCCCTGTCGGGCTGGGTGGGTTGGTCGCTGTAGGGCTGGCTCCCTGTGAGGGGTTCTGGGGCCTGTGTCCATCAGGGCCTGGCACAACCCCTGGCTCCCAGCGGGTGCTGTGCCCGGTGGGTTGCCTGTGTGTGCGCATATGTGTACTTATTCATATGTACGTGGGACATGTGTGAACACGTGTATGGCCATCCCTGGATGCCGTGCGGTCATCACCCCCAGGGGCCCGGAGTAGGGGCTCCTGCATCCAAGGCCAGGGAAGCTCTCAAAGCCGCACGTAAGGTCGACAAGGCTGGGAGAAGTCAGCCCTGCCCTTTGGGTGCACTCACTCTGGCCCCTGCACCCTGCCTGTGTGCACATTGCCTTGACGAGCAGCCCTGACCTCAAGCTCTCTCCTGGCAGGGACTCCCCGGACGAGCAGGGTCCAAAGGCGAGAAGGGAGAAAGGGTATGTGGCTGCAGCCGCTTTCTCTCTGCAAAGGGAGGCGAGGGGACGGGAGGTGAGGGGATGGGAGGCGAGGGGCCGGGAGGCCAGTGACCCGGCCCAGATGCAGGTGTAGGCAGGCACTCACAGCTTTCCTTTCTCTGCAGGGCAGAGCTGGGGAGCTGGGTGAGGCTGGCCCCTCGGGAGAGCCAGGCGTCCCTGTGAGTATCTGCGGCGCCCCAGACCCCACCCCATCTTGCATGTGTGCAGGCCCTGCCCTCACACCCTCCTTCCCTTCCCTGTAGGGAGATGCTGGCATGCCTGGGGAGCGTGGTGAGGCTGGCCACCGGGGCTCAGCGGTGAGTGCAGGGATGTGGCCCTGGGTCGGGGGTTAGCACTGAGCCGTTGGCACGTGGGCCCAGTTTCTGAGCAGGCCGGGGTGGCATTTGGTTGCCTTGATGAGCCAGGCTCACAAAAGCCGAGGATGCTGGGAGGTGTGGGGCCCTGCCTTCTTGTCCCTCGCCCACTGGGAGATGGTCCAGGCCAGGCCGGAGCTGCCCTGTTTTCAAGCCCTCTATGCTGAGCCTAGCCTTGTGCCCCTGTAGACTGAGATGACAGCACGAGCCACAGGACCCTGGTCGGGGGAGCCATGGGCATGGGTGTCTGGCCCCGAGTCTGACCTGACAAATTGGGTCCAGGGCATGCCTGCGTTCTGAGACCCCCTAAACTGCCCTGGGAGGTAGCCCTGCCTCTGTCCCCAGCAATCCAGCCAGGTGGCTTAGAACTGGCTCCAGTGTCCACCCAGCTCTGGGGGGAGGCCGAGCCAGGCTCCCTGGGACCTCTTGGGGGCTCCTCGAAACCTGAGACATCCGCTCACACCTCATCTTTGTCTTCCAGGGGGCCCTCGGCCCACAAGGCCCTCCCGGAGCCCCTGGCATCCGAGGCTTCCAGGTGGGTGAGGTTGGGGCAAGGGCCTGGCACAGGGGGCGGCATACCCAGACGGGTGAGACCCGACAGGGTATGGGGGTATGGGCACTGACGAGCCAGGACCTCCTTCCCCAGGGCCGGAAGGGCAGCATGGGAGAACCCGGCCTTCCAGGCCCCCAGGGCCTCCGAGGTGATATGGGCGACCGGGTAAGTGGCCCTCTCAGCAGGAAGCACCCCTGCGCCCCCATCCCCACCCCCTACCACAGTCCCCAACCCCTACCACAGTCTCCACCCCCTACCACAGTCTCCACCCCCTGCCACAGTCCCCAACTCCCTACCACAGTCTGCACCCCCTACCACAGTCTCCACCCCCTACCACAGTCTCCAGCCCCTACCACAGTCTCCACCCCTACCACAGTCTCCACCCCCTACCAGTCTCCACCCCTACCACAGTCTCCACCCCCACCACAGTCTCCACCCCCTACCAGTCTCCACCCCTACCAGTCTCCACCCTCTACCACAGTCTCCACCCCTACCACAGTCTCCACCCCTACCACAGTCCCCAACCCCTACCACAGTCTCCACCCCCTACCACAGTCTCCACCCCCTACCACAGTCCCCCACACCCTACCACAGTCCCCCACACCCTACCACAGTCCCCAACCCCCTACCACAGTCCCCCACCCCTACCACAGTCCCCCACCCCTACCACAGTCCCCCACCCCTACCACAGTCCCCTACCCCCTACCACAGTCTCCACCCCCTACCACAGTCTCCACCCCCTACCACAGTCCCCCACACCCTACCACAGTCCCCCACACCCTACCACAGTCCCCAACCCCCTACCACAGTCCCCCACCCCTGCCACAGTCCCCTACCCCCTACCACAGTCCCCAACCCCCTACCACAGTGCCCCGGGACGCAGACAGGGAGAGGCCCTCATAGCTCCTGGTGGCAATTCTGACCATGGGCAGTGTCTCCCTGCATGGTGGAGGCAGTGGCATCAGGGCCCCAACTGTGGCGCCTTCGGCTCCTCTGACCTTCCATGTGGTGTTCCTTGTGGGTGGGTGGCTGCAGGAGCCTGGGCTCTGCCTCCTGCCCTGTGTAGAGGCCTGGCAGGGGACCTGGCGGGCGACCTGCACACAGGCAGTGCTCATTCCTCAGGACTGGCGTGGAGGCTGAGGCTCCAAGAGCCAGGCCGGCTCCTGCCTGCGGTGTCTGCGGAGGCACCATTGACAGAGGATTGCGCTGCTATAAAATGGGTTTGAACACCAAGTCCCAAGTGACCACAACAGTCACAGTTTCTACCTCGTCAAGACTTTTTCCTGCTGGGCTTGCAGCAGCTGCGGCGTCGGCTCCTTGGGGTCCGGGCAGAAGGGGGACATGGCCTGCCCAGGGCCCCAGCTCACTGGGAGGAGCCTATGGGTCTGGTCTGGGCCCCAGCCACGCTCCGCCAGGTCCCTGGGGACCTCGTGTGCCTGCTGTGGCCGGCTCTGCCCGGCAGACAGACCCCTTTTTAGACGTGAATCCCGAGAAGCCTCCAGGACACAGCTGCAGATGCCCGTGCCTCCAGGGTGATGGTCATTCCAGGGTGATGGCCAGGGCTGTAGACACCACCGCCCCATGGGGAATAGCGGGCTGTTTTTTAGCCTCCAGGCAGGACATTCTAGAGGTGGGGGCCATGCCAGCAGCCTCAGGGCCTCCGAGAGACGTCAGGGCTGGCACTTGCCCTGCGGGTACTGCGCCTGTCCCAGGTGTGGGTGGGGCCTGGTGGCTGAATTTCCCTTTTGCTTTAAACTCACAGGAAAGCCTCCTGCTTTTCTGCCCCTTGGGCAAGTTCTCACTCACACGGCCCTGTGAGCACGTGGACGTTTTTTAAAGAGGTTCATAGCAACTCCCGGACATGTCCTGATTTCACAATCCCAGGGGAAGGTGATTAGATGAGCTTTTGCATCTTTGACTCCACTGTGATGGAATTATCCTGCGATTGTGCAAAAATACCTGCACGAATTCACGGGTGTTACAAACAAGGCCAAACCTAACGGGACTGCACTACCCACAAGGGGAGACTGGACAGAGCCGTCGGGCCCAGAGGCTGTGAACCTGAGCTTGGTCTATGGGCCTGTGTCTGGGAGGCTGTGTTCACAGAAGCCCTTTGTACAGCACAGATGGGGATGTGGGGAGGTGTTTGCCATTCCTGGGCCCAGGGCAGGCTTACTTTAGGGATTCTTGTCATTCCTCTAATCCAGAGCCTTTTCTCCACTCCCAGGGTCCGGGAGGCACCGCAGGCCCTAAGGGAGACCAGGTGAGCTGGGCGCAGGCCGGGGCAAAAGGAATGATGGCAAAGCTGCACGGCTTCTCCCAGACCCTGCCTGCCCTGGCTCTGGCCCTGGCTGTGTTTTCGGGACACTGAGCCTCCTTTCTCCTCTTGCTGTCTCCGTCGGTCGCCCTTTCTGGCTCCTGCCACTCCTGCTTAGGACAGCGACAACAGCACTGGACACCCAGCCCCCAGGCATGCCCCAGCGTCCCCCGCTGCCTTCCTGGGTGCAGACGGCTGGCCAGAGTGTCCCTGCATGGCCCTGGGTGCAACAGAAGCTACTTCTGGTACAGGAGGCACCAACAGGGACCCTCAAAAGGACGGAGGTGTTTCCTGCTGTCCTTTTGGAGAACAAACAGAGGGAAGGGGCTAGGCTCTGCGTGTGTGTTTTGCAGGCAGATTTGAAATGCATTTCTGCTTTTCCAAGCAATTCTCTCTCTGGAAAAGTGTCGGGGTGGCTGGGGCCGTGGTCGTGGCTGCCTGCCCTCCTGCACTGCCTGCTCTGGGTGAGTGGGGCCGTGGTTTTTGTGGCTCCCCTGCAGTGTCTGGGCACACGGCCTTTCCATACAGCTGGAGGGCCTGCGGCCATCGAACCCCACCCTGGGTTCTGCGCTTGGCAGAAAAGCCTCATTATGCAAACAAATGTCTTCCCTTTTTTGGCCCCGCCTCTGCCTGCAGGTCTCCCAAGGCAGGGTCCTGGGCTGCCTTTGGAGCTGATTAAAAGGCGGTGAGACCCTGGGGCCTGGGCTTTTGGCCTGGACCTCAGGATGAACATTTTCCACCCACGGAGGCTTGAGAGCAGGGAGTTTAAGGCATGAAGTCTCTACTCATGCATGAACAGCTCTTTTAACTTTGGGGTGTATTGTTTTCAGGGCATTGCAGGTTCTGACGGTCTTCCTGGGGATAAAGGAGAACTGGTGAGTAATTAGGTAACCTCACTGTCACCAATAGCTGGGAGCGAGGTTGTCACTGTGGCCGGGGAGCAGTCCTGGGGACAGGGTCAAAATCTGCAGCTCTCGGTGGAAGATCTGCAGCTCTGCTGGGCAGCATGGGGATGGAGCAGGGTCGGGCAGAGGCCCTGGCCACTGGCCGTCCCTAAGCAAGTGGGCAGGGCCTGGCAGGAAAGCGAGGCGGCTCTGAAGCCTGACCTAACCAGGTCAGACCTGTGGGGCTGCCGCACTCTGCCCCGTGGAGTGGCACCTGCCTGAAGCAGTCACAGCGGCGTTTTTGTTTTGTTTTCTTGTTTTTGTTTTTTTTGGGGGTTTTTTTTTTTTTTTTGAGACGAAGTTTTGCTCTGTTGCCCAGGCTGGAGCACAGTGGTGCGATCTCGGCTTGCTGCAGCCTCTGCCTCCTTGGTTCAAGCGATTTTCCTGCCCCAGCCTCCCAAGTAGCCAGGATTACAGGCCCTCCCACAGCCGACTAATTTTTTATGTTTTCTGGGGGTTTTTGTTTGTTTGTTTGTTTGTTTTGAGACGGAGTCTTGCTCTGCCGCCCAGGCTGGAGTGCAGTGGTGTGATCTCGGCTCACTGCAAGCTCCGCCTCCCGGGTTCACATCATTCTCCTGCCTCAGCCTCCCGAGTAGCTGGGACTACAGGCGCCCGCCATCGCGCCCGGCTAGTTTTTTGTATTTTTTTTAGTAGAGACGGGGTTTCACCGTGTTAGCCAGGATGGTCTCGATCTCCTGACCTCATGATCCGCCCGTCTCGGCCTCCCAAAGTGCTGGGATTACAGGCTTGAGCCACCACGCCTGGCCTGTTTGTTTGTTTTTGAGACGGAGTCTCGCTCTTTTGCCCAGGCTGGAATGCAGTGATGCGATCTCAGCTCACTGCAACCTCCCTACTTCAAGCGATTCTTCTGCCTCAGCTTCCTGAATAGCTGGGATTACAGGTACCTGCCACCACGCCCGGCTAGTTTTTGTATTTTTAGTAGAGACAGGGTTTCACCATGCTGGCCAGACTGGTCTCGAATTCCCGACCTCAGGCAATCCGCCCACTTCTGCCTTCCAAAGTGCTGAGAATACAGGTGCGAGCCACCTTTCCTGGCCTAATTTTTGTATTTTTAGTAGAGATGGGATTTCACCATGTCAGCCAGGCTAGTCTCAAACTCCTGACCTCAGGTGATCTACCCGCCTTGGCCTCCCAAAGTGCTGGTATTACAGGCGCGAGCTGCCGTGCCAGGCCCACAGCTGGTTTTTAACTGAAGAAAACTCCACTTCCACACGCCTGAAACTCAGGTGAAGCATAAAATTAGGTTCTTGTTTGAGTCCCTTGATAGACAGATTTCTCCTTCTGGAGGTAACAAATGGAGCAGTCATGAGTCCGAGGGAAGGAGAGCCTTTCTGGCTTTCCCGAGGCCAGGGTTTTTAATCTATAATTAAGTCTTTCCTTTGTGATTGGGTGAAATCGAAGCAGCCTAGCCTCAGGGACCCCAGTCTCTGGCAGACCCGTGGTAAACTTTTTGTGCCTCTGGCCAAAAGACCTTAGTTGTATGTGTTTCATGTCGTGAATTCTTTTTTTAATTTTTTTTTGAGACGGAGTCTTACTCTGTCCCCAGGCTGGAGTGCAGTGGTGGGATCTCAGCTCACTGCAACCTCCGCCTCCTGCGTTCAAGCGATTCTCCTGCCTCAGCCTCCCGAGTAGCTGGGACTACAGGTGCCCACCACCACACCCGGCTAATTTTTGTATTTAGTAGAGACGGGGTTTCACCATGGTGGTGGTCAGGCTGGTCTCAAACTCCTGACCTTGTGATCCGCCTGCCTTGGCCTCCCAAAGTACTGGGATTACAGGCATGAGCCACCGCGCCTGGCCCATTTCGTGAATTCTTAGACAACCCTGACAAATGGACCCTGGAAATCCCAGAAGCTGCCCTACCTGGCTACTGTTGCTTGTGGGGTGAGGGGCAGAGCCCCTGGCAGGCGTTTCGGGAAACCTAAGGCTTTGCTCTCAGCTACTCGCACAGTCGAGCTGTATGAGGTGACCCCTACCCTCCTGGCCTCAGTGGGGCATGGTGCCCAGGCCTGGTTGGTCCCTCAGATGTGTGGTTAGGCTGTGTCAGTCCGTATTCTGCTGCTGTAACAGAACACCACAGCTTGGGTAATTTACAAGGAAAAGAGATTCATGTGGCTCCTAGTTCTGGAGGCTGGGAAGCCCCAGACCGAGGGACATATCCATCGAGGGCCTCCCCACTGCGTGATTCCATGGTAGAAGGCAGAAGGGCCGAGAGAAGGTGCCAGAGAGGGGGAAGGGGCCCAACCCATCCTTTTCATGAGGAGCCCACTGTGGAGACAATGGCGTTAGTCTACTCCGGAGAGCAGAGCTCTCAAACCTAATCACTTCTTAAAGGCCCCACCTCTTTTTATTTCTTTTTTGAAATGGAGTCTCGCTCTGTCGCCCAGGTTGGAGTGCAGTGGCCGGATCTCAGCTCACTGCAAGCTCCGCCTCCCGGGTTCACGCCATTCTCCTGCCTCAGCCTCCCGAGTAGCTGGGACTACAGGCGCCCGCCACCTCACCCGGCTAGTTTTTTTGTATTTTTTAGTAGAGACGGGGTTTCACCGTGTTAGCCAGGATGGTCTCGACCTCCTGACCTCGTGATCCGCCCGTCTCGGCCTCCCAAAGTGCTGGGATTACAGGCTTGAGCCACCGCGCCCGGCCAAGGCCCCACCTCTTAACAGCATCGCAGTGGCCCTTCAATTCCAGCATGTGTTTTGGAGGAGACACTGAGCCCAGCCGACTGTGTGTTGACGCACCTGCGGCCAGTCATTCCTGAGGACCCGGCTGGAGGGGGTCCCAGGGTTTTAGGGCAGAGAGGTTCAGCCTAGCATTAGGCATGTTAGTAAGAAAAAGGAATGGAAATGAAGTAAGCGTGTGTAGGAGACAGCACCGCACAGCTACCAAAGTCACTCTTCCCGGGAAAGTAAATTTTTAAAAAGCTTCAATCAATCAACACAATCACAGCAATATAAAAAATGTATATAGAAGAACAGAAGGAAGGAGCCACTGTCAATATTTGGATGTAGTCTAATAGCAGGTGTGTGGATGACCTGATTTATTTTCTCCTCGACTGGCTACTTCCCACCTATCCAACAATACACACTTAGTTAAAACACACAACTCTTCTCTCCTCAGGGTGCCAGCGGCCCGGTCGGACCCAAGGGAGAGGTGAGTGCCCGGCCACTGTTCCGACGACACAATCCGTGGGTGCCTGCTGGCTTCCTGCCCACTGCTGGGCAACCAGGCAGCCCTGCAGGGCACTGCCCAGATCCGAGATTGTAAAAAAGCTTGCTCTGGTCAAGGCTGGGCAAGATGGCTCCGTGCCGGCCAGGAAAAGAGCATGTCAGGGTGGCTCTGGGCTCCTGGGCTCGCCCCTGACCCGCCTTCCTCTGTTTCTCTGCAGTCTGGCAGTCGAGGGGAGCTGGGCCCTAAAGGCATCCAGGGTCCCAATGGCACCAGCGGTGTTCAGGGTGTCCCCGGACCCCCCGGTCCTCTGGGCCTCCAGGGCATCCAGGGTGTTCCTGGCATCACGGGGAAGCCGGGCGTTCCGGTACGTCGCTTTTCCAGCTTTCACAGGATTGAGATCGTGTTTTTTCCTGAAGGAAGTTACTTTGCGGGGTGATGGTGGGAATGCCTTACAGAGGCTGCCACCCCCATGCTGACGAATGTGTGGGGTGAATTCCAGGGGAAGGAGGCCAGCGAGCAGCGCATCAGGGAGCTGTGTGGGGGGCTGATCAGCGGTAAGTCAGACACCCGCACGGCTGCAGCAGGGCCCGTCCCCACCTGGGGTTCCCGTGCCTGGGGCTACACACAGCCTTCGCGCCACCACTTTCCAGCCAGACTGAGCCGCTAGCACTTACCCTGCCTCTTAGCCCTTGGGGGTCCACGTCCGCCCCATGTCTGCCCGTCCTCTGCACCAGAGGATGGCCCACTCTCCGGCCCCGGATTCAACCAGATGCCCGGCACGCAGCAGACGCCCTAAAGTCTACTGAATGCGATGGGTACAAGAATAGCGGAGTGTGCCCCTGTGGCTGGTAGGGCAGGTCCCCAAACGCCCCCCAGGGCACTTCCTTCACCTTCGCACTCTCAGGCTTCTCAGGCTCCAAGGGGTCGGGGGTCCTTTCTAGCTCCGGCCTTCATCACCCCGAAGCAGTGAAACCATTTTCCATCAATCGGAAGGAAAACGTCCTTCTGGAAGGCAGCTCTGTGCAGATATTTCACGCTTCACGTAACGATACTTTTGATGATCCTCTCTCAAGTAAACGCCTGCACCCTTGTTTTCCCAAAGAACACATTGCACAGTTAGCCACGCACCTGAGGAAGCCTTTGGCACCGGGGTCCATTGGCCGGCCCGGTCCAGCTGGCCCCCCTGGACCCCCAGGACCCCCAGGCTCCATTGGTCACCCTGGCGCTCGAGGACCCCCCGGATACCGTGGTCCCACTGGGGAGCTGGGAGACCCCGGGCCCAGAGGTGAGTGGTCGACCCCACGACACGGTCACCCTGCTGTAAAAATCCCTGAGACTGACTTGTTAGTAGGCGCTGCTTCTGGTGCCTGCCAAGCGCCCTCAGTGGTAATGCCGGAAGGCAGGGGCCCCTCATATTTTGGGGCCTAGTGCAGTTAATGCCTTAGTAATCCTGTGGGAACTGGAACATTTTTAAAATGTGATGTTTTTCTCAAATACCATTAGAACAATATTTGGCAGGGAGAGGTTGATTAAAACTGTGGCGAAGGCCGGGCAGTGGCTCCCGCCTGGAATCCCAGCACTTTCGGAGGCCAAGGTGGGCAGATCACAAGGTCAGGAGTTCCAGACCAGCCTGACCAACATGGTGAAACCCCATCTCTACTAAAAATACAAAAATTAGCCGGGCATGGTGGCACACGCCTGTAATCCCAGCTACTCAGGAGGCTGAGGTAGGTGAATCTCTTGAACCCTGGAGGCAGGGGTTGCAGTGAGCTGAGTTTGCACCATTGCACTCTAGCTTGGGCAACAGAGCGAGACTCCATCTCCATAAAAGAAAAAAAAAAGTGAGGAATGGCTGGGCGCGGTGGCTCACGCCTGTAATCCCAGCACTTTGGGAGGCCAAGGCAGGTGGATTACTGGAAGTCAGGAGTTTAAGACCAGCCTGGCCAACGTGGCAAAACCCTGTCTCTACTAAAAATACAAAATTAGCTGGATGTGGTGGCATGCACCTGTAATCCCAGCTACTCGGGAGGCTGAGGCGGGAGAATCGCTTGAACCTGAAAGGCGGAGGTTGCAGTGAGCTTAGATCACGCCATTGCATTCTGGCATGGGCAAAAAGCGCGAAACTCTGTCTCAAAAAAATAAAATGTGAGGAATGAATAAATAAGAGTTGCATTTATATTGACAAGATGCACCTTCATGAAAACTGGCAGCATGTGAAAATTTCTGTTGCAAAAGGCAAACATACGAAATTCAAAGTTCTCTCCATATTAAGGGCTATCAAGAACACAGAAAGCTTTAATTTAGAAACAAGACGAAAATCACTGACATTCGCTGATGAACTGCTGATCCTCCACGCGGCTGTGCGGTGTGCATGGCTGGCAGTATTGACTTGCCAGAAAGGCTTTGAGGTACCCAGGTGTAAACTGGGGAGGTCTGGAGGCATGGAAGACACACAATTGTGTTAACTGTTGGACACGAACCCTTACCAGAATTTTAAAATGTCAAGATGCCTTCCATCTGCAACATCCAGTCAGCTGCCCTTCAGCCCAAGTAAAGGATTTAAAGCTCATGATTCCAGTGGATCCCACCTTCCAGACCAGATAACGTCCTGCTTCCCAAAAATAGCTTAAGAAAAACGTTTCTAAAGGAAACTTAACTCTGCGAGTTTGTCTTCATCTCTGAGACGAAATTGAACTATTTAGCAAGGTGGTCGTGTTCCATAGTTGGTGATATTATTTCACTTATTTTAAAGATACTGAGATTGAAGATTTTCAGCACTTGAGTGTCAAATTCATTCTGTTGTCCATATGTCCAAATTATCAAATAGCTTCCTGTTTTCCTGGAAACTTCTTTAAGTTATGACTTTCTCAGGCCATCTAGGCTAGTCTTATGCCACATGAGGGACTGCAATCTTCAAAAAGAGACCACATAAGATTTTCTCCAGATTGGGACCTGAACTCCTTCAAGACTTTGAAAATAAAATTCAGACCAGGCGCAGTGGCTCACGCCTGTAATCCCAGCACTTTGGGAGGCCGAGGTGGGTGGATCACCTGAGGCCAGGAGTTCAAGACCAGCCTGACCAACATGGTGAAACCGCATCTCTACTAAAAATACAAAAATTAGCTGGACGTGGTGGCGCGTGCCTGTAATCCCAGCTACTCAGGAGGCTGAGGCAGGAGAATCGCTTGAACCCAGGAGGTGGAGGTTGCAGTGAGCCGAGATCACACCACTACACTCCAGCCTGGGCAACAGAGCAAGACTTCATCTCAAAAGAAAAAAGAAAAGAAAATTCAAAAAGCACATTAATGACCATTACCGATTCTCAGAGAGTGGTGTGGTGGAATTAGTGAGCAGAGACCACACTGACCCGTGTGCCTGACCGTCCTGACCGTCCTGGCCGTCCTGGCCATCCTGACCGTCCTGACTGTCCTGACCGTCCTGACCGTGCTGGCCGGCCTCTGGGACGGCTGCACTTTTGCACCCTGTGAAGATGAGCACGTCTGCGGCAGGAGCCGCTCCCTGGAGAGGTGCTTGGTGCCTCGGGCCGTGGTCAGTGAAGCTGGCACGATGCCCAGAGCTGACCATGGGAACTGAATGTGAATATAAATGCACGCTTGGACCCACTGCAGGTCCTCGCTCGGAAGCCTCTGTTACTGCCGTGCCTTGAGCCCCCCCCGGAAAAGGAGCACCAGCAGGACCGCCTTCTGCCCCAGGGCACAGTAGGTCAGCCCGCGGCGTCGGGCCAGTCACGCCAGACACACTGGGCACCAGGGGCCACCGAAGCCCGCTGCCCCGCTGGGGAGGCCCACCCGAGTTCCCAGGCCATGGGCACCGCTCCTGCCTGTGGCCGTGCGTGATGTGCAGATGGGCAGTGACTGCCTCAACGTTGGCACCGCCAATCGCACCTGTGCTCATCAATTTCAGAAGGTAGCAGGATTGCAGGATTGAAACAGACACACAAACACCAAGCAAAACAAAGTTGGTGCCGCTGCAATGACCATCAGACAAAACAGACCGGCTCTGTGATGCTGCCTGCCTTACGGGATCCCTGCGCTGACAAAGGCTCACTCTACCGGGAGCAAATCCTAGAGCGACCTGTATGCATCCAGCCTCGTGGCTTCCGGGCGCACAAAGCCAGGGTTGACACGGCTGGGCGTGGTGGCTCGGCCTGGAATCCCAGCACTTTGGGAGGCCAAGGCGAGAGGATGTCTTGAGGCTGAAAGTTCAAGACCAGCTGAGGCAATACAGTGAGACCCAATCTCTATAAAATTAGCTGGGCATGGTGGCATGCCTGTAATCCCAGCTACTCAGGAGGCTGAGGTAGGAGGATCCCTTGAGTCCAGGAGGTTGAGGCTACAGTGAGCTATGATCACAACACTGCACTCCAGCCTGGGCAACAGAGAGAGATCCTGTCTCAAAAAAAAAAAAATAGATGGTAACACACCCCTCTCCTCACCCAGCAAAACACAGATGTAAGATTTGAATGACACAATTAGAGGGATGTGAAAATGCCCTTAGATGACCCATGGGTCGAAAATCATTTAAAATAGGATTATAAAATATTAATAAATAACTACTTAATAGGCATAAATATTTTGAACAAAACTAAAATCCCATTCAAATTGGCTGCCGGAGGTCGTTCAGCCATGGTCGGGGAGGTCGTTCAGCCATGCAGGGCTCAGCAGCAGGCATATGTTCTGACGGCTGTGCCACTGGGCGGTTTCGCTGTGGGAACATCTGAGTTCACTTGCGCAAGCCCGGCCTCCCTCACCCCTGGGCCGTGTGCCAGAGCTGGAGCTTATGGCTGGAGACCTGCACAGCCTGTTACTGTGCTGGGTCCTGTGGGCGGTTCTAACACAGTGGTGGGTATCTGTGTTAAACACATCCAAACACGGGAGAGGTATGGTGAAAATTGGGTATGATAATCTTATGGGACCACCATCGCCTATACGGCGGGTCGTTGACCTGCAGCCGTCCTGTGGCGCAAGACTGTGTACAGGTGGGTCCCTCTTGTCGGATCCCGTCAAGCCCTGTGTGTGTGACGTCTGTACTTCGGTAAAAAGCGGGAACCCTGTTTATTACAAAAGTCGATCAGACACCGCTGTGCTGTGGCTGCAACAGGTACTCTAACCATGTGTCCGTGTCCACACCTCGTGACAGGAAGCCAGGGTGACAGAGGAGACAAAGGCGTGGCAGGAGCAGGGCTGGACGGGCCTGACGGAGACCAGGGGCCCCAAGGTACGAGTGCACGGCCAGCACGGCTTCACTGGGTGGCATCTCCTCCGCCATCTTGTAGCTTTATGTGGGGTGTGCTTGGGTTACGAATGGGTCTCTTTTCCTCTTCTCTTGGCAAAGCAATCTCAGAGGCAAGATTAGGAATTGTCTCAGTAACCACTGTAATACATAAAAGTTTAATCGGGGCTGGCGTGGTGGCTCACACCTGTAATCCCAGCACTTTCGGAGGCTGAGGCAGGCGGATAACCTGAGGTCAGAAGTTTGAGACCAGCCTGGCCAACATAGTGGAACCCCATCTCTACTAAAAATACAAAAATGAGCCGGGCATGGTGGCGGGCGCCTGTAGTCCCAGATACTTGGAAGGCTGAGACAGGAGAATCGCTTGAACCCAGGAGGCGGAGGTTGCAGGTTGCAGTGAGCCGAGATCGCTCCACTGCCCTCCAGCCTGGCGACAGAGCGAGACTCTGTCTCAAAAAAAAAAAAAGTTTAATCAGTAAGCAGATCCTCCTGGATCTATTTTAGCTAAGTCGATTTGGTTAGATTCTGTTTAAGCTATTCAGTATCTATTTCAGTTAAATTCTGACAGAATTTTCTCTTAATTGACCTGTGCAGCCATTGAATGTTTCCATTTCTAATATCAAAAATAAATGCTTTGTCACGGAGGGAGGCGAGCCAGGATCCCTGGCAAAGGCCATCCCCTTCCTGCCCCTGCCTTAGCCTGGTGCCTTCTCAAAACCAGGAGGCCTTAGGCTCCAAGGATGTGTGTGCCCAGGTGAGAAGGCACCCGCTCCCACCTTTCCCTGGTTGCCCTGGAGCCCTGTCCTCCCCTCCATGCACTCACACTGCTCTCTGGGTGCCCCATGCTCCTGGGCTCTCTCCTTTGCTGACCTAGCTCTGCCTCTACCTGGTGTCCCAATGCGCAGGTGTCCCGGGCCCCCAGCCGCATCTCTCCACCTGTGTGGCTTTGAACAGCATCTGTGTTGTGCTTGCTGGTGGACAGCAGCCTCCCAGCTGTGCCATGACCACACCATTCTGGACTTTGTCACCTCATCTCAGTGAATGGCTCTGACACCCCGACTTAGGCGGTTGACTCCCTCTTCCCTCACACCCAGGCCTTCCCCAATGGTTCCACTGCCATCACTCACCAAAGCCACCCCGGGCCCCCACCCCAGGCCCCCTGCCCACTACAAATCCACTCCTCACTCACACAGCCCCCACCAAACCCGAGTAAGTCAGAGTGCGGGTGTCCTCAGGACGGCTCTGCACCCTTGCCTGGGGCTAGCCACGCCTGGCCTTCTTGGGACACTCCCAACAGCCAGCCCCCCGGAGAGCCTTTGTGTGCCCTGTTCCCTCGGCCTCCCCGACCCCCCACGGCTGATGGAAGAGCAGGGCTTGCTCGCAGCTGGACATCAAGTACCCCTGCTTTCAGTCCCAGCTGCAGCTGAACTCACCCTTCTGCTCTGTCCCAAGGACCCCAAGGCGTGCCCGGCACCAGCAAGGATGGCCAGGACGGTGCTCCCGGCGAGCCTGGGCCTCCCGGAGATCCTGGGCTTCCAGGTGCCATTGGCGCCCAGGGGACACCGGGGATCTGCGACACCTCAGCCTGCCAAGGAGCCGTGTTAGGAGGGGTTGGGGAAAAATCAGGCTCTAGAAGCTCATAAAATTCAACATAAGGAAATAAGCAAGTGACAAGAACGCCTGAAGCACAGTGGGGCGGTCATGAAGGAGCAGGGGTGTGGCAGGCTGGCGACGTCCAGGAGAGTGAGCGCCCCAGCTGCCCCTCGGCCGCCGACTGGACGCGCGGGCCCTGCCAGCGAGCACCCTCATCGGGCTGTCGCCTGACCGCATACCTCAAAAGGCCCTAGCTGATAAACATGTAAGCCCAGCATTTGAGAGAAGGTAGGGTGTTTGTATAAAACGTTGTGTACAATTCCATGAGATGAAAAATATTCAGTAACTTGTTTACATAGCATTTGTGTAGAGACTGTGATCTCATCCCAATAAAATGATGTATTAAATCTTCAGATTAATGACTGGCTACAGAGTAACAAAAAATAAAGAATTTAATGTACAGTAAATTCTCTCCCATACAAAGGTGTAGTCTGATGTTTTGTGTACAAACTTGCATCTCCAATTAACAGTATTTATTGAGGGTGACTTTGTATTGCACTAACGTCTATTGCTATTACCTGTTGTGATAAATAAAGCCACTCATTTAAAAACTCAATTCCAAACACCACAGTTTATTACACATAAAGTAATGACTCTCGATATGAAAATGTGGGCATTTAAGCATCTACTGTGACAGTATTTCATTTGTGGACAAAAGTAGCTTTAAAGCAAGTATCTGGAAAATGGTTAGCACAAAGGTTTAAAATGGTCCTGCACGTTGCAGCACACCACCACGTGACTCGGAATCATTACAAGGGGGTGTGACATAACAAATGAAATAAAATTTCCAAACTGTTTTGAGTTAACAATTTAACTTGTTCCAATTGCTAAAGGGGCGTATTTAAAATGTAAATACAGTAAGTAAAAAGCAGTGTACTTTTTAAGATTAAAGAAAGCACAAAGGATGTTAATTTTTTATCATGTTAAGAAAACATGATGGAATCAGGGCATTGAAAAAATGCTTACTAATTATTCAGATGGCTTCATCCCCAAATGGTCTAAGAGGACATTCATGGATAAGTATTTGGTTCTAGATAAATATTTTTACAAAATGTGCTCTCAAAGTCCCTACTGGAGTCCCGTCAGCTTGAGTCACGTCCTTTTCGAGTCAGATGATCCGAGCAGAGTTCCAGGATTGCGGAAAATGTGCATAGATCACGAAGGAATGGCCGTTCACTCCCAAAGGATTCCTGTTCAGTCCAATCACTTGATCTCCATCGAGGGGCTACTCTGTAGACTCTGCTGTGCAGGACAGGCCACCAAGGAGTCTGGTCTGGTCAGCTTTAGCCTTCGGCCAGTTTTACCGCAAAATACACTCTCAAATTCCTAAAGTTAAGAAGTGATGGTTAATGTACTGAATTAATCGACATGAAAACTGCTATCTTCCAAAGTGCAAAAGGTTGAAATTAAAAGCTATGTAAATGACTTTAAAATACGCTGTTTTAAGGTGTCATTCACGAACTTGGGTCATAACTCACAATGGGGTTTATGTAATAAACAGATTTGAGCATTTTTTTTCAAATAGCAGTTATACTGTACATATACTTTTATTTAGTTTTCCCAATACTCAGAATGTCTGGCCACATTGTATTATTGTGGTAAAATATACATGACATGAATGTTCCAACCATTAACAGGCCCTAGCTATAAATCTGTAAACCCAGCATTTGAGAGAAGGTACAGTGTATATATAAAACGTTTCAGGCTGGGTGCGGTGGCTCATGCCTGTAATCCCAGCACTTTGGGAGGCTGAGGTGGGTGGATCACCTGAGGTCAGGAGTTCAAGACCAGACTGACCAACATGGTGAAACCCTGTCTCTACTAAAAATATAAAAATTAGCTGGGCATGGTGGCAAGCACCTGTCATCCCAGCTACTTGGGAGGTGGAGGTAGGAGAATCTCTTGAGCCTGGGAGTTGGAGGTTGCAGTGAGCCGAGATCATGCCATTACACTCCAGCCTGGGCAACAAGAGTAAAACTCTGTCTCAAAAAAATAAATTTTTAAAAAGTTTCAACCATTAGGCCGGATGCGGTGGCTCATGCCTGTAATCCCAGCACTTTGGGAGGCTGAGGCAGGCAGATCACCTGAGGTTGGGAGTTTGCGGCCAGTCTGACCAGCATGGAGAAACCCCGTCTCTACTAAAAATACAAAATTAGCCGGGTGTGGTGGCACATGCCTGTAATCCCAGCTACTCGGGAGGCTGAGGCAGGAGAATCGCTTGAACCCGGGAGGCGGAGGCTGCGGTGAACCGAGATCGTGCCATTGCCCTCCAGCCTGGGCAACAAGAGTGAAACTCCGTCTCAAAAAAATAAATTTTTAAAAAGTTTCAACCATTGGCCGGGCGCGGTGGCTCAAGCCTGTAATCCCAGCACTTTGGGAGGCCGAGACGGGCGGATCACGAGGTCAGAAGATCGAGACCATCCTGGCTAACCCGGTGAAACCCCGTCTCTACTAAAAAATACAAAAAAAAAAACTAGCCGGGCGAGATGGCGGGCGCCTGTAGTCCCAGTTACTTGGGAGGCTGAGGCAGGAGAATGGCGTAAACCCGGGAGGCGGAGCTTGCAGTGAGCTGAGATCCGGCCACTGCACTCCAGCCCGGGCGACAGAGAGAGACTCCGTCTCAAAAAAAAAAAAAAAAAAAAAAAAGTTTCAACCATTAACAAGTCAGGGGCATCTACCCCTATCCCAGGGCGACTCCCTTGCCCTCTGCACTGCCACACATGGAGGGTTCTGAGGCCAGCACGGTGGAGGTGCTGCTTGCTGAGATGGCTCTGTCCTTGGGGAGACCCTGCCAGCAGGGTGGGGGTGGGGTGGGCTTGCTCCTGTCATACCACCTGTCTTTTACAAAAGGCCTCAGTGATGATGGCAGGGTCAGTCTCAACCTCCCAAAGGAGAGACTGAGACACAGAGAGAGGCACAGGTGACGGCCCGATGACAGGCGCCCACCACCACAGGGACGCCAAGTGCAGAATGTGGAAACATCTACAGGGCAAATCATTCCCTTTCAACAAATGAACGGTGAGGAAGACAGGAGGGGGGACTATTACGGGATAAGATATATTTAAAAACTGTCAACCAAATGCGATGTCTGGACCCTGATTCAAACGAGCTGACTGTAGAGACACTTGTTGGCTCACGGGGGAGTCTGCTCAGACTCGGGAAGGAGACTCAGAGGTGGGTATTGAGGAATGAAGGCATTCGGGAAGCAGACTGATAGTGCGGTTGTTTTTAAACAGGCCTTTTCTTTCTAAGGATATATTTATGAATGAAATGATGTTTGGAATTGTTTTAAAATAATTCAGTGGGGGTGGGAGGGCGAGGGCATAGGTGAAACAAGCTGATGCCTCAAACTGAGTTAGAGGGACTTGGGAGTTCATTATTCTCCCCATTTTTGTGCACATTTGAAAATTTCCGTTGTTTTAAAACATAGCATTCTACACGATTAAATCCAGGTTTATATATTGTTTATTGCGGTATTAAAACATAGAACAAAATTTGCCTTTTAAGCACATGTAAGTGAACAGTGGAGCAGTGTGAAGTCCATTCACAGTGCTGTGCAGCCGCCACCACCACCGTTTCATCACCGCAAACAGCAACTCCGTACCCACTGAACACTGACTCCACACCCGCTCCGGCCCCCAGCCCCTGGCACGTACCATTCCGCCTTCTGTCTCTCTGAATCTGACGGCTCCAGGTGCCTCGTTGATGGAATTCTGCAGGGTTTGCCCTCTTGTGACCGGCTTATTTCACTCAGCATAATGTCCTCAAGGGCCATCCACGTGGGAGGCTGGGTCAGAATGTCATTCCTTGTCATGGCTGAATAAGGTTCTGTTGTGGGTAAACATCTGTTTACTCATTCATCTGTTGGAGCCCACTTGTTTCTGCCTTTTGGCCACTGTGAAAGGTGCTGCTATGAATATTCATAGAAAAGCATCCATTTGGGTCCCTGTTTCACCTTTTTGGGGTTTATGCTTCTCTGGTGATTCTATGTTTACCTTCTGAGGAGCTGTCATACCATTTTCCACAGCGGTGGCACCATTCACACCCCCATCGGCAACGCACGGGGATTCCGATTTCCCCACATCCTTGCCAACACTTGTTATTTTCTGTTTTTGTTTTTTTTTTAATAGCCACACTAATATGTGTGAAGTAGTATTTCATTGGGTCTTGATTGGTATTTCCCTAACGACTAACAGCTTGGCGCATCTTTCACGGGCTTATTGGCCATCTGTGTATCTCTGGAGAAATGTCTATTCAAGTGCTTTGCCCATTTTTGAGTTGTCTTTATTTTGGACAGGGTCCTGCTCTGTCTCTCAGGCTGGAATGCAGTGGCACAACCAAGGCTCACTGCAGGCTCAGCCTCCTGAGTAGCTGGGACTACAGGTGCGTGTTACCACGTCCAGCTTTTAAAATATTTCTTTGTTTCTTCTTTTTTTTTTGAGATATACCCAGGTTAGAGTGCAATGCCATGATCTCGGCTCACCACAACCTCCGCCTCCCCTGGTTCAAGTAATTCTCCTGCCTCAGCCTCCTGAGTAGCTGGGATTACAGGCGCCCGCCACCACACCCGGCTAATTTTTGTATTTTTAGTAGAGACAGGGTTTCACCATGTTGGCCAGTCTGGTCTCAAACTCCTGACCTCAGGTGATCCACCCACCTCAGCCTCCCAAAGTGCTGGGATTACAGGCGGGAGCCACGGTGCCCAGCCTGTGTAGTCTCTTTGCTGCTGAGTTATGGTAAGTTTGTACTGAATTCAAGTCCAGAGGACGTAAGAGCCATGCTGCCAAGGATTTAACTTCCAAATCGTCTGGAGTGGCTGTAACATTCCACCTATCCACTTTTAAGCAACTTCCCAACCAAGCAAGCTGCCATTTCCAACTACTGCGTACACTCAGAATCTACGCCTGCGTATAAATATACCCATTTCTTCCCAATTTTTTTTTTTTGAGATGGAGTCTCGCTCTTGTCACCCAGACTGGGGTGCAATGGCACAATCTCAGCTCACTGCAACCTTTGCCTCCTGGGTTCAAGTGATTCTCCCACCTCAGCCTCCTGAGTAGCTGGGATTACAGGCATGTGCCACCATGCCTGGCTAATTTTTGTATTTTTAGTAGAGATGGGGTTTTTTTTTTTTTTTTTTTTTTTTTTTTTTTTGGGGGGATTCGCGTGGTTTCCCCGGGGGGGGGGGGGGGGGGGGGTTCTGGCCCC